>NC_092134.1:7824696-8126919 GCF_043159975.1 Macaca nemestrina
CCCACCAGCCCCCGGGGCCCCCTTGGACTGGGCCAGAAGCCCTCTCTCCCTATTGAAGCAAGGCCTAATTTCCAGAGCTCTTCGGGAGATCTCATGCAGCTAAAAGGAGAGGCTGTAAACACTAAATATAACTGCTTGAAGCGGCGCTGACAGTTCCTTGCAGAACAGGGCCCTGATTATATAACGAGGCTGCCTCGGGAAGGGAGACTTGTGCCTGCTCAGGTTTTTCCAAAAAGAAAAAAGAAAAATCAGATAAAGAAAGTTAAAACTGTGATCCTTAAACCTCATTCATTCATTCCCTGGACTGAAATTTACTAAGCCCTGACTGTGAGCCAGGCACTATCACAGGCACTGGGGATGTGACAGTGAATCTCACAGACAAAATTCCCTGTACTTGTGAAGCCGCCAGCCTAGTGCAGGGAGACAGACCATAACCAAATAAATAAGTAAACTACGGAGCAGGGCGGGTGAAAACACCGCAAAGTCAAACAGGCAAAGAAAGTATTTTTAGAGAGGAAGAGGATGATTTTAAGCAGGGGAGGGAATCTGAAAAGATGACATTTGAGCAAACACAGAGAGTGAGAGAAGGAGCCACTCAGGGGTCTACAGGGAGAGGCTTTCGGGCAGTGGGAGCAGAACGTGCAAAAGCCCTAAGGTGGGACCATGCACCAGTTACAGAGGCACAATTGAAGACCCACTTACACCTGTCATTAGGTTGTTACAGGGTATAGTTGACCCTGAGAAAGGGAGATTAGCCTGGCTGACCCCTTAAAAGACGCTGAACTCTTTCTGAAGTCAGGATTTGAAGTGCGAGAGATTCAAATTGAGGGAGGTTCTCCGCTGCTGGCTTTGAAGATGGAGGAGGCCAATGAGAAGACATGTGGGGGCCTCTCGGAGCTAAAAGTAGCCCTGGCGGACAGCCAGCAAGGAAACGGGGACCCCAGTAGGACCACCACAGAAACTCAACCCCCACATGACACAACTACATGAGCTTAGCAGAGGGTCCTAAGTTCCAGATAAGGACACAGCCCAGCCAACCCCTTGATTACAGCCTCGTGAGACCCTGAGCAGAGAACCCTGCCAATGCCATGCCTGGACTCCTCATCTACAGAACTGGGAACTCATAAGCGGGTTTTGTTTTCAGCTGCTAAGTTTGCAGTAACTTGTTACATAGCAACAGAAAACAAATACATATTCATTAAATATCTTTGAGCACCTACTATATGCCAGGCCCTGTTAGGTGCTGGAGACGTAGCCATGAGCAAGACAGACAAGACTCCTGTCCATACAGAGCTTACATTCAAATTAGGAAAATGGACAATGGGCAAGAAATACATACTGGACACAATAATTCACAAGATAATGTGAGAGGGAGGTAATGCTGGGACAATGGCCTAACGGGCTCTTTCTTTTTCTTTTTAGGGTCTTGCTCTGTCACCCAGGCTGGAGTGCAGTGGCGTGATCATAGCTCCCTGCAGCTTTGAACTCCAGGCTCATGTGATCCTCCCAACTCAAACTCCCAAGTAGCTGGGACTACAGGTACTTGTCACCACTCCCCACTAATTTTTTTTAATTTTTTGTAGAGATAGGGTTTTGCCATCTTGCCTGGGCTGGTCTGGAACTCCTGGGCTCAAGTGATCTGCCCACCTCAGCCTCCCAAAGTGCTGGGATTACAGGTATGAGCCGCCACGCTTGGCCAATGGGTTAAGTTTCAATGGCCCAGGCCAACAAACCGGCCCCCAGCAGACAGAATCTTTAGCCCAGTCACCTCTCCAAAGCCCTGTGTGATTTGCCCCACCTATCTCCAACCTCATCTCCTGTTCTTCTGCCCTCTCTCCTTGTGCTGGAGCCTCCTGGATATCCTTCTCTTCCCCAAACATACCATGCTGTTCCCACATCAGGGCCTTTGCACCTGCTGTTCCCTCTGCCCAGAACACCCTTCCCCCAGATGGCTGCATGGCTAGCTTCCTCTCATCTTTAAGGCTTCTCCTGAAATACCGCCTCCTCTGAGACCTTGGCTGACCACCCCATTTAAAGAAGACTTCCCACCCATGAAGCTATTGATCTACCATGTTTTATTGTCTTTATAGCATGTGTCATTCTCGTAAGTTATTTATTAATTCACTTGATGGCTTCCTTCCTCCCCTGGAATACAAGCTCCACTGCCGCACAAACTGTCTTTTCATCACTATTTCCCTGGGACTAGAACAGTTCCTGGCCCGGCACAGACACTCAGGAAATATCTGTTGACTGAATGACTGGAAAATTCCTTTGATCAGCCAGTGGTTGTTTTTATTTCTTCCATGGGGAATAAAAAAAGCACTGAAAAAAGGAATAATTCATAGAAAAATGAAAATCCTAAGCAATAGTGAGACATCCATTTGCATAATGACAAGCATCTGATTTTTAATATAATTCCACCTCCAAAGTGAAATGTTCGCTATTCAGATGCAGCCAGGCCCCATGAAAGGGCTCGGATACACAGGAGCGGTAGTTACAAGGGTGGGAGTCAAAATCCTCCAGCGGCTGCTTCCCCTCCATCGCAACAGTCTCAGCTGCTGCCGTCTAGAACTTGCCAGCTCTTCCCCACACTGTCAGCTGTCTAATCCAACACCCGTTCCCAACTTCTTTCTTTCTCCCTTGCCTCCTCGCTCTAGAAGGGGTGGGAAAGCTAAATACCCCCTGCCCCGGACTCTCTTGCAGTCCTACTTCTGTCCCGTGAGATGAAATAAAACAGTCTGGAGATGATCTGGGGTTCTCCGCTCCTGGCTTTGAAGATGGAGGAGGCCAATGAGAAGACATGTGGGGGGCCTCTAGGAGCTAAAAGCAGCCCTGGCAGACAGCCAGCAAGGCTACCTAAAAAAAAGAACAGTGGTGCCTGACCAGGCCCTATCCCTTTTTCCTGCTTAAATGTAACCTGGATGGCTGGAGTCACAGCAATCATTTTGTGACCATGAAGAGAAAGGGCAAGAGAATCACAGAGATTTTTGGTCCTTATGTCACTAAGCAGCTTTATCATTACCCATAAATAACCACCTCTAGAATTCTTGGTATATGAGAAAAATAAATCCTAACTAGGCCACAATGGTGGGGCTTCCTGGTGTTTGCAAGCAAAAACATTTCTTGATAATATGCTGACTGTATGGGTACAAGCAGCTTCATTTAAGTGAATGAAACTTTGTCTTTTGCCCAAAGCAATTGCATACCCATTATCTAACCTCATCATGGCAACATCCCCTGAGAGTCTGCATGGGCAGACTTGAGGTCCCCCACATGTTAGGCAAAAAATCCGAGATTCAGAGAGGTTAAGGGACCTGCCCCAGCATCACACTGCTATGCAATGAAACTTGAAACTCAGAACTAAAACCTGGGCCAGGCACAGGCATTCATGCCTGTTATTCTGGCATTTTGGGAGGCCAAGGTGGGAGGATAACTTGAGTCCAGGAATTCAAGACCAGTCTGGACAATATAGTGAGACCCCATCTTTACAAAAAAATATATAAAAATTGGCTGGGCATGGTGGTGCACGCCTGTGGTCCCAGCTACCTATAAGGCTGAGGCAGAAGGATCACTTGAGCCCGAGAGGTGAAGGCTGCAGTGAGCTATATCATGCCACTGCACCCCAGCCTGCGTGACAGAGCAAGACTTCGTCTCAATACATACATAAATACTAAAACCTGGACTTCCAAATTTCCAGAGTCCAACTTATGGAGAGACAAGAACCCATAATATAAAACAAGGGGCAGCTCTAATAAACCTAAAAACAAAAACTTTCGTCGTAGATTTCTGCTTTAGGCTAAGAGAAAACTGTCATAACCCACTTAGAAACCCAGGACCCAAGTATTCCAGTCTGGAAGTAGTGTTGTGGTCAGTATAACACTGTCCATCAACTACAAGGGAACTCCAATAAAACTTACGGTCCTTATTTGCATTTCTTGAATGCCATAAAGGCAACACATGGTCCACAGAAATATTTCTTAAAATTCTCCTCCCCTTGCTGATCTATGTCCTTCACGCTTCATACCTCCTCTCATTTCTCCAAACTCTCCCCAAACCTCTCCTCCCGGCCTCTTGTATCCTTCTTCCCGTTCCACTTGTCAATTTATTGTCCCTCAGCTCCAAACCCACCCTTCTTTGCCATGTTTGGTGATCCTGGAGCTGGGCCCTGGAAACATTTCTCCTTTGCCAGCTGGTGTAATGTTCGGCTTTGTCCGTAGAGGGCATGGGTTACACTGTGCAGCTATACAGCAGGAGAGCCCGTCCACTCTGGGTTCCTGTCCTCCTCTCCTACTGCAAGCAGCTCTTCTACCAGCAGCTCTCAGGTCAGCTTCAGTGACCCTCTCAGGCCACACTCTCCTCACTTGATGGCCATTTCCACAGTAGCCTTGAGGGACCCTCAGCTACACTCTCCCCACACAGTGGCCACTTCTGTGGGAGGTCCAGCCATCCCCTCAGGCCATCCTCGCCCACCCAGCAAGCAGCTTCAACCAACCATCTTTGACTCTGCCCTTGAACCATGTTCTCCCCACCGGGTGGGCATTTCTTAGAGAACAGCTGTGGCCACTCACATGGTCTGGCAATGGCAGATGGTGTATATGGACCAGCTTCAGGCTTCGTCATCTGACAGTATCTTCATCCAGCAAACTGCATGTTCTCATAGTAGCTACATTCTCTTCGGAGAGGACTGGTTCTTGGCCTCAGGAACTAGAATAGTTCCATATTCTTCACTCTCCATTTCCCTCAGTCTAGAGGGAGTAATAACCCCCTTTTTTTTTTAGACAGAGTCTCGCTCTGTTGCCCAGGCGGGAGTGCAGTGGTGTGATCTCAGCTCACCAAAACCTCCACCTCCCACGTTCAAGCGATTCTCCTGCCTCAACCTCCCTACTAGCTGGGACTACAGGCACACACCACCATGCCCGGCTAGTTTTTGTATTTTTAGTAGAGACAGGGTTTCACTATGTTAGCCAGGCTGGTCTCAAACTCCTGACCTTGTGATCCACCCGCCTCAGCCTCCCAAAGTGCTGGGATTACAGTTGTGAGCCACCACTCCTGGCAATAGTAACATTTTTATACCTGATATTTCTAGACCCCTTAGAGTCCTCTTTGACCCCATTAGTAAGTTAAGCATGTCTTACTAGTTAATAATTCTTTTTTTGTTGTCATGTGTGTGTGCGTGTGTGTGTGTCAGTCTCTCTTTGTCACACAGGCTGGAGTGCAATGGTGCAATCTCGGCTCATTGCAATCTCTGCCTCCTGGCTTCAAGAGATTTTCCTGCCTCAGCCTCCCCAGTAGCTGGGACTACAGATGGGTGCCACTATGCCCGGCTAATTTTTTTATTTTTAGTAGAGATGAGGTTTCACCATGCTGGCCAGGCTAGTCTCAAACTCCTGACCTCAGGTGATTCACCTGCCTCAGCCTCCCAAAGTGCTGGGATTACATGTGTGAGCTACCATGCCCAGCAATAATTCTGTATATTGGACTTTCCCAGTTCAAATTACCGATGTGGAATCAGTCAGGGTCTCCTGATTGGACCCTGGCTGATACAGAACTAGTTAAGAAAGTGGTTCTAAATACATACAGATCTCCAGGAGTGGGATTTGGAGACTCGCCATGCCTTTGGAGTTGAGTGCCATGCTGGGATTTTGACCATGTGAAATGGGGCACCAGTGACCCACAGCAATGCAGTCCCATCACAGCGGATCAGTCACACCATCACCTGTGGTTGGTCCTGACAAAGTGCTGACTGAAGCACATGCCTTGGGAAGGCAGGTGGCTGAGGCACTTGACATGATGCCCATGACGATGGCCTCAAGGGCTGTAGTGTGGGGACAGATGCTTCTGTGTGCACTGGAGCACCTACAGGAAAATAAAATGGAACCTCAGGTCCCTTAACTCATATCAAAGCACAGTCCTAGAGCCAAAAAGCTTCCATCATGCCCTCAATGAAAATTCTTATTTATTGTAGCTGGCTTATTTACATTAGCCAGGACTAATGCTACTGAAAATAAAAAACGCAATTGAATTGTATGGGTTATAGAATTCCACCAGGTGGATTCACAGCCTCACCACATTTCTCATGTGAAAGGTAGGACATTAAGGCCAGGCACGGTGGCTCATGCCTGTAATCCCAGCACTTTGGGAGGCCGAGGCAGGCGGATCACCTGAGGTCAGGAGTTCGAGACCAGCCTGGCCAACATGGCAAAACCCCATCTCTACTAAAAATACAAAATTTAGCCAGGCGTGGTGGCAGGCACCTGTAATCCCAGCTACTTGGGAGGCTGAGGCAGGAGAATCACTTGAACCTGGGGGGCGGAGGTTGCAATGAGCTGAGATCACACCACTGCACTCCAGCCTGGGCCATAGAGCAAGACTCCATCTCAAAAAAAAAAAAAGGTAGGACATTAAAAGGGATGCTGAAGCTTAGAATGGGGACATCTTGTGGGACTCAGATGAAACTGAGAATCTTGAACCCACAAGTCACTCTGAGCCTCTGTTGCCAAAGGAAGGAGCTTGCTCTGTTGTGTCTAAGGAGACTAGCTGTCCTTTTCTTGAAAACTGTATGACAATCTCACATGAGGAGATGCCCATTCTCCTTCAGACCCACCACAACTACTCCCTGTTGGCACCTGACTCATACGTAGAATCTTAGATTTTTAGTACCCACTATGGCCTCAAATGAGATAGCTTTTACACCACGAGAACTGCAAGATTTTGCCAACATATATTGGCAGAGACCTAAGGAGTGTGTGAAGGTGTCAGACCAAGGCAGGCAGAAGAACAGGAGTAGACTGAACTCACTGACCAAGGTGCACTAAGATTTTGGATATCATGTTAGTTTCCTTAGCTGGAGGTGGCTCTCAAAGCTTATTTGGTTGGTGGCTGGAACTAGGACTCCATGGTGGCCTAAGTTTAGTTAGCATAGATGCCAGAGCTACCCTGGCACGCTATGGCATGCAAAGGCTTAGGGAGATCGGAGTGTTGAAAGGATTTACCATGGCAACCTGCATACCCACCCACCAACTACATACCCCAGGAGACCCCAGAAAATGCTTTCTCTGTGAAAGAGCTGAGAAATACATTCATGGGGAAAACAGCTGCATCCTTAGAAGGTCTGTGGCTTTCTCCTTTGTAGGCCAGGTATGATGGATCGGGGGTGTGACCACCATTGATATTGATGGATCGGGGGTGTGACCACCATTGATATGAGCTTCCAAGAGCAGAAGCCAACAGGCAGTGCCCGACCTTCAGGCGCAATGCAAGCATACCCGCCATAAAGGACGGCACCACATGCCTGTGGTCAGCAAGCCCTGGCCTGTAGGAGGTTTGGCAGAGGCTAACTGTCCCAAGGTCCCTGGGACTGAAATAGAGGAGAAGCCCGCTCAAGTATTGCTTGGGGACTCATTTCACAACAAAGGAAGTGGAGCAATGGGTTCAGGCCCATAGAATTAACTTCAAGGAGAAGGAAAAGAATCAGAGGCACAGACGACAGGAGAGGCAAGAAACCAGCAGTCCCAGAGAAAGCAGCAAAGAGACAGCAGGTGCTGTTGACTGTCTAGTTCCCGGGAGGCTGAGCTGCGTGTCCTGCACTGGGGCCCCATGTGAGACCCCAATATCCTCCTGAGGCTGTGTAGTATCGCGTGGGCTTTGTATTCTTTCCCCTGTCTAGCAGATAATAGATCTGTAATTTTTGGCTCAGGGCAGGGATGTGACTTTCACAAAAGCAGATACAAAAGCCTTTAAGGTTTTTTGTTTGTTTGTTTTGTTTTTTGTTTTTTTTGAGATGGAGGCTTGCGCTGTTGCCCAGGCTGGAGTGCAGTGGCACAATCTCAGCTCACTGCAACCTCTGCCTCCCTAGTTCAAGCGATTCTCCTGCCTCAGCCTCCTGACTAGCTGGGATTACAGGCGTATACCACCACGCCCAGCTAATTTTTGTATTTTTACTAGAGACAGGGTTTCACCATGTTGGCCAGGCTGGTCTCGAACTCCTGACCTCAAATGATCCACCCGCCTCGGCCTCCCAAAGTGCTGGGATTATAGGTGTGAGTCACCATGCCCAGCTTCCTTTTTTCTTTGTCTTTCTTTCTTTTTTTTTTTTTTTTTTTTTTTTTGAGACAGAGTCTTGCTGTCTTGGCCAGGCTGGAGTGCAGTGGCATGATCTCGGCTCACTGCAACCTCCGCCTCCCGGGTACACACCATTCTCCTGCCTCAGCCTCCCAAGTAGCTGGGACTATAGGCGCCCGCCACTACACCCGACTTTTTTAATATTTTTAGTAAAGACGGGGTTTCACTGTGTTAACCAGGATGGTCTTGATCTCCTAACCTGGTGATCTGCCCACCTTGGCCCCCAAAGTGCTGAGATTACAGGCATGAGCCACCATGTCCAGACTTCTTCCTTTTGTTTTTCAAAGACCCTAGCTCTTAGGTTCTGGAATCATAAAGTGAAATGTCCATGGGAATCAGGCTAAGTACCATATGTGAGTGAAACAGGGCCGGTGTAGGGCAATAGGGAGTGGACTAGACTGCGGTAAACTGGAGAGTGAACGCTCTGCTTCAAGACGTTCCAATTTAATTTTTTAAAAACAACGCTAGGGAACAGGTATTGGACTCCAGATTGACTGGGATTTTTTGAAATCACAGAGGAATCAGGGCTCAAAACAGAAATAAATCTGAGTGGTAGAAAAAGAAACGGGAATGGCTGTGGTAGACACCTGTCTTGTGTGTACCCCTCCGTACATTTGGAGAATCCCCCACTGTCTGAGTCTTCATGAGAAACGGCAGCTGCCTCGCACAATAAACGCCAAATAATTTTAAAATAATCATGGTAGGCCGGGCACGGTGGCTTACCCCTGTAATCCCAGCACTTTGGGAGGCCAAGGCGGTGGATCACAAGGTCAAGAGATCGAGACCATCCTGGCCAACGTGGTGAAATCCTGTCTCCACTAAAAATACAAAACTTAGCTGGGCGTGGTGGCGTGCTTATAGTCTCAGCTATTCCAGAGGCTGAGGCAGGAGAATCGCTTGAACCCAGGAGGCGGAGGTGTCAGTGAGCCACAATCGTGCCGCTGCACTCCAGCCTGGCGACGAAAGAGACTCCATCTCAAAATAATAATCATCATAATGGTAATAGCTAAAACTTAAAATGCTCACTCAGTCACCTCTTCTACATGCTTCACATACATTCTGTTATTTAGTTCACGCAGCCCCCTCCCCCACAGAGGTGGGCATGACTACACTATCCCCATTTTGTCGATGAGCAAGCTGAGGCATGCATGGCGTCCAAGCTCACACAGACATGTGGCAGAGCCTGGATTCAAATCCAGTCTGGCTCCAGCATCCACGCACTTAATGCCTTGCCACCCTTCCAATGAGGGTATTAGCTTGTGACAGAGCTCGGCCGACTAGACTTGGAATCTGGAGCAACTGATCTGAAGAAGCAGAGACAGGGAGAAGCTAATCCAGTGGCAGCAACAATGTCGAATATCCAGGGACAGCAGGGCGGCAGTGACGATCGGCTCTGATGTTCTCTGACTCTGTCGCCCATTGCCCGGCAGCAGTGGTAGCGATGGCCTCATCAGGCAAATTCCATGGCATGCTTCCCTTTGTCTGCACGTCCTCTTTGGAGTCTATTTTTGCAGTTTCTCAACAACTCTGTGAGCTCTCCAGGTGTTGTTTCAATAAATTCCTTTTCCACTTGAGTCAGCTGGAGTCCACCTTTGTTGCTCACACCCAGGTATCCCAACTGATGGGCCCCGTTTGATGCACACCTGTGTCTGTGATCCCAGCTCTGTGGCTGCAGCACTTACAATAAGCTCTCTTGTGACTCAAGCTTCTGTGGGAGGGATTCTGGCCTTTGCAGCTCTCCAGCCCTGTATTCAAATAACCCTGACTTTCCAGACTCTGAAGCCACACCAGGAGGGGAGCGAGGCTGCAGGGCTACCAGCTCCAGTACAATCACATCTGTTCAGGTGACAGTGGCCAGGACTGCTGCAGATAGTGCCATTATGGCCAGGTATTGAGCTGACCCAGATGAGGGGTTTTTTTAAATCACATTTCATCATTATTAAGAATTAGCTCTGTGTCATTAGCACACCAAGCTATCAACTCAAATCCGTTCTACCATCTGGAAGAGGCTCACACGAACAGCATGGAGCCCAGATGGATGCTGTTAGGAGAGCTGTGAGCAGAGATCAGCAGAGAAGGAGGGAGGGAGAGACAGAGAAAGACAGAGCAGACACAGAGAGAAATAGAGACAGACAGAAGTAGAGAGACAGAGAGAGAGAAATAGAGAAACAGGGAAAGAAAGGGAGAGACATAGAAAGAGGGGAAGGGAGAAAAAGATAGATGGTGAGAAATAGAGACAGCGATAGAAAAACAGAGAGAGACTTACAGAAAAGGGAAATCAAAGAGGAGAGACAGATACACAGAGAGAGACAGAGAAGAGTGAGAAAGAGAAACATAGAGACGGGGAGAAGGGGAGAGAGAGACAAAAAGACAAAGAAAGAGATGGAGAGTGAGCAAGAGAGTTGTAAGGAGAGAAACTGAGAAACAGGGACTGTAAGAGAGACAGACAATGTCGAGGAGACCCCGTGACAAGGAGAGATGGGATGTGTCAGGGCACCCTGGGACAAAGTTCCTGGGACAGATAAAGCCACAGCTGTGCTTCCCTCTCTCCCAGGCACCACGCCCAACCTTGCAAAGGAAGGTGGGGCCCTCCTATTAAGGGGTCAAAGGTGAACAAGAATGAGGAACAACCCAAACGTCCATTAATAAGGGAGGGGCATAAATTACACAAGATTCATACAATGGAATACTATAGAGAAGCTGAATTTTAAAATATTGTTTTTAAAAACACACAAAAAAACACAAGTTTCAAGAACTCTCCTTAGGAGATATGTTAGTCTATTCAGGATGCCACAACAAAATGCCTTAGTGGGTTGTTTATAAGCAACAGAAATGTATTCCTCATAGTTCTGGAGGCTGGACAGTCCAAGGGCAACGTGCCAGCAGATTCCATGAGGGCCCACCCTCTGCATCACAGGTGGCCCCTTCTTGCAGCATCTTCGCTTCGTGGAAGGGGTGAACAAGCTCCCTTGGGCCTCCTTTAAGAGGGCACTAATCCCAATCATGACAGTAGGGCCCTCATGACCTCTCACCTCCCAAAGGCCCCACCTCTTGCTACCCCCAAGGTAGGGATTAGGTTTCCACATAAGAATCTTCAGACCATAGCAGGAGACAATAGTCCTAATTATGCACATTTGTTTCAACAGCTTCCCCAGCTCCATCCTCAGCTTGGCATTGCTGGCAGGTGACCTAAGACAACAGAAGAGTGTCACTAAATCACATTTGGGGCTGTCACCATGGTTTCCAGAAGAACATTTGTGAAGCACACCCTTCCATCTCCCTCAGTTGAAGCTGGCCTTGAATCAGGGGCCTTTGGAGGAAGGCAAAAGGTTCTCATGTAAGGAGGTGAACCCCTTTCCCTCTCACCTGCCCCTATCCTCATCTCTACCCACCCCCCAACACACACACACACACATAGCCGTGGCTGGGACAGTTAGCAAGTCCTTCTCCCAGCCTGGTCAGACCCAGAGCAGGAAGAGCACTGTGCCAGAGTCCCCTCCCAGAGCCATGCCTCAGCAGGCTGTTCCCAGGCTGCTCACAAAGGCTCCATGAAGAACCCGGGCAAGAATCCATTTGCCATGTGCCCCATTTTCTAGACGTGAACACTGAGTCCCAGTGATAAGCTGGCCAAGGGCCAGGACTTCTGCACTCACAGTCTGCCAGGGGGGCCAAGGGGGAGCCACGGTTTCTGCCTGCACAGCGGCCGTTCCCTTCCCTGCTGAGAGGAGGAGGCAGCTCTCCTCTGGTGAACTACAAAGGCATGTTGTTGACAAGGGATGCTCCCTACCATGAGTGGTCACATGACCCAAGCCTAGCCAATCAGATTCACAGGGAGGGTTTGGGACAAGCCGGGTACCCTAATTTCCACCGATGAGAGTCAGGCCTGAGAGTTTTGCTGGAATCCCTGGTTCCGAGAAGTCCAGCTTCTTGGAAAAGGCCCCTGGAGTGTTCTTGGGTTGCTGAGAAGCAGGCCCTGGGAGGCCAGGAGGACAAGGGATATTGGGGGTGACTCCTATGAAAGATAAAAGGTGGAGGAAGCAGAACTGGGAAGAAAAGCCTTCAGCCCCTGACACGAATCTCACGGCAGCCATCACAGCAAGGTCCAGTAAATTTATATTTATATTTATATTATTATTAGATATAATACTCATCATCTAAAATATTTTGAGTACCACACTTAAACGTTTTTGTTTTTCCAAACTTGACCTTTATACATCAAAGGAGGCTTCTTTCCACCCTGCACAGCTTGGATGGAGCCAGTGAGCAGAACTAGGCCCAGCCACTGCCTTTGGTTTGTCTTCCTCTGAAGGAAAAATACACCAGCAAAGACGACGTTCTATCACCCAATTTGAGTGTCTCATTACAATTACATAATGCTAATTGCCAGCTTTGTGTTCCATATGGCAACTTTTTTTTTTTTTTTTTTTTTTTTGAGACGGAGTCTCACTCTGTCACCCAGGCTGGAGTGCAGTGGCCGGATCTCAGCTCACTGCAAGCTCCGCCTCCCGGGTTCACGCCATTCTCCGGCCTCAGCCTCCCAAGTAGCTGGGACTACAGGCGCCCGCCACCTCGCCCGGCTAGTTTTTTTTGTATTTCTTAATAGAGACGGGGTTTCACCGTGTTAGCCAGGATGGTCTCGATCTCCTGACCTCGTGATCCGCCCGTCTCGGCCTCCCAAAGTGCTGGGATTACAGGCTTGAGCCACCGCGCCCGGCCGGCAACTTGTCAAAGTAATTGAACAAAATATCACTAATGAACAATTATAATGAAGTTCATAATTAGGTCCTTGAAACACTTGATACAAAAAATATTTCAGATTCTTTTTCAAAAAAACTGTACTCAAGTGAGGTGAGGTGAGGCTGACCCAGGAACTGAAGAAAGCTATGAATGGCTCCTCTGGTTTGAAAGCAATAAAATCCCCCAAATCATTACCCAGGTAACAGCACTGGCCTCCCAGAGCTGATACACTAATTTGAAGGAGATGGTGGATGTGAGTGGCTAACTCGAGGCTTTGGCAGGTAGTAGGTGAACAAGAAATACTTGTTCCTTCCCTCCTGTTGGGCAGGAAGTTCACTGAGGTGAGACAATGCTATCCATTACTGTCTATATTCTGTGGGGCCTTGTCTGGGAGCCTGACACCCAGAGGTTCTTCGAAAGTGGAGCTAAAAAGAGAATACTGAATCTGCTGCTTCCTGAAGACGTCCTTCCCCGCCACTCAAGATGAACAATAACAGAGGAACCACAGGTCACACACTCAGATCAGCAACAGTATAGCGGACTCTGTAGTTGGCAACCCAACAGCCATTACCACAATCGAGGTGAAAAATTCAATATCTAAATAGTAACTTCACAGTGGAGGAGACTGGAAGCCCCACCTTACCCAAGCAGCCAAAGTTAACATCCCCAATAATGGGACTAATGAGCATTAGTCCCATTATTAATAATGAGCATTAGTCCCCTTATTAGTAATGAGCATTAGTCCCATTAATAATGAGCATTAGTCCCATTACTGGGGCTCTGATGTGTGGCCTCTGATATGACCTACCTCAAGAAGGCCTCAGCACCACCTCCACACAGTCCTGCCAAAAGTTCCTAACTGAATCCAAACATCAGGAGCCATCAGACAACCCAATGTGAAGAGCATGCTGCAAAGTCACTGGCCTGTCCTCTCGAAAACATCAAAGCCATGGAAGGCAAAGAAAGTCCCAGGAAGTTCTTCTGATTCACGGAGAATAAGGAGATGTTTCAATAGAGTGCATTGTGTGATCTGGGCCTTTATTCTGCTATAAAGAACATTTTTTTTTTTTTTTTTGAGACGGAGTCATCTGGGCTCGCTGCAAGCTCCGCCTCCCGAGTTCACACCATTCTCTTGTCTCAGCCTCCTGAGTAGCTGGGACTACAGGTGCCTGCCACCATGCCCGGCTAATTTTTTGTATTTTTAGTAGAGATGGGGTTTCACTGTGTTATCCGGGATGGTCTCAATCTCCTGACCTCGTGATCCGCCCGCCTTGGCCTCCCAAAGTGCTGGGATTACAGGCGTGAGTCACCGTGCCCAGCCAAAGGACATTATTAAGACAAAGGCAGGATCTGAAAAAGGTTAGTAGATTAGATAATAGTAGTTTCCATGTTAATTTCCTGATGATTGTGCTATGGCTATGTAAGAGAATATCCTCGTTTTTAGGAATTCACAATGGAGTATTTAGGGACAAAGGGACATTGTGCCTGCAGTTGACTCAAACCATTCAGAAAAAAAAAAATCCACATAAGTGTGTATGTATGCATGTGTGTGTATATAGGGAGAGGGAAAAAGATTAAACAAATGTCACATGATGCCAACATTTGGGCAGTTTGAGTGAAGAATATCTAGAACTGTTTATGTTATTCTTGAAACTTTAATTTGAAATTATGTCAAAACACAAAAAGGAAAGGAATACTGCTTCCCAGTTTTCTCTAGAGCTAGGGGTGGCCAAGAGACACAGTTCTAGCCAATGAGTTGGGGGAGAAGGCTGCTGAGGATCTTTCTGGGGATAAATTTTCCTCTGGTAAAATAAGAATGGGCTTCAAAGAGACTTCTCACTGCACTGGCTGGCTCACTGCTTTAAGAATGTGAGGATGTGGTGCCAGAGCTGCGGCAGCCATCTTGTGACCATGAGGAAAAGGCCAAGAAACTCACAAAGCTTTCCCCATGTATGAGTTTCCCTGATACTGTTGCCCCACTTATTAGGTTACATAAGATCATTCAATTCCTGTACTCCTTCAATCCCATTCATCATTCCAGGCCCAATGTCAGAACCTGTATCACTCAGGACCAGGCGGACAGGGCAGCCCCCATGTCAAATATTACCAAAGGGGAAAGACAGCTCCAGAGACCTTACATCGGCAATGAAGTGCTGTGGCCTAGAAACGACGCATCCTATCCAATCACAACTCATTGGCCTTCATAGAACACAGGGCCTGGCACCGATTCCACAATTCTTATTCTTGAGGGGTTTGCATGCCAAAGTTTTGCCCCTTTTTCTCAACTATAAATTCCTCATCGTAAGTTTTTAAAGATAATGATGCCCAGACTTTTCCCCCAAACTATTCAAATCATCACCTGAGGTCAGGAGTCCGAGACAAGCCTGGGCAACATGGTGAAACCCCGTCTCTACTAAAAACACAAAAATTAGCCAGCCGTGGTGGTGCGTGCCTGTAATCCCAGCTACTCGGGAGACTTAGGCACGAGAATCACTTGAACCTGGGAGGCAGAGGGTTGCAGTGAGCCGATATCGTGGCACTGCACTCCAGCCTGAGTGACAAAATGAGGCTCCGTCTAAAAAATTTTTTAAAAATCAGAATCCCTGTGAGTAGGGCCTGGAAATCAGTATTTTACAATTCAGGTATAACATACATTTATAGTCCATAGCAAAAATTTTAACTGTACATCTCAAATATTTTTATTATGGTAAAATATACATAACATAAAACTTGCCACTTTACCCATTTTTAAGTGTACAGTTCAGTGGCATCAAGTACATTCACGGTGTGACGCAAAAGTCACCACCATCCATTTATAGAACCTTTTTATCATCCCAAACAAAAACTATGTACCCATCAAACATGCTCTCCCCATTCCTTCTCTCTCCCCATCCCTGAATAATCTCTGGTCTACTTTCTGTCTCTATGAATTTGACCATTCTAGGTATTTCATGTAAGTGGAATCATACAGTATTCTTCATTTTGTGACCAGGGTCTGTCACTTATGATAATGTGTTCAAGGTTCATGCACATTGCAGCGTATGCCTGCGTGTGTGTGTGCACATGTATGCGTGTGTTCATTCCTTTTCATATAATATCATGAAATAAAATGTGTTCTGGCCGGGCGCGGTGGCTCTAGCCTGTAATCCCAGCACTTTGGGAGACTGAGACGGGCAGATCACGAGGTCAGGAGATCGAGACCATCCTGGCTAACACGGTGAAACCCTGTCTCTACTAAAAATTACAAAAAACTAGCCAGGCGAGGTGGCGGGCGCCTGTAGTCCCAGCTACTCGGGAGGCTGAGGCAGGAGAATGGCATAAACCCAGGAGGCAGAGCTTGCAGTGAGCTGAGATCTGGCCACTGCACTCCAGCCTGGGCGACAGAGCGAGACTCCGTTTCAAAAAAAAAAAAAAAAGTGTTCTATCCCTACAATAGAATATTATTCAGCCATAAAAAGGAATGAAGTTCCTCTATGTTCTACAGTATTCTATTGCAGGGATCGAACACGTTTTGTTTATCATTCATCAGTGACAAACTCTTGGGTTCCTCTGCCTTTTGGTGATTGTGAAGAATGCTGCTACAAACATTAGCATACAAGCATCTGTTTGTGTCCTGGCTTTCAGTTCTTTTAGGTATATACCTAGTAGTGCAACTCCTGGCTCACAGAGTAATTATAAGTTTAACTTTCTGAGGAACCACCAGCATGTTTCCACAACAGATGCACAATTTACATTCCCACCAGCAAGGTACCAGGGTTCCAGTTTTTCCACATCCTCATCAAAGCCCAGTTGTTTGGTACACATACATGAACTCAAGTAACCACCATGTAGATAAAGACATCTAACATTTCCTGCACCCCAGAAGGTACCCTCATGAGAACCGGTATTGTTGCAAGCTCCCCGGCAGCCAGGGTCAGGAACCATGCCCTAAACTTTTAGTGGTTCTATCTCTGGCAAGGCTGGCTAACACTCAACCTAAAAATAAACCTCGAGTCTGAAAATGGAACATTAAAAATGACATTGTCACCTTGACAGAGTGGCTAATAATGCTCCAGCGGGCAGGAGTCCATCAATCATGGGCCTCTGCCTTCTGTTTGGAGAGCTGAGGAAGATGCCAAGATGGAAAAGAGGGATGCAGCACAGGACAAGCCAGGGTGGGTGCCTGGGCACGGAAATCCCAGCCCACACCTCCCCAGGCCTCTCCCCAAACTGGGAACAAGAAATCTAGCAGCCAGACAGAAGCACTGCCTTCCCTGAATTCAATTTGCAAGGTCAATCATGTAAGAACCCAGGCCTAATAGAATTGTCACATCTGTGTCACGGTCATTTACAACGCACTCTTGCCACGTCTGAACATGAAAGCAATTATGTGATACATACTTTGGCAAGAACCTGAGGTTCCCATCAAGAGGGAGAGAAACACTGTCAAGTCAGGTTATTTAAAGAAAGAACGAACGAAAAGAAGGAAAGCTACAAAGACACATTCATTATGAAAATTTGAAAATTTCCACTTCCCTAGAAATCACATAAGAAGACTTAAGAGTCGGAATCCTTTTGAAAGCTCCATTGTCTTAAGAGTATAAATAGCATCTTTTTAGAAACACACAATTTCAATCAAGCTGGAATAATGGGAAGTACCATTCATGGAACGTTGTCTTTTAAAATTTCATGACACATGAAATGATTCTCACTCCAAATCTAATTAGAGGCTCAGGCATATGAGAGTTTGTGACAATGTCAAAGCGCTTGGAAAACGTACATGTAATTGATCTTCTTCACTGGGGTATGATTTCTTTTAATCAATCTAGAGATTCAGGAAGTACCCAAAGAAAGGACCACAAGAAACAGGGTTATCAAAAGAGGGAGTCTCTCTATCCTTCTCGGGAGCTCTTTCCAAAAGGGCTGGCCCTAGCCCATGGGACCTTGGGCAAGTTCCTTGAACCTGAGCCTTATTCCCCATCTTCAAAATAGGGATAATGATGACACCTACCTCCTAGGGTTATAGTCAGGATCATGGCCCTGGAACAGCGCCCAGCATACAGTGTGTACTAGAGCAATGTTAGCTATTATTGGCACCAAGTGGCTAAGCCCTAACGGCTCAACAGAACCCAGCCCAAAGCCCACACAACTGTGACTCCAGCCCCTGAAGCCAGTGGTCTCAGGCCCTGTTGCAAAAGGACAGCTCAGCAGACCACACAATAGGAGCCATATCCTTTAGCCACCAGACAGCCCAGGCTGACAAAAATCTTTAGTAACAGGCACAGAGGGGACCCAGTAGTCATTATCAAAACTGCAGTTCCCTCTGCCCCAGCCTGGGTGAGACATGAGCACCCACCACCTCCCTCTTCAAATGCCTTCTTTCAAGTGCCAGTTCCCACCAGCAGTCCTTCAGCCCTGCTTGCCTGCAGGCCAGGGACTCCTGCCCCAGGCCACTCAAGGTTTCCATCCTACCTGGGGCCTCTGATGGACCATAGAAGGGCACCGTCTCTGCTCTCCCAGGATATTTTTTGGGGAAATGGGCCATTGACGAAGACAGGTGGCACAGCACGCTGCTCACAGAGTCGGCAGCCAGGATTCCCGGGCTCCAGTTCCCAGTCCGCTACTGTTGGCTGGGTGGGTCAAACTCTCTGCACCTCAGTTGTCATCCTGTAAAAACAGAGATCATAAAAGCATCTTCTTTGTGGGATACTTGTGAGGGTTAAACGAGTTGATGCTTTACGTGCTCAGGACAGCCTAAGAGCCCACTGAGGGTTTGCTCAAGGAGTGGTTTCCACTCTGCTCAGCCCACACTGTAGACTTTGCAGAAACATGACTATTTTTCAGTAACCAAAGTTAATTTTTTATGAACTCCCACTCTTGTAGGGATGCTGAATCTGCCATAGGTGAGACTTTCCTTCTTTCCCCAGCGTTGTGCCTATATTTGGGCAGGAGTGTGTCTCGCCATAGCAGGGGATGGAGGGGACATGTTCTCACTATCGCCTCCCAACCGCAGTGCCCACTGAGGTGGCCTTATTGCTCTCTGGATCTAATCACTGACCCAGGGAGGCCCTTCTGGCAGAGCCTGGGGATGACGATGATGCAGACCCCGCAGGGCTGTCTGAAGACTAATGAATCAATGCACATGTAGCCCTTAGAACAGGGCCCAGCCCATGCTGGTGGTCATTCCATGTTAGCCACTTTGACCTGGCCATCGGGGACCCAAGGAATGTGGGCCCAGCCTTGCCTCATCTTCCCTTTTATTCCAAGAGAAGCTGAGAAATCTCCCAATTTCTAAATTGGCATTGGATCCAAATAAACAGTGATTGTGAGAAGCAAGCAAGATACAGCTGAGGGCTACATTTGAACCCTTGGCCATTAGTTTGAGATGTCTGTCCCTTGTGGCTAAGTTGGCCATTCATGGCTAGTCCCATTTTACAGATGGAAGAGGTAAGGCCCTGAGTGGTCGAAAAACTTGCAGTATGACGCAGTTGGCTGAGCCAGGACTTTAACCCAGACTGTTGGATCCAGGGTCAGTCCTCTCACACTTGTGCCTTCCATTAACATCCATGGCCTTTAGACAGAGCAGGCTCCTGTTGTCCTCAGCTTCCCTGTGGCTGTACCCGACCTTCTACCTGTATTTACATCACCAAATCCCTGTTCCAATTACGACTGCTGTATAAATATACCGAAATTTAGTAGCATACAACAAAAGTGATCTTATTATATTTCACAGATTCCATGGGTCAGGAATTCAGTCAAGGCTTGACTGGGTGATTCTTCTGTTCCACGTGGTGTCAACTGAGGTTACTCAATGATATGCAGCTGGCAGATGGCCGATCCAGAGGCTGAAAGATGGCTCCATTCATATGCCTGGTGCCTTGGTGGGGATGGCTGGAAGATGGGGCTCTGCTGGGACTTCTGACCACAGCGCCTCCACGTGGCTCTTCCAGCATGGTACCTCAGGGTATGAGACCTCAAATGGTAGCAGGCTCCTGCCAATAAGCATCCCCAAAAGAACCAGGCAGAGCTACCTGGTTTTCCTGGTCCAGGCTATAAGTCACTGAGCGTCACCTCTGCTATACTTTATAGAACAAACCAGTCACCAGCCCACCTAGATTGGTGGGGAGGGGATATAGACATGCCCCTCACCAAAAGAAGTGTCAAAAATTGTGTGGCCGTTTTTCTTTAACTGCCACAACCCCTGAGGTAACTGTAAAGTTCAAGAGCACAACAATTTTATAAGATGGATTTATCCCGGAAGGGGCTGCTTCTTCTCAAAAGGTGGCCTCCCACTTAAATCCCACGGATCCTCAAAACCCAGTTCTTTCATCTGCATTTTGTGCAAATAAGCCTCATTTGTCTTCATGACCCGTGAGCATGCAGACCTAGAAAAACTTTTTTTTTTTTTTTTTTTTGGAATTCTGATTGGGAATTCTTCCAGGCCAGAACCAGGCAGTTCTTTAAAACAAGGCCTGGCTTACCGATTTGCATGCATCCACCATCACTGGGGACCTCATTGCCTGAGGCAAAGGTCCCCAACCTTTTTGGCACCAGGGAACTGTTTCGTGGAAGACAGTTTTTCCATGGGGAGAATTGATTGTTGCAGGATGAAACAGTTCCACTCATCAGGCATTAGCTTCTCCTAAGGAGCGCACAACCTAGATCCCTGACATGACTGAAGTTCACAACAGAGTTTGAGCTCCTGAGAGACTCGAATGCCACGGCTGATCTGACAGGAGGCAGAGGTCAGGCGGTAACGCTCTCTCGCCTGCTGCTCACCTCCCACTGTGCATCGCAGTTCCCAACAGGCCACGGGCTGGTACTGGTCCACGGCCTGGGGCTTGGGGAACCCTGGTAAGCCATCTAGAGTCAGGCAGAGAATCAAGCAGTGACCTAAGCTCACAACTCAGCCGCGGCACTTCTTCCTCACCTGGAATTCTGCCTCTTCACAAAAGCCCCATGACTGCTATTAGGTGGAGGTGCTTGTCACGCCTGAGATCCATCCTCTCCCGGTTCAGCCTCCAAGCCCTGATCTTTCCCTGAGGTGCCTCCATGCCCCAAGCTCAGGTCACGTGTTTCCAGTGAACTGGCCCCGCCTCCTGCCGCAGGGCAGTCACATGATCCAGGTGCCACCAATGAGAACCTCCCATTCCCCTGGTCTCCATGATTGGTTCAGAGATGGGCACATGACCTGGGCCAAGCCAATGGGACTCCTCTTCAGGCTTTTGTTGGAACTTCGGCAAAAAGTCAGACTGAAGCCTACGCAGGAGAAAGAAGGAAGGTGAGATTGTAAAAGAATAGGAGATAGCATTTATTGAGCACCTGCTATGTGCCCAGCACTATTTTATTGGCAACATGGTTATTTCACTACCATCACAGCCCCATGAAATACATAGTATTCTCTTTTTTCTCTTTTCTTTTCTTTTTTTCTTTTTTTTTTTTGGAAACGGAGTCTCACTGTGTCACCCAGGCTGGAGTGCAATGGCACAATCTTGGCTCACTGCAACCTCTGCCTCCTGAGTTCAAGCAATTCTCCTGCCTCAGCCTCCGAGTAGTTGGGATTACAGGTGCCCACCACCACGCCCAGCTAATGTTTGTATTTTTAGTAGAGATGGGGTTTCAGCATGTTGGCCAGGCTGGTCTCGCACTCCTGACCTCAGGTGATCCACCCGCCTCGGCCTCCCAAAGTGCTGGGATTACAGGCATGAACCACCACGCCCAGCTGAGATGCATAGTATTACTAATCGCCACATTTCTAAATGGGAGAAAGGAGGTTCAAAGAGGTTAAGTGAGGTGTGTGGTCACACAGGAAGAGGCAGAGCCATCACTCACATCCAGGCACTTGGTTCCAGAATAGTGTTCCAGATTTAAGAAACCTTCGGGATACTTGGTTACGTTTTAGTTTCTGATTAGCAATAAATACTTTTTGGTATAAACGCATCCTATGCAATATTTGGGACGTTCTTACACTGAAAAACTAGCTATTCATTGTTTTTCTGAAACTTACATTTAACTGGGTGTCCTGTATTTTATCCAGCAACCCAATTCCAGAGCCCATGGTCTTAACCACTATGCCCTACTGCCCATACAGATGTCATGAGAGATGTTGAATCCTGATTACATTGACCCAGCCCTGGATCCTGCTGTGCCTGAAGCCAGTGATGAGAGATGGCTTTCTGTCACTTGCATCTGAAGAGTTCTGACTGACATAGTGCTATGTCAAAGCCAAATGAGCACTTTATTGAGCCCTACTCTGTAGTTGGGACCAAGGGGTGGGAGATACAGAGGAGGTGAAGGAGGAAGATTGCCATCCTCAAGGACCAGAGTGGGGCTGAGAAGACAGAACTCACATGTCTGGAGGTGCTAAGTAGAGTGTGCCGCACACGGAGGCCTGGGCCACTGGCCGAGTGTGTTAGTGCTCTACTGCTGCATGGTAAATTATCACACACTTAGCAGTGGAAAACAGACCGAGACTCTGTTGTGCTGGGGTGGGAGCAGGAGACAGGCACAGGGAGGCTGCAGAGAGAAAGAAGGGGCAAGGGAGGAAAGGAGAGAGGGAGCCAGCACCTGTGAAAAGAGGAAACTAAACAGGGCTGGTTGCTGCCTCCTGCTTCTTAAAGGAAACCACCTGCCCATCCAGGGCCCACCTCCCCAGCCCTCAGTCCTGTTACTGTGTGCAGCGGGTTCCACACCTGAAGGGGCTATATGACCCAGGCCTAATCAATCAGCATATTCCCTCCTCCTGGCCAGTGATTGGCTCAGGTTTGGTCATATGATCCAAATAGCCAATAAGCTTCAAGATGGGGACTCAAGTTGAAACTACTTGGGGGAAATCTTTCTTCCCGTCTTACCACTGTGAGGACATAAGCCTGGAGCTGAAAGAATTCGTCTTGCCATCATTAGAGGAGAGTCCATCTGAGAATGTCAACACAGAGGAAGGCAGAGATGAGATGGAGAGAGAGAACACTGATAATGTCATCAGAGCATCTGGATCCAGCCACACCTGAAGCTAATCCTAGCATTGGAGTTTTCAAAATGGTGAGCCAATTACCCCTTTTCTGCTTGAGCCAGTTGGTGTTGGGGTTTCTGTTACTAGTAGCCAGCAAAATATTTAGTCATGATTGAAAAAAAAAAAAATGGATGCCAAAAACAAGGGGACCAGGCCCCGCAGGTAAATAGTGAGCAGGGTTGGTGAGACTGATAAGCACAGAGCCTACAAAATGGAAACTGGGTCCAAGCCTCGTGGTGCCACTTGACAACCACTCCCTTTTACTCTCCCAAAAACCCAACATGACTTGTGATCTCAGTGTTTGAGCCAGGGAAAGAAAGAAAGAAGTAGGAGGGAGTCCCAAGATGAAATCGTTTGGAAATAGTCCCAGAGCATAATGAATTGACTAACACCTGTTTCTCCCCTGGAAGTCATCTAATGAAATTATTAGACCATCAATTTACCACCGTGATGGCCAAGAGTGCTCTTTAACGGGATAAACCGTGACAACAAAGCCAGAATTCCACTTGTAATATGCCTTACACACCTTTATTTTTTGTTTGTTTTTGTTTTTTCTTCACTGCAACCTCCGCCTCCCGGGTTCAAGCGACTCTCCTGCCTCAGACTCCTGAGTAGCTGGGATTACAGGTGTGCACCACCATGCCCGACTAATTTTTGTGGGTTTTTTTGTTTTTTGGTATTTTTAGTAGAGATGGGTTTTGCCATGTTAACCAGGCTGGTCTCAACCTCCTGACCTCAGGTGATTTGCCTTCCTCAACCTCCCAAAGTGCTGGGATTACAGGTGTGAGCCGCCATGCCTGGCCATTAAACACCTTCTTTAACAGGCCTTTACTTATGATTCTCTTTAAAGTTTGGACACACATTGGCAGGAAGCTTTTAGAAATCATTTGCACTAATCTAAAATGCAGTCATGGCTCAGAGTAAAAGAATCTCAGCTCCTCAAAGCCAGCTGAAGCTTCTGAGGCCTAATCAGACAGGCTCCTGATCATCTTTGCTGTGTGTTCACTGCCTGTCTGCTGGATGGTCAGAACCCTTCTCATGTTTTGCGCACACATGGTGCTCAGGCACAGTGAGAGGAGAAGAGCAAGAAGGGAAGGAGGAAGCTGGTGAGCCAACGTCCTGTAGTCATTGGGCTTTCACCAGCCAGCGCCCAATGCAGACCCACCTGGCGCCCCTACTGAGCCCAGCAAAAGGAGCTGCCCTCGGCACTATCTTCCAAATGCTCATCCAATGATGTCACTGCTCTGGGCACCCTTAGAATGTGGTCCATGCCCAGCACTGCGATCCCACCTGCTCTCCCACTCTCTTGCCACCTGTATTAGTCAGGGTTCCCCAGAGGGACAGAACTAAGAGGATAGGTAGATATAAGGGGAGTTTATCTTAAAGTATTAACTTACACAATCACAAGGTCCTACAATAGGCTGTCTGCAAGCTTAAGGAGCAGGGAAGCCAGTCTGAGTCTCAAAACTGAAGAACTTGGAGCGTGATGTTCAAGGGCAGGAAGCATCCAGCGCGGGAGAAAGACGTAGGCTGGGAGGCCAGGCCGATCTCACCTTTTCACGTTTTTCTGCCTGGCAACTGATTAGATGGTGCCCACCAGAATAAGGGTGGGTCTGCCTTCCCCAGCCCACTGACTCAAATGTTCCTCTCCTTTGGCGACACCCTCACAAACACACCCAGGATCAATACTTTGCCTCCTTCAATCCAATCAAGTTGACACTCAGTAGTAACCATCACACCCCCATATTCTCCAAATAGCCTTTCTCGTTCCTGTAGTTCAGTTCATTCCCGTCTCAGGACCTCTGGCCGGCTGGTCATCCGACGATCTTCACATGGCAGTGTCAGGCCTCCCAGGCTTCGGCTTCAGTGTCACCTAAAGGAGGCCCCCGACCACTGTGGCTAAAGAGCATCCTGTCCCATCGGACCTCCTCTTGTTTCCTGTTGGCCATCTGTCCGCCTCCATGAGGCATACCCTCTGTGGTGCAAAGAGTTCAACTACCCTGGTGATCACTGGGTCCGAGGATAAGCACAGATATATCCGTTGGACACCTGAGTTAGTACCTGGTCCCCGGGCTCTGCAGAACACTGAAGAAAAGCCACTTGATTGGGACACAGAGCTGTCACTGAACTGAAAACCACTGAGGGCACAGGCTGAGGTCCGGTGGCCATGAGCAGCTGCACTTGGTCAGTGTTCTGTGAGAACAGGGAAATCGCCCTGCTTGCCTGCCTGTCTGAATGGGCATTGGGCTTTCGGGATTCAACTTGGACTAGAATAGAAACTACATTCTGACATCCTCACAGCTCTGTTCTTTGGGGTTTGGGGATTTGGGGTTTGTTTTTTGAGACAGAGTCTTGCTCTGTCACCCAGGCTGGAGTGCAGTGGTGCAATTGCAGCTCGCTGTGGCCTCAACCTCCCAGGCTCAAGGGATCCTCCTGTCTTAGCCTCCTGAGTAGCTAGAACTACAGGTGCACGCCACCACACCCAGCTAATTTTTAAAAAACTGTTTGTAGTCAGGATCTCACCGTGTTGCCCAAGCTGGTGTCAAACTCCTGGACTCAAGCAACCCTCCTGCCTTGGCGTCCTCCCAAAGGGCTAGGATTACAGGCGTGAGCCACCATGCCTGGCTCTTTCGGGTTTTGATAGGCATGCATTCTCAGCTGTAAAGGCACATACACACACTCATATTCACACACATGTTCACACACGTACACATACATTCACATACACACATAAGGCCAAAGTTGTAAAAACCGACACATTTGCCTCACAAACCTCACAGTCCACCCTTCAAAATACAGAGATGCAAACACAAGCAGCATCGCCTCTGCACACGTGTACACGCATGCTCCACCCCAGCCGATTTTCCAGCTCCCGGGCAGCAGGACCCAGCGGGGTAACCCCCATCCCAGGTCAAGCGAAGCAGCAGCCACCCAGGAGTCAGGCACAGAAGCAGCCAGATTCCTTCATTCCTGTGGGAGGGGCTGCAACTGTCCCCCATCACCATTCCCCACCCTTCCTTGTCACAGAGCCATCTCTACCCACCACGAGAGTTCTGGGAGGGCACCCATCACCCTGCTGGGCGGCACATCTCCCCGCCTCCTACACAGCTGATTGCAGTCGGGTGACAAGGTTGTGGCCAAGGGGGTGAGGGTTAAGGTTAGGTCACCTCTTCCATGACTGTGGTGAGCCAGCATCTTCCAAGTGGACAAGACCTGCACACCAGTGGGGGAAGCAGCCATTTGGAAGCCCAGGTCCTTGGGTGACCTTGCAAAACAAAGCCACCTGCCCACCCCAGCCCACCCATTCACCTCAGAGTGGTGACAGGAGGGAAGACACGTTCCTGATTGAGCCAGATTTGGGGACACCTGTTAGAGCAGCCCAGCTTGAACCTAGTGACAGATTATCCCCATAAGTCCGCACGTGACAGTCCCTCTGAAGGCTTGAGCCTATCACGGGGTAGGATGCGGCTGGGTCCTCAAAGGCAGTTTTATTCCCCATGAGCCCTTCTCCTGGGCGTTTGCAGACTCGAGGGAAGGGGCTCTTCTGCTCACCTACGGCCATGGTGCCAGGGGTGTTACAACATCAGGAAGATGCCTTTCCTAAGGAGTGTGGGTTTCAGGCCGTCTGTTTGAGAAACAGATGAGTGAGCCAACCGAGGCGCTATCCTCGAGGGCTCAGATGCCACTGCGGGGACAGGTCAGTGGCTGCCTGCAGCTGGAGTTGATCAGTTCAGCTCCAGTTGAGAATCCTCCCAGGCGAGAAGGTGGAGCTGGGCAGCCCGAGCGTGAGAAGGAGGCCTCCAGCCTGGAGAAGGTTCCTGGAGGTGGGCAGGAAGGACCTGGAGGAGGACCAGCTGCTCAGAGACCTGCTGGCCGTGGGAGACAGCAGAATCCTGGCAGCCCCAGCCAGGCTGCGTGGCAGATCCTGATGCCTTTAGAAGCTCCTGATGGGACAGGCCTGGTGGGGAGCTGGAAGAGACGAGAAGAAACGGTGCAGCCCACGGCCATCTCAAAGATGAAAAGGCAGCTGGCCGGCAGGTGGTGGATTTTTGAGAGTAATGCTCAGGCCAAGGAACGTCAAAAGCAGCCTCAGCACCACGTGCACTCAACTGGCTGTTGTTCCAGACCATCTGTTTCTCATTAATGAAGTTGTCCGGCAGGGCTTATTAATAAGGATGCGTGGGCTTATTCAGCCTGGGCCGTCTTGCTGGAACTAAAGGGCATACTGATTAAGCTGTAATGACTCCTCAGGCACTGTCAACATGAAGGGAATCTCCAAGCACCCGGTGAGAGGAGAGGACCTTGCAGGCCCCAGGCCCGACCTGAACCCTAAGGCCCCCAGGCCACTCACAGGGGAGGATAATCCCAGCCCAAGTGTCATCAACCAGGGTTCCCTGCTGCTCCCAACAACCACCATCCACTTCTTCCTTGGCCAACAGGACCAGACTGTGTTTGCAAAGTGAGGTCAGCAGAATAGCAGCCCCCGAAGATACCCACATCCTAATCCCTGGAACCTATGAATGGGTTAGGTTACACGGCACTGCGTTAGGTTACATGGCTCTGTGCGTTAGGTTACATGGCTCTGTGGGTTAGGTTACATGGCGCTGCATTAGGTTACACGGCGCTGTGGGTTAGGTTACACGGCGCTGACTTAGGTTACATGGCACTGTGCGTTAGGTTACACGGCACTGTGGGTTAGGTTACAAGGTGCTATAGGTTAGGTTACATGGTGCTGTGAGTTGGATGTGGCTTGTCCATGCCAAAACTCATGTTGACATTGATACCCAATGTAGCAGTGCTGGGAGGGGTCAGATCCCTCCTGAATACATTAATGCCCTCTGTAGGGGGTGAGTTTTTGTGGTCACTTGTGCCTCGTGAGAACGGATTAGTTCCCAAGGGCGCGGTTGTTGAAGGGTCTGGTTTCCTCTCACCACGTGATCTCTGCATGCACCTGCTCCCCCTCCATGTTATTCCCTGAGTGGAAGCAGAGTGAGGCCCTCACCAGATGCAGCTGCCCACTCTTGGACTTTTCAGCCACCAGAATCATGAACCAAATGAACCCCTTAATAAATTATTAACTTATAAATCACCCAGCTTCAGGTGTTCTGTTGAGCAAAACAAAATGGACTAAGACATGGTGAGGGGGAATGAGGGCTGCAGATGGAATTACGGTTGTTAATCAGCACATATTAAAATAAGGAGATTATCCTGACTTACTCAAGTGGGCCTGCTGCAACCACAGGGGGTTCTTACATGTGAACATGGCAGGTGGGAGTGTCAGCGTCAGAGAGCTGCAGCGGAAGGAGGGTGTGACCGGCCACTGCTGAAGACAACAGGACACCACCAGACAAGAAACACAGTGGCCTCTAGAAGCAGGAGAAGGCAAGGAAATGGATTCTCCCCTGCATATTCCTGAAGGAACACAGCCCTGCTGTCACCCTGATTTCAGCCCAGTGACACCCACAGCCGACTTCTGACCTCCAGGACTGTAATTAGGGCTGTGTTAAGCCACTGCCTTTGTGAAAATTTGTTACAGCAGCTGTCGGAAACTCACAAAAAGGGAACAGGTCCTGTTTGAAATACTCAAGACCCCCAGATGCCCTTGCAGCAAAGGTGGCCTCGTGCCCCCATGCCGGCTGGTAAGCCCCAGCAGATACTGCTGGCTTTCCAGAAAAGCCCTCATTTTGTGGATAAAAAGGGACGCACTCCAGAGATGCAGCTTTCTGCCTTTACCCAGCCCCCTTCTCACTCCCACCTTCTTCCTGCCTAGAGCACGGATGAAAGACTAGAGGTGGGGCAGCCACCCAGGGCCAAGATGATGACTGCCACATCCTGAGGACAGCAGAGTACGACAGACAGGAGCCAGGACTGCTGCACTGTGGAGTCGCTGCCTGGCCCCAGGAGAATGGACTGCCTCCAACTTCCTGTGACGTGAGAGCCATAAACGCTGCTGGGCCGAGCCTGGATTCCATGGCATGCAGCCAGACACAACCAAGTGACATGCAGCTCTTGCGATGACAAGAAAGGAGCTGACGTCCAGAAACCTGGCTGGCGCTGGGTGTTGGGGAGTCTCAGGGTGAAGGGGGCCCAGGGTGCTGGCTTCACACGGAGCAGCGCTCGGCCAGTTGGTCACAAGGGAATGTGGGTAAGTACCAGGGCCCTGGGAAGTGCCCCCAACAATTCGAACCACACAACGCCAGGGCATAGCTGTTGGCAGGCGCACAAGCACCACCAGCCTCACACACGCACATGCAGTCTCCCCCTTCAGAGAAAACTTTACACAAGCACACTGCACACGCATTGTGGGTGCACGTGCACACCTGTATATATTTATTGCATAAAATTCATCATAGCACTTTACCCCATATTTTTATAATCCAAAAGGAAAACGATTCAAGAAAGGATTTCATTGTGCTCAGTTTCAAAAAATATAAAAATGAACATCAGATTACAGATACAAGTTCATATGCTGAACTGAATGGTACCTACCAACTGCCTGGCTATGGAAACCCGTGACTTGACTTAGGGGTGGGGTGCTGATGACATGATCTCGACAGGGACCCCCTAGCGACTCTCAGGCGGAGGCAGCGCAGGGATGCGGTTCCTGGTGAGGAGGACCCTCGGTGACCGCGCTGCCTGGGCTCACGGCTGGAGGGCTCACCCATGAGGGACACAGGTGGACACCCGCTGCTTCACACGCCTAAGTCACATTAGAAACATGTAAAGCCATTCAAAGTCTGTGCAATGAAGAGATCCTGTATGAAATCCACTCGCTCCTCGGAGGGAAGCTGGCCCGGAAGCGCGCTCTGGTTGAAGAGTGACGCACGGTCCTCCAGGGCCTACATTCCATCCGTGACACAGACGCACGAGCACCCAGACCACCGGTCCTAACAGCAGCTGCGAAAAGTTGTGTCAAGTCACGGGGGTTCCTTTGTAACAGCTAAAGCCCAAAGGCATGCTGGACCCTGAGGGAAAACAGGAGCGCCTGAGACGGGAAGGGAAGAAAGGGATTTGCACCTTCACAGAGCAAAATGGGACGACGGGAGGGGGAGGCTGAAGACAAGACCTTGGCTCAGGAGTGTGTGTCCTCAGCACCAACCAGCCACACTGTTCCCACTGCACTGTGTGTGCAAAGACACACACTCTCACCACGGTGCCACACGTGCGGCCCAGACACTCCCTGTCTCTGAAGGCCAGAATCCCGCTCCGGCGTGCGGAAGATCCCCGTACCCGCCAGATTTAACGACAAAACAGAGAAACGATCCCTCCCCAAGCCTACAGAACACTTGGTGCAAACATCCTTTTACAACAGCTGTAGGTTTCTATGTAATTTCTTGAGCACACAAAAGGAACAGTACACACAGGTACAGCTGAGTGACACGCCAGCCAGTCCGACTCAGAAACCCTGCAGCTCAGGGATGTCCCGGTACAGATCCAGGGTCTCAGGGTTCGAGAAAGCACCTCCTTGCTCCACAGCTTTTCCAGCGATGATCTGTTTGACGGCAACTTCCACTTTCTTGCCATTGAGCGTATACTGAGAGGGAAAGGTAGAAAAACAAGAAACGGCATTTAAACCTGAAGGGGGGAGAATCCACAGCCCTGGGTATATCCAGGCCCCAAAGGCCCGGCTCCACCTGGAGCGCCAAGAGCAAATGGGTCTCAGCTCCCAGATGCCCCTCTTCCCACCAGGTCTGCAAACATGCACCAAAGTACGCTGAACTCTGTGTGTGGGGGATAAAACCTGCTCTGAAAGGCAATTTCGAGGCCCGGTGCTGAAACCCAACGCTAACCCCCTCCAAACCCCGCCCCCCGCCCCCACGCTGCCACTGGCATGGCTGTTGAGAAAGTGCGGCTATTTCAAAGATGCCCAGAGGTCACCATGAGCATGTTCATTTTTCTAACGCTGCACACTCCACTGGGTCCCGTTGGGACCCGCCACGTGCCACATCCAAGGTGGCCTCGAGAGGGCCCTCCAGACACCCCACTGACCGCGGCAGTGAATATTCCAGATGGGAGTATTAAAAAAGAGTGTCTCTCAGGGTTCAGGGTCTGCCTGACCAGGATAAAAATGCAGGCATAGATCATTCCTAAATCCCAGCAGGCACCCTGGGCAAGAAAGTTTTCAGGGAAGATGTGGCTTCTGCCACCCCATCTGGGGGATGCTGGGTGAATTCCTGAACCTGAGTTCATTTCCTTGAGTGAAAGGGGGAGGTGCCAGCACTGAGGCTGTAGGGCCGTGAGTCAGGGTGAATCAGTCAGGGCACACACAGCTTCACAAGCGCCTAGCTACTACGTTTTATGATTTTACTTTTATTTATACTTTTTTATACTTCTCTATATATTTTATCACATGTTATTCTATGATAAAGACCAGTTATTGCCATTACTTCAGAAGTGGCCCAGCTTCCTAGAACTAGAGGCAAGAGCGTCCTCAAGGTACCAAGAACTCCTTCTCGAAGCCAGCCAGCTGCACGGGACAGCGCATTCCTTCTTCTCACAGTCGGGCCCTTTCCAAACACTCAGGGCTCCCTCTAAGATTCATGGCACATGTATTTCACCTTGAATCCAATGAGCCCTTGGCAATGTTGGTGTGTTGTGGGCTAGGAAATCTCAGGAGCAACAGAGCCCAGTAATGCTCCTCTGCCCAAGCCCTCGATCACTGGCGCCTTTTTTTTTTTAACCTGAGATATAATTAAAATTCATTCACTTGAAAAATTCAGTCGACGTGTGAACTAATTAAGGATCTAAGAGCCGACTTCCTCCCAAGGGCCTGCCTGTCACTTCATGTGGTGTCGCTGGCCCTCCCACCATGAGACGCAAATGTCTTGCCTGCTCTGTGCCCCACTACGCTTCACGCAGGGGTCCACGTGCAGCTCACAGGAGCTAATACCGCCACCTTCCACCCACTGGCCAAATACAGCAGCATCCTCTTAAAAGAAATCCTGCTACCGTTTCCTCTGGGGAGAGAGGAAAGGTAGAGGAAAGGGAAAGAGAAAGGAAGAAGCCGCTGTCCCCCTCTCCCCCTGCCCCCCTCCCCCCAACCAGCTCCTGCACGAGGCCTCCCCAGGTAGACAGGAGCCCAGCAGCCTCCTGTCAGGAAGGGCCAGACATCCCAGCCATGACCCAAGCAAAGGCCAGCTGAACTTGGGACAGCCATGGCTGTCTGAGGGCTACAGGTGGGAAGCCCTCAAATGCCAGAAGTCCATTCCACTTGGCCATGACCCTCCCAGGGTCCCCAGGTCTTTATTCTGGGTGAGCAGAAGGCGGAGCTGACTATGGACACCACTTCCTTGGGCAGGACCCCTCATCTCTCTGGGTTTCCTCATCTGTAAGATGGGTGTGAGGAAGACAAGCTTGTCCCACCTCACCGGGCTCAGAGGACCAGCTCCCCACGCCCCATTCACTCACCAGACACCAAAAGCACCTGCTGTTTGCCAGGCAGTCAGCTGAGCTCCGAAGAAAAGGAGGTAAACCCACAAGGTTCCTGTCCTCAAGTGGCCTCCGCTCCACACAGAAAGATGTGAACATACACAAGAACTCACCCTCAGTCCCCCCATGGCAAACACTGTCAAAGCTAAAGATGGATGCCAGGACATCGTTCAAACAGGAAATGCAGGGAAAGCCTCTCTGACTTTTGCGCAGAGGGCAGCTGAGATCAGGTGTGTGGAAGGGCTTTGCAGGGTACGCAGACCTATTCTGAATGAAGGCTGACGGTGAGCAGAGGCAGCACAGAAACCGAGGCATGGGGACTGCATTCTGGGCACCCTGTGGCCCACAGCACCCACCAGAGAGGCTCTGTTGTCAACCCATCTTAGAGATGGGGAAACTGAGGCTTGGATGCTGAGTTGCCCAAAGTCATGCCTCAGGGGTAGAGGGGGGGGCCAGGGCTACGTGACAGAGCCCCTGTGCATAAAGACCCTCAGAGGACCCGCTGTGAAGGCTGGCGGCAAGGACTGTGCCGGCCAGAGCCTCCCGAGTCCCCCGGGGCCGCTCACTCCATTAGTGCCGCATCACCACCCTGAGCTGTGGCGGGTGGGCGAGGGGCTCCTCTCCCCATGTCACAGGCCAGAGACAGGACCGGTCTTACTCAACACGAGGAGTGGGGCTGGCTCTGGGCCCAGATCTCTCCTGAGCACTCGCCAGGAACCCCTTAAATGCTGAAAATGGCACTGGCTTCCCAGGGAACAGAAGCAGCAGTGTCTCTCCACGCAGAGACAGAGATGGGCCGCCGCTTATTCCCACCGCTCGGATGCGCCCCGGGCTTAGGCTATTCTCGGGGTGGTGAGGGAGGGTAGCCCACTCCCCACAAGCACCATGTGAAGGGTCAGACCCGCAACAGGCTCTCCTGCCTCAGCAAGGCCCTGGGACTTTGCAGATGAGACCTCAGTTGTCCTGTTCTGACCCTGAAGTGGGTCCAGTTCCCGAATGGGCAGACTGGGGCCATGCCATGTCACCTCCCTGTGGATGCTGGGCCCCTCCCTAGCTCGGCAACCAAAGAGGTAAATCCACTCCTAAGCCTGCCACGAGGGCCCGAAAATAAAAGGGCATTCCAAAATCTGGAGGAACCCTCCAAAAGACTTCCCAAATGGACCCAGGAGAAGCCCCTATCTGGGGAGAAAAAGGGCCCAGAGCCCCGCTGGGAGCCCCGGCCGCAAGCCCACAAAAGCCAGGACGACCAGGGAAAGAAACGTGCTGAGTTTTCGCCCTTCATAATAAATCGTCCCACTACCCTCGTGATCAGATATGGTTTGGTAATAATTGTTCTGGCAGCAAAAGACCCAAGTTCTTTTTCAATAATATAAAGCCAAGGGGACAAAGTCAAATTCCAGTTCCCTAAAATGTTCCAGATGAGACAGCACTGATTCACCAAAGGAAAACCTTAGACCCTTATCAGGAAAAGACAGTAAGGGTCACTGATTCAAGAAGTACCTTCTTGGAGAGCACCAATGTCCCCACAGAGAGCCGCCAAGAGTCACCAACCAAAAAAAAAGAGAGAAAGAAAAAGATGAAAAAAGAGAGAAAGAAAAAGCCCCAAGCTGCAGGGCTCTTCCCACGCAAAACCAGAACGCAAAGGAAACGTGTGGACACCACAAAAGGGAACCAACACCACAGATGTGGACAGGAGCCGGGAGGAGGAGGAACAGGGTCCCGAGTGGGAGTCAGCGCAGATGTGGACAGGAGCCGGGAGGAGGAGGAACAGGGGTCCCGAGTGGGAGTCAGCGCAGATGTGGACAGGAGCCGGGAGGAGGAGGAACAGGGGTCCCGAGTGGGAGTCAGCACAGATGTGGACAGGCGCCAGGAGGAGGAGGAACAGGGTCCCGAGTGGGAGTCAGCACAGACGTGGACAGGAGCCGGGAGGAGGAGGAACAGGGTCCCGAGTGGGAGTCAGCGCAGACGTGGACAGGAGCCGGGAGGAGGAGGAACAGGGTCCCGAGTGGGAGTCAGCGCAGACGTGGACAGGAGCCGGGAGGAGGAGGAACAGGGTCCCGAGTGGGAGTCAGCGCAGACGTGGACAGGAGCCGGGAGGAGGAGGAACAGGGTCCCGAGTGGGAGTCAGCGCAGATGTGGACAGGAGCCGGGAGGAGGAGGAACAGGGTCCCGAGTGGGAGTCAGCGCAGATGTGGACAGGCGCCAGGAGGAGGAGGAACAGGGCGCCGGGAGGAGGAGGAACAGGAGTCCCGAGTGGGAGTCAGCGCAGATGTGGACAGGAGCCGGGAGGAGGAACAGGGGTCCAGAGTGGGAGTCAGTCTTCCAGGGATGGTCAGGGATTGCACACCGTGGCCGTGCTGCAAGCACTCTTCCCAGCCCCCACTCCTGGACAGGTTGTTTTGAAGATGCTGAAATAACTTTTAAGGCAAAGAGAATGATCTATGGGTTTCAAAGTCAACGGCATCGCATATTTCAACATTCCCCAGGAAGCAGCCTCTCCTGGTAAACCCTGTCTCTGGTGATACGTCACAGACTCAGCCCTGCTCCGGCAACCACAAAGTCAGCTTCCCTGGGAACCCAATGAGTGTCTGCTCCCATCTTCTCCTTAATGAACAGCCATTCCATGGGCTTCACATACAGCCTGCCATTGTCTGTTTAAATTGTTGTGTGCATACACACACACACACACACACACACACACAGAGAGAGAACAGCTTCTGTCAGCTTGCAGGGCACCCGTTTTGTAAGCAATGCAAATGAAAGCTGTGATCCAATCTGGGTGAACCTCCTCCTCCCCGACTTAGAATCCAAGCAGAGTGTACTGGGGCCAGGGGCTGGGGGATGACCACACAGCCTTCAGAAGTCCTGCCTCTAAAAAGAGTCAAGTCTTGTATGTACCGGAAGAACTTAAAAGGCAAGAGCAACGCTTCCCAGCAGCACTTTAAAAAATTAAAATTGGCTGGGTAGAGTGGCTCATGCCTGTAATCCCAGCGCTTTGGGAGGCTGAGGTGGGCGGATCACCTGAGGTCAGGAGTTTGAAACCAGCCTGGCCAACATGGCAAAATCCCATCTCTACTAAGAATACAAAAACTAGCCAGGCATGCTGGCATGCGACTGTAGTCCCAGCTACCAGCTACTCAGGAGGCTGAGGCAGGAGAACTGCTTGAACCTGGGAAGCGGAGGTTGCAGTGAGCTGAGATTGAGCCACTGCATTCCAGCCTGGGTGACAGAGACTCAGTCTCAAAAAAATAAAATAAAAAATAAAAAGTTAAAATTAATGTTCTCATTAAAAATTTTGAGAACACACTAAAACCACAGGTTAGCAGGGAGAAGCCAGCTGGACCTGCAGGGCTGGGCCCGCTAACCCTCCGAACATGGGTATTTAGCAGAAGCTGCTTTAAATGCAGTCTTAGGAAGGGTAGGAAAAAGGATGGCAGGGAGAGGGTGGCGTTGCTAGGCAACGTGGACAAACGATATATAAAGCACCAGCAAGCTGCTCAGATGTAAGCGCCCCTCAACGTGTGGGCTCGTGGGGCGATGGCTGCGGTCTCCTCGCTGGCGGGAGATGGCCATACCGGGATGCCCTTGGTTTCCAGGATGAGGCTGGGCACGTGTCGCGCAGACAAGCCCACGCGGATGGCGTCACGGATCCTCTTAACCAAGTCAGGCTGGAAGGCGTGCCCGGAGGCCATCTTCAGGAAGAGGATCACCCTCTCCTCCCTGTACTTGTTATACTGGGGGACACACAGGCTGTCCTCCACCTCCTCGAAGGATTCCACTGTGGAGACAGGGGAGGGCGCACATTCACGCAGGGGGCCCCTCAGTGTGGGGTCGGGCCTCACAACAACCTGGCCGAGCAGGTGGGGCAAGCTGGGTGCCCCAGGCCTACCAGGGATGCCTGTGTTCTCCCAGCCCACCCAGGAGGAGTGCCTTGGAGGGACATTTGCTGAGGAAGCCATTTCACGAGCGGAAGAAAACCCATCACTGGGGAGGCAGACACGGCTTCAGCTTTGGCAGGATGGGTGATGTTCTACCAGGAGGCCAGATGTGGGCCTTACTTAATGAGAAGTTAATTCAAGATGAAAAAAAGGACCTGGCTTGGTGGTTCACGCCTGTAATCCCAGCACTCTGGGAGGCTGAGGTGGGACGATCACTTAAGTTCAGGAGATTGAGACCAGCCCGGACAACATAGGGAGACTTTGTCTCTACAAAAAATTAAAAACTAAGTTAGGCATGGTGGCATATGCCTGTAGACAAAGCTACTTGGGAAGCTGAGGCAGGAGGATCGCCTGAGCCCAGGAGGTCGAGGCTGCAGTGAGCTATGGTTGCGCCACTGCCCCCCAGCCTGGACAACAGAGTGAGACCCTGTTGGCCTCCCAAAAATGGAGGCAGGTAGCCGGGCACATTGGCTCACACCTGTAATTCCAGCACTTTGGGAGGCCGAAGTGGGTTGATTACTTGAGCTCAGGAGTAGACCAGCCTGGCCAACAGGGCAAAACTTCATCTCTACAAAAAATACAAAAATTAGCTGGGCATAGTGGTGCATGCCTGTAGACCCAGCTACTCAGGAGGCCGAGGTAAGAGGATTGCTTGAGCCCAGGAGGCAGAGGCTGCAGTGAGCTGAGATCACGCCACTGCACTCCAGCCTGTGTAAGAGAGTAAGACTGTCTCAAAAAAAAAAAAAAAAAAATTGAAAAAAAGGAAGCAGGTGCCTGGGGTGGGGACTCCACCGGAGGGAGGAGCAAGGCTGGAATCAGACATCAGGATTTCTTTACCCTGGCCACACAAACGACCTTGACATAAATTTAGGACTCTGACCTAAGCACTAACGTACGAGGCCATCTAACCGACTCTGCGGCCTGGGCTGGGCCTGGGTCCCTGGGCTGGGGAGTTTGAAGGCCCACAGGTGACTCCACTGTGCAGCTGTGAGACCCACAGGCCTACACTCTCTGTGCTTGGTGTCCTGCATGGTGCTGTGTGACCTTCAGCAATCCTGAACCCTCTCTGTGCTTCTGGTTTCTTCAACCATAAAGAGTAGACGCAAGCTGGCCAGGCATAGTGGCTCACGCCTGTAATCCCACCACTTTGGGAGGCTGAGGCAGGCGGATCACTTGAGGTCAGGAGTTTGAGACCAGCCTGGCCAACACAGTGAAACCCCGTCTCTACTAAAAATACAAAAATTAGCTGGGCATGGTGGTGCATGTCTGTAATCCCAGCTACTGAGGAGGCAGAGGTTGCAGTGAGCCAAGATCACATGACTGCATTCCAGCCTGTGTGACAGAGCAAGACTCTGTCTCCCAAAAAAAAAAAAAAAAAAAAATAGTATATAGACACAAGTAACCAACCCGGCAGAACTCACCAGGAGGATGAGCTATAATGAGGAAGAGGATGGGCAAAGGGACCTTAAAGACCCCATTCGAGGTTTTATGAGGACAGCAGTGTGGGCAAGGTATGTATGGAAAGGAGGTCAGGCTCACAAACATCCACTGTCACACCAGAGACCAAGAGGCTGGAGTTGTGCCAAAGGTGGGGCCTTTGGAAAGGGCCCCTGGGGCTCCCACCAGGACCCTCCTCCTTCCTGGAGACTGGAGAACACTCAGGGAGGGGAAGCACGTACCGATGTTATAGATTTCCGAGCTGCCAAACCGCACCCCGTTGGGGTTGAGTGTGCCGTCACTGGAAAGAGAGAAGAGGTCAGGGCCACACTGCAGCTCTGGAGTGAGGCAAGTCCCAGGGGTCCCACGGGAGGGCGGTCACCCCCTCTCCATTCCACATGGCATCCCCCAGGACTAGTCATGGACACTCCCCTCCCCAGCTCCTTGCCCCGCCACCCAACTCTTTCTCCCTCTCAGGTTAAAGCTCGACATCGAGGGAGGCACCTCTGTGCAGGAACATCTGTCACCTTGCTCCCTTCCCACCTGCACACGTGTCCCCCATTGCGGGTGTGGACGCTGCTGTGCCTTTGCCGTGGGGCCCCCACCCTGACACCCCCTACCCAAGAACCGCATCACAGGGCAGGGAAACGTAGATCATGCCAAGACCCAGCCCTTGGGAAGGAAGCTGGCACAGGGATGCCCCACCCCAGGAATGACACAGGAAGGGTCCAAGATGGGGGACGGTCAGCCATGTCGCAGACTGAGCAGAAAATGCTTCCTCGGAGGTGGTCTTCAGGCCCAGGGACGGCGTGTGCATGGGCACAGCAGTGGGGAAACATGGCACAGCAGCCGGTGGGTGTGAGAGGTGTGGACACCCTGATGCTGGAGTGGAGTGGGGTGCCCAGGAAGGCACTGACTTTTACAGAAAGCGCCTCCTCCTCCACCCCCATGCCTCCGGAAGGTGAGGCTGCAGGGAAGAGAAGCCGACTCCGCAGCCCTTACCTCCGGCCAAGCATGATGATGCCCCCAGTCTTGGGGTTGATTCTGCAGTAGTCGCCATGAGCCCAGATGCCTGCAAGGACAGCAGAGGTGCCCGGTCACCCCGAGGAGAAGGGGCCGTGACGGGCTGCCTGGACAGACGCTGGGAGCGGGTCCACAGACATAACTGGGGCCCAGACCGCAGGTCTGGTGTGGGGCTGGGGGCAGAAGGGAGCCAGACTGTTCCTGCCCCAAGGAACACGCCCTCTAGGGGGGCTGCTGCCCGGGCAGCTCTGACACAGCTGGTGAGGAGTAACGCAGCTCCTTGGGCACCAGCAGGGACCCGGGAATTCACAGAGTGCGGGACCAAGCTCAGGCAGGCCACTGGGGGTCAACAGGAGTGTCTGGAGACAACCCTGAGTGTAGCACAGGAAAGAATGAGCCACGTCTTGGGAAGCAAGAGTGGCCAGGGCAGCGGAGGGCACAGGGTGTGAGAGGTTGGGGCCAGATCTTGGAATGGAATACACAAGCCCATGACCAGGAAGGAGGCTACTGCACCAGTCCCAGTCACGCAGGCTTGAACCAAAGCATTAGCCACATGTGCAGAGAGCTGATTAGCAGGTAAAACCCAGGGGATGAAGGAGGGGGAAGAGGAAAGAGCCAAGGGTGACAGCAACACAGTGTCAGCAGGCCACATGAGTGGCCACGTGTGCAGCTGTTCAGAGAAGGCTTGCGCGCTGGGGTGGCGCCGTGAAGCTGATCGACCAAAGGGATCAAACCCCAGCTTTGGATGCAGCATCTGAGGAGAGAGGTTCCTTTGCCACATCCTCTACCCAGGCGCCAAACAGTGAAGAGAAGCCACGCATCTGAGAGAGTCACCAAGGGAGCAGTTAACCAGCTGGGGGCCTCCTGCTGCTGACACCCACGCCCAGCCCTTGATCAGCCACACTGAGGGGAACTGGTCAAAAGTGCATCTCTGCCGCTTTGCAATGCTGGAAGTCATCTGCCTCAGCAGCAGGCTGGCCTCCTGCAATAACGCCCCGAAGATTCCCTGCGATCCGAGAAGGGAAAACAGTAAAGCGGCCAACTTCCGTGTCTTCACTGATGGGTGGCAGCCTCAAAAGGCATCTCTCACTCCCAAATCTCGACGTGTCTTCACTGACGAGCAGCAGCCTCAGAAGGCATCTCCTCCCCTCCAAATCTCGAGACACTTCCCCAGCACTTCTCCACTCTGAGGCAAGCGCTAACCCAAACAGCTTATGACTCAACAGCTACCTCGTCTATTCACGCGTTCATGTGACATCGTGAAGGAGACACTGCCACAAGCCACAACCGAGCCTTCTACGGGAACAAAGGCCAAGGGGACTGTGTATAGGGAGTGCACGGTCCCTGGGAGGCAGCTGAAGAGAATGAAATGAGCCCTACGCTAGTTATTCCGATGCAAAAAAAGAGAATTGCAGGCCTTCAGGTCTTTCCTCCCACCTCCCAAAGCTAGAGAACGAAACCAACTCTTCTCATTGGACTTTTAAAAGATTCACATACACAAGTAAGGAAAAAAAAAACCCCACTCCTAGGCTTGCAATCGATGTGCCCGGTTTCTGCAGGAACACATCTGCACGGCTACTCAGCAAACTGAGTTTATGAACGGCAGCCCCGGAAGGCGAGAGCTGCAAGCCTGTGCCGCTCACCTGGGAATCCGGCGTCATCCTGGAACTTGGTGCCAGCAGCAACATACAGTCTTGTTTGCCTGGAGTCAGATCTCCCTTGAACTGGATGGGAAATTTCTGGGGTTTAGGGCCATTTGTAGTACTGTGCCCTAATTACTGAGACCCCGGAAATGCAGAGAAAAAGGAAGATGTAAATCCACCCTGAAGAAATGTTCTTTTGTGGAAACTTCGCCCTGACACACTTTGATCCCTTGCAAAGCCGAGCTGAGAGGAGGAATCCACTAGTGGCTGGCTCCAGGGCACCAAAAAGGAAGCGGCTTGATGGCAAAACAAAGCTACAGAAGCTATGTCTTCCTTTCTACAGCAGACTGAACAGATTTAGATCCTTCTCATTCTTCAAGGCACTGACTTCAGCTCTGAGTCTCCTGGGAGCTGAGGCAAAAGTGGAAATACGGTGGGAACAGGTGACTGCCGATAACAGACCAGGCCTGTATGGAATGTGGCATCTGCAACGACCTAAATCTTAAGTCTCCTTTTACTTTCTTTTAAAATATTAAGTTTTTAAAAATAACAAAAAGCGGCCGGGCATGGTGGCTCATGCCTATTAATCCCAGCACTGTGGGAAGCCGAGGTGGATGGATCACAAGATCAAGAGTTCGAGACCAGCCTGGCTAACATAGTGAAACCCCGTCTCTACTAAAAATACAAAAATTAGCCAGGTGTGGTGGCGCACACCTGTAATCCCAGCTACTCAGGAGGCTGAAGGAGAAGCCAAGATCGTGCCACTGCACCCCAGCCCTGGGCAACAAGACACCATCTCAAAAAAATAAAAAGCCCTGAAGAAAACCAAAATGGGCTCATCATCTCACCACTCATATAAGCCCTTATTCACACCTATTATTCATTTATTCACACAATCACACATATATACTTCCCTTTTAAAATTTACACAAGGCTGGGTGTGGTGGCTCATGCTAGTAATCCCAGCACTTGAGGAGGCCAACGCGGGAGGATTGCTTGAGCTCAAGAGTTCGAGACCAGCCTGGGCAACATAGAGAGACCTCATCTCTACAAAAAATACAAAAATTAACCAGGCATGGTAGCACACACCTGTAGTCCCAGCTATTTAGGAGGCTGAGGCAGAAGGATCCTTTGAGCCCTGGAGATCACGGCTGCAGTGAGCCGAGATCACACCACTGCACTCCAGCCTGGGGCCAGACGGCGACCCTGTCACTTAAAAAAAAAAAAAAAAAATTAAAATTTACATCAAAGGGATGCTATGTCCTCTGTTCTTAAACTTTCATTTTCACTTACTAACTTCTTGGGTATCTTTCCATACCAGCACATGGCCTGTTTACATTTTCACCTGGCATCATTTTTTAAGGTAACAATGTCCATAAACCCACTCCCAGTTGTGGAAAGGAAGGCTTGCTCTTGTTGCTTGGTTTTGCCATCACGCCATTTCCTATACAGCCCAGGAATCTCTCAGCGCTGGTGCTTGAGGAATGGTCTAAGTGCAGCCTGTGTTCACCCTGTCCATGATAAACAGCTTCAGATCTCATTATCTGATCTGCCTTTGTCTTTCCATATTTATTCATCTCTCTCACCTACGCCTAGGAAGTATCAGACGAAGCTACCTGTAAAACTGACTTCATGATAGGATTATTTAAAGAGAAGCAAAATCTTACTCTAAAGGTAAGAGGACTACAAAAACAAAGCAATGATTTCAGCTCTGAGTTTCCTGGCAGCCAAGGCAAAAATGGAAATACAACACATCACAAAGTACTTGTCTTCTCCAAGAAGTAATATCAGTTTCAAAGAGATTATCCTGAAATTAATCCTGAGAGACATCTATCACATGAACCCTTGCACATGTGACAAAAAAAAGTGACAGAAAAGAGTTTTCAAAGAGCAATGTTACAGAAGATGAAGGGCAGTCATTTCTTGGATGGATCCTCAAGCTGAGATTCTAATCCTTTTGGCCTCTCCTCCCAAGGCAGGGGTTCCTGCCCTCCTCTTTAGGGTCATCTGAAGAGTGTTTCTCTATATCCACTCTTGCTTTTCTGCATTCGTCTGTCTACACAGTTGCTCACAGCAGGAGCCAAGGTGGGGCATAGGTGCAGCAGGTATGCAGTGGAGGCTGAGCCACCCCTGGGGGGATGCCTCACGCTGCTGCAGAAAGGCGCTATTCCAGGCACAATGGCTTTTACGGTGACACGCAAACACGCAAGGCAGGAAGGATCCCTGGCAAATCCTACCACTTGCCGCTTTCTGATTCTCCATACGTGGTCTGTGCTAAACCAGATTACCTTTTGAGAGACTGCAGAAAGCAAGTACTGAGTATAAATAACTCTGGAACAGAAGGCTTGCTAAACGATGAATTATACAGTAGCAATAACTCGAGACTGCTTATGAAATAAGATTAGAGGGAGGCAGGAATCAGAGCTTTAAATAAAAGACTTCCCTGCTTTGGGGCAAGGCACCACTCAAAAGATGACACCCAAGGGTGTCAGTCTATGTGAGAGTGACATGTCGGGTTGTAAATCCTTCCACCGCAAGAGCGCTCTTCCTCTAGCATCTCCATGAGGACTGGATGATGGTGAGAGACATGAAGGAAGAGACCCGAGCCAGACACCACTTCCACATGCCATTCCTCTGGAACAGGCAAGCATCACCCTGTTTCAGCGAGTGGGCCCTGCACCCTCCACCCTCCCACATGCAAACCAGAGGCTCCTGCCAGCTCCCAGCAGCAGGGGCTGGAGCCAAGACGCTCTGGGCAGAGGTAGCTGAGATTCAACTAAACCAGATTACAGTTGCACACGATAGCTTCAAGCTGAAGACAACACGATATTGACCAAAAATTCATTATCGCCCCACTGGCAGAATGAACTATAGGCAGCTTCTCCAAGCCCTGGTGGTGGGGGAAGGAAGACGGGAGGGGCAGGATGGGAGGGGAGGGACAAGGGTACAGAATTAGACATAGAAGGCCCAGCCAAGGCAGAGGCTGGGCAGCTCTTTCTGCATCTCTCCAACCGACCTGGGAATTTGGAGAAATACGCCTTCCTGTACTTGTTGCCATTCTCATCATTCCAGAAGTGTGTGGGCTGGCAAGGGATCGGCTTAGTACACACCAGCTCGCCGCTCTCTCCCCAGACCGCCTTTCCTGGTATGGGAGAATTAAAAATAAGCCCAACGCACACCACAGCCACACACCCTGGCTTGTCTCTCTCTCTTTCTTAAGCTATTACTTATTATGCAATATTTCAGACATATACAAAGGTACAGAGATGGTCCACACCCACACACCTGTCATGGCAGCCTAATAATGCATTCCTCCCAGATGAAGTCCCCTCCCTGTGTGCTCCCCCAAATCGCCGTCTGGGATGTAGTGATTTGTTATTCCCATGTGTGTTAACATTTCTGCTCCATCCACACGCATCCCTGAATAGCATATGTCGTCACTGCATGCCTTTGAACACACACATACTGTCCTTCTACATGTCCCGCGTCTTCCTGTGCTCACTGAGCATGACATCTGGGTGGCTCGTTCGGGCTACTAGGACTCGCTGTGGTTCATTCATATTCACCACTTAGTCATTCTCCACCTGTGATCACGGAGTTTCTTCTTCCCAAGGATGGACATTTCTATTGTTCCCAATTTTGTTTTCCGTTACAAATCATGGGGCTACAAACATTCTTGCGTGTATCACAAGTAAGTCTTCTAGGAGTGGAATTCCCAGATCACAGGGCACGTATCCATCTTCAGCTTCACTGACTACTCCCGCATTGCTCTGCGGACCAGCTGCACTGAGCCCTGCTCACCCCTCCTAGCACAGCTGGATTTCTAGCTGCCAGGCCCAGCACACCGGGAGACTATCCCTTTCATGACCAGGTTCTCAGAAGCTCAGAGCTGGCTGCTGCCTGTGTATCCAGCACCAGGGTTCGGATGCAGCGCAGCGACCACCCAGCTGCCCACCGTGCCCAAGCACACAGGTCTCCACCTGTCCTCCAGCTCAACCCTGACCTCTCAGGGGCTGGGGATCAGGAGCCCGGTGGGTGTTAAGCCAAGCTGCGGGGAAAGGACATCACAATGCAAGTGACAGGGGCCTCCCCTCCGAGGGCTGTTTTGGAGAACTATCACCAAGCAAAGTTACACATCCGAGCGCTCCCAAGCTCCCAACTCACGCCTAATCACAGAAAGAAACAGTTGGCGGAGCCATCACCTTCCTCGTTCCACGCCTCCACGGCCATGCCCAGGTTCCGGGCCTGAATCTCCCCTTTATACACAGGAAGAGAAAAATTGTGGCCCATGAAGCAGGAGATGATGTCGGTGCCTCCTGTAAGCAATGGCAAAGGGAGATTCAAAATTCAGAAGCCCCAGACAAATTGCATTAAATTAGTGAGCAACAAAGGAGAAAGTGCCAAGAGGACAAAGATCTAGTCTCCCAGACACACACTACAACATCCCAGACAGGTGGGGCTTCTCTTCAGGGAGCAGTGGGAGAGGTGATACGGAATTTGGAATGAACCCCCATCTGGTAATTGACGTTTTGGCCGAGCCTTCCTGCTAGAAGATCCACTAAGTAAATGACCTCCTGTGGTCACGCTGAAATTCAAGACTCAGGATCGTAGAAAATGGAAGCTTTGCCTGTGATATCCACCTGGCAGGCATTGCCTAGGCGGACCCGTGACATGGGAAGGCTCGAGTGCCGTGGTTTACGTGGACTTAATGGTTGGAAAAACAGAAATGTGGCCGGGCGCAGTGGTTCACGCCTATAATCCTAGCACATTGGGAGGCCAAGGTGGGCGGATTGCCTGAGCTCAGGAGTTCGAGACAAGCCTGGGCGACATGGCGAGACCCCATCTCTACTAAAAATACAAAAAATTAGCCGGGTGTGGTGGCACGTGCCTGTAAATCCAGTTACTTAGGAGGCTGAGGCACAAGAATCACTTGAACCCAGGAGGCAGAGGTTGCAGTGAGCCAAGACTGTACCACTGCACTCCAGCCTGGGCGACAGAGCAAGATTCTATCTCAAAAAAAAAGAAAAAAGAAAAAAGAAAAAAAAAGTTCCCAGCTGCAAGACCGTGGAGTGTGATTTTCTTTCTTTCTTCAGGCAGCGAATAAAATGTGATGTCTTCTCTGCCATTTCATGTCACTGACTGACGTGTCCCAAGACAATGAGCGAGTCACGTTCGTTTCTGCCACCATCGAGATCTGAGCAGGGCTCCTGACCTCCTTCCTGCTGCTCTCCCTGCTGGTGGGAATGTCTCAGACCCCCCATCTCAGGCTGAGGAACCAACGGTGGGGAGGAAGGTTGGGGGGTCGGCCTCAGGCTTCGGGCAACTGGCACCTCTTAAAGAGGTGCTTTGAGAGTATGTTTTTAAATCACAAGGAGAAAAATCAGAACTACAAATGTGTAAAAAAATAAAATAAAAGTGACCCAGGCCAGGCACGGTGGCTCATGCCTGTAATCCCATCACTTTGGGAGGCCAAGGTGGGAGGATCACTTGAGCTTAGGAGTTCAACAGCCTGGGCAACATGGTGGAACCCCATCTCTACAAAAAATAAAAAAACACAGCTGAGCATGGTGGCGTACACCTGTGGTCCTAGCTCTTCAGGAGGCTGAGGTGGGAGGATCACTTGAGCCCGGGAGGTGGAGGCTACAGTGAGCCATGATCATGTCACTGTGCACTCCAGCCTGGGCAACAGAGCAAAACCCTGTCTTTAAAAAAAAAAAAAAAAAAAAAAAGTGACCCAAAGATTTCTATGGGCAGCAAAGGAATCAACTCTTAAGTCACATGAAGGGGAATTGAGGTGTATACCCTAAACTACATCTGTGTAAAAAGGGGGTGCTCGCACCCCATTTACACACACTCACAAACACACACTCAAGCACACACACTCACCTACGCACAGAACATCTCTGAAGGAAACGACATCGGCTTCCTTGGGGAAGGAGGACAGCAGCAATGAGGATACCTTTGTGTACTCTGAATTTTTTTTACCACGTGCATGAACCATGTTCTAAAGCACGATTTTATGTTAAGAAAAAAGTTATGAGAAAAAATGCACTTGGGGGCCAGACACAGTGGCTCACGCCTGTAATCCCAGCACTTTGAGAGGCCAAGGTGGGTGGATCACCTGAGGTCAGGAATTCGAGATCAGCCTGACCAACATGGTGAAACCCCATTTCTATTAAAAATATAGAAAAATTAGCTGAGCATGGTGGCACATGCCTGTAATCCCAGCTACTCGGGAGGCTGGGGCACGAGAACTGCTTGAACCCAGGAGGTGGAGGTTGCAGTGAGCTGAGATCGCACCCACTGCACTCCAACCTGGCTGACAGTGCAAGACTCTGTCTCAAAAAAAAAATTTTTTTCACTTGGAATCCACATATAATACACTCATATTATACACACACAAGTGTGCATGTACGCATCCATATATTCCTGTTTTTCACCTGCAAAAATGACCGCACCTTGTAATTCTGCAATCTGATTTTTTCACTCATCATGACCATGTTTCAATGTCCATCAGTGTATTTCTTCACTTCTAATGGCTTCATAAATTAAGAATGTGCCCTAAATTATTCAATCAATTTCCTTTTGCTGTGCATACAGGTAGCGTCTATTTTTTACTTATATAAACAATGTTGCAATATTTGTCCTTCCATACAGTGGATTCTCACTATTTGTGGATTCTGTTTTTGGGAATTTGCCTACTCACTAAAATGTATGTGTAACCTCCAGATCTATAATCTGGAGCTTCTGCGGTCACTCTCAGACACTGCAGAGCAGTGAAAACCCGAAGTCACCCAGGCACATTCCCACCGAGGTCACACGAGGCGACACGGCCTCCCTGCCTCGCTCTCACACGCAGGAGACTGGGGCAGGGTGGGTTAGGGTGCTCTGTTCCTGGGCTTGGCATCGCAGCTCTGGCATCTGACAGTGGGGTGGCCTTGGGCAAGTCACTGAATGCTTCTGAACTGCATTTTCCCTTTCGCAAGATAAAAAATACAGAACCTGGCCGGGCGCGGTGGCTCAAGCCTGTAATCCCAGCACTTTGGGAGGCCGAGACGGGCAGATCACGAGGTCAGGAGATCGAGACCACCCTGGCTAACACGGTGAAATCCCGTCTCTACTAAAAATACAAAAAAAAAAAAAAACTAGCCGGGCGAGGTGGCGGGCGCCTGTAATCCCAGCTACTCGGGAGGCTGAGGCAGGAGAATGGCGTGAACCCGGGAGGCGGAGCTTGCAGTGAGCTGAGATCCGGCCACTGCACTCCAGCCTGGGCGACAGAGCGAGACTCCATCTCAAAAAAAAAAAAAAAAAAAAAAAATATATATATATATATATATAGAACCTACCAAGATGTATTGTTTTGGATTTTAAGACTATAATCGATGTGAGAGGTGTGTGTATATACATGTATTTCCCCCAGGAGCGAGGGTTCTGTATGGGCTGACTCAGAGTTCACAGTGACTTCGTGAAGCATCACTGCCTCAGATAATGAGAAGGCATTGTGTGTATTGGCTGCCCAGCGGACTGTGTCCTTGGGATGAATCCAAGCACTGGGCAGAGGTGTGCATACTTATGGGGCCGGCGGGGATGGCTGGAAGAACCGTCCCCCCTGGGGCCGTACCTGAGATGGAGCCCAGGAGGATGCTGCTCTTGATGCACCTGTAGACATACTCGTAGCTCTGGGCTTTCAGTGGGGAGCCAGTGGACAGGATCGTGTGGAGCATCTGAAGACTGTGGGTTTCCACTGGGGCAAACAATCACCAAAAGATTAAAACTAAACCCAGTGCCTGAAGCCTCACGCGCAAGCAGAAAATAGGATGGATTTAATTTCCTTGATTGGCAGTATGGGGAATGAATATTAAAGAGGCACACTCACCCGGCTTCATGGCCTTCTCTTCCAGCACCGACAGCCACTTGGCCCCAGTTACCAGGACAGTGATACTAGGGTGCAGGCGGGAAAGAAAACACCAGAAACCCTTCAAGGCTCTTGTACCAAAGCTTTCTAAAGTTAGGGATTTATTTCTGAAAAGTTTGCAAAACCCAAGAGAGAGCAGTTTTCTGGGTTGAACTCATACTTCGTGTTTACTCAAGTCTGAGTCACGGCACCTGCCTTGCTCACAAGCGCACCTGACTGCTCTTTATGCTGATTCCAGCACGCAGGGCCGGTTCCCTTTACCACGAGGCTTCACATACAACAGCAGCTCACCTGAACCCATTCCCTTCCCAACTGCAGAGTATTTTATCTTGGGGGACCAGAGGAAGCCATAAAATCAAGTCCCCTCAAATTCTATCCTCACACATTCATTCACCAATGAAGAGAGGGTTACAGAATTATTATAATTATTTTTTTTAGACAGAACCTCCTTCTGTTGCCCAGCCTGGAGTGCAGTGGTGCAATCACAGCTCACTGCAGCGTCCAACTCCCGGGCTCAAGTGATTCTCCCACCTCAGCCTCCCAAGTAGCTAGAGCTACCAGTGTATGCCACCACGCCCAGCTAAGAGACAGGGTCTTGCTATGTTGCCAGGCTGGTCTTGAACTCCTGGGCTCAAGTGATCCTCCTGCTTTGGCCTCCCAAAGTGCTGGGACAATTTTTCATTTGTTAAAACATGTGCCATACTTGAAACTCTCCACCCATCCCCTTTTTTTAAACAAGTTCACATTTTTATGAAACTCAGAAAAGTGCAGCTCTTCTTGAATGTTCAGAATCCACAGTTCTATGCATTTGTGCTCACAGAACGATACACGCTGCTGAATATACATCACTGCGTTTTCAAGGGCAGACCTGTCTAACATGCTATTTCCTTCCTCAGCTTTTCTTCCAGCCAGGTGGCCCTTCACATGTAAACTCAGTCGGCCCAACTAAAGAACACTGTTCTCTTCGGGGCCTAGAGGAGGCTGTGAGATTCAGACTCTCCTGGGTCACTCTGGGCAGTAGAACCTCACTCCTGCACATCCGGTGGAGAGACTCATCCCAAGGAAGACTGTCATGGCACTTGCTGTCTGAAGCCACGAGGCAACATGGCACAGAACACCCCGGAATGCAGGGCTGGCTGGGCTGGGTGTGGCTAAGGCAATGGCAGGGTGGGTCTCCTTCCACTCAAGGAGGCAGGTTACCATGGTCCTTCCACCTCCCACACCTTCATTCTCTTACTTCCCCAGACCCACCCTGCCACCAACAAAGCCAGCACTGTACCCTAGAGATGGCTGGAGTTTTCGGGGAGGGAGACTAGCTCCTCCCACTGTCCCCCATGCTTCTTTCATAAACTCAGAGTTTGATTAACTACTTCAACATCATAGCCAAGGATTAAGGTGTCACTCCCTTTGCAAGTATCACTAACAGAGGATGGAGACCTCATGACTCTAATGGTGATCACCCGGCCCTGAGCAGCAGTGACCGCCTCCAGCTACAGGTACAAAGCTCTCTAATCAACAGGCACGCCCAAACAACACAGGGGTTTTGTGCAATCCCCCTACTGCCCACCCCCAGAAAACTCGAAGGCTTTCTGTGATTTTAAAGTGCATCTAAGTGCAGGCAAGACTCTGTAAACCCTGATCTTGGTGAGGCTCCGCCAGCACTCGGAGGTGGTGCTCTCCGGCCTGTGAGTCACAGCCCTGCTTGTCTGAAGAAACAGCAAAGTCCTCCATCTATCTCCAGGATGCACGTAAGAGGGTTAGGAAATTCAATACCATTCAGCTCTTAGAAGCACGGGAGCCCACCTGCAGGCACTCATGCCACGTCTTATTTCTAGCAAGTACTGTAAGGGTCGCTGCACAAAAGCATGAGACACCGTCAGGGCCCTAAACCATTGGGACCCAGTGCCCACGACTGCCCGGAGCCCTGTGCGGAGCCAAGTGTGGATCAGCCCACAGGCAGCCCCTCCAGGGATGCCACTGCGCCTGTGGGCTCAGCAATCTCAGTCTCTCAGCTTCTACCCCTGCCCCTGCCCTGGCAATGCTCTCTTCGCTCAGGCGCTACACCGCCCTTTTCTGTTGGTTTGTTTGTTTTGTTTCTGAGATGGAGTCTCTCTGTGTCACTCAGGCTGGAGTACAGCGGGGCGATCTCAGCTCACTGCAACATCTGCCTCCAGGGTTCAAGTGATCTTCCTGCCTCAGCCTCCCAAGTAGCTGGGATTACAGGCCTGCACCACCACACCTGGCTAATTTTTGTATTTTTTGTATTTTTAGTAGAGATGGGGTTTCACCATGTTGGCCAGGCTGGTCTCGAACTCCTGACATCATGATCCGCCCACCTCAGCCTTCCAAAGTGCTGGGATTACAGGCGTGAGCCACCGCGCCCGGCCTACACTGCCCTTTTAATAACATGAACCAGATCCGTGTTCTCATGATTCAGTGTCCACTGCTCTTCCATTCCACTCGGGGAAAAACTCACCCTTCAAGCAGCCCCAAAAGTCCCCGCCCCTCCGACTCTACCCCCGCCCCCCGCCCCGCATCAACCCTTCACACTCGGGCCACAGCAGGCCCCTTCCAGCTTCCACAACACGTGGATCTTAGGCCCACCTCCTGGTGGTTCCCTCTGCCGGAAGCACACGTCCCCACTTGTGCAAAAGTAGTTCCTGAACCTTCCAGCCTCAGCCCAAATGTCAAGACCTCTTGAGGACTCCCTGACCCCAGGTCTCTGACGGCACTCCTCAGAGCCCAAGGTTGGCCTCTCTTTTCCTTACCTTCCCCCTCCCAGTACCAGCCCCATGAGGACAGAGCGTGCTGGCCCCTGGTCGCTGCTGTGTAGCTCCCAGGACCCAGCAGGGAGCTTGGCTCACAGCACGCAGTCCAGCACACACTGGGTGTAGATCCTGGCAAAGTGCCGTCCAACCCATGCACTTCCTTAGAAGGACAAGCCTGCTCACCCGCAAGGCCCCTGCCCTCTAGAACCACCTTAGACAATGGCCCCATTCAGAGACAGGCAAAACCGGGCAACCCAGACAACGTCCACGCCTGCCCCGCTACTAGCAAACTGGACAAAGTCCCCAGGGTTCTGGCCCTAATTCCATCCAGAATAATCCCCTCACTAGAACCCAGAAACACACCCCTGTGAAGAAGAAAATTCACCTTTTAAAATTATCTTGTCTGTGGCTACAAAATAAATGCTCTTTGATCAAAGGTGTCAATAAGGCTGGGAGCTGACATGCCGGTAATCAATAGAGATCTCACCCCACATTTACTAACAGACGTGGGTTTTAAGCAGAGGCACTGAGACAGCACCACGAGGACTGTGCCTGCCCCGCGCACCTCTTGCCACAAAACAGGGTTTGCCGTGACTGCTTTCAACTGCTGCACAGCATTCAGTTTCCAGGAGGTGGACAGAACCGAGCTGAAGTGTCCTTCCCTCCCAGCACCGCTCCCTCTCACTGCTGGTGGCGACCAGTGCAGTGGTTTAAGGCCCGCATCCTTCCAAGAGCCCCTCACCGGCAGCCCCTGCCCAGGTGCCGAGTCACACCTGCCTCACCAAACTGCACAGGAGGCTCTCCCAGGCAGGGCAAAGGCCACTTCCAGAGGAAGCCCTGTGACACCATGACCACACCTCAGTCAGCCTCAGTGCTCTGGCCAACCTAGGGCCCGTGATTATGGCACGGAACCAGCCACCATGCTGTGAACACTCGCACATGTACGCGTGCGCACAGGCACATGCACACATACACAAGGCACACGTGCATCCACACGTACAGCAAACATTCACAGCTGCATGCACACACATCCATGCGCTCACTTGCACTCTCACATGTATGTGCACACTCATGCACATATGCACTCCCACACTCCCTTTCACATGATCACGCTCCATGCACACGCACACACACTTTCACATACACTTGTGCACACACGCAGACTCACACCCATGCATACACAGAGCAGAGTCTCCCTGGGACACTTCATCCCTGGATCTCATTAGCACCGGGCCCCAATGATGTACATTTCCCTCTCCACCCCTCCTCCAGTAACCCCCGACCCAGTGCATGCCTCTCCAACACACCAATAAAAGTTCCTCCACCTGGAGCCTGGCTTGAGGGTAAAAGGGTAAAGATTCTAAGCCATCTGAAGTTCCCAGGGATTTGATTAACCTTTTGCTGGAAACCATCTCATTAGGAAATAGCCTTCCTCACTAAGATTGTGAGCCAAATGTCAGGATTTAAATATTACCCAGGCCAAGTTATAATTAAAATGTTAATGGCCAAGGATTTAAAAACATGAGTGGCTCCTGTTCGCCCCATGAACAGATTCAGACATGGAGTAATTAGGACACTTCAGAGCATGGTTGTTTCTGGGCCCCTGGAGCTCTGGCGACTTCTATGTTCTTATCTCTAGAAACACTGTCATTAGGCCAAGGGTGACCAAGACCACCGTGGCCAGAACACGCTAGCCAGTTGTGATTAATTCATCAGCAAAGTGCTGAAGAGACTGGATCTCCTGATGCCTTCTAATGATGATGATGATGGGGGCAGGGGGCAGCAGCAGGGACCCCTGCACCTATCCCCATTTGCATAATTCTCAGGCACCAGGAGGGTACCCAGTGTGTCTCTCCTAACTGGCTCCTGCCACTGCTCATGGGATTCCTGTCTACTGTCCAGCCAGGACCACAGGAAAGAAGTGACCACCTCCAGGGGCCCCAGGAAGCACTCAGTGCAGTTATGATGAGGCGACCCTAGAAGACAGGTGGCTGCCAGCCCCCAGGGATGACTAGGGACAAACAGAGCTCTCCTTCTGCCAATGGGCTCAGGAGAAAGGTGGCAGGAAATCCAAACGCAGCCCCCCCAGTCACAGGTTCTGCACCCACCCCTCACGAACTTATCCACACACCTCCCCTGTGCATTCGGCCTTCACCTCACTTCATCTCTGATATGTTTTAGCTGTCCCCACCCAAATCTCATCTTGAACTGTAGCTCCTATAATCCCTTCGTGTCGTAGGAGGGACCTAGTGGGAGGTAATTGAATCATGGTGGCAGGTTTTTCCCGAGCTGCTCTCTCGATAGTGAGTAAGTCTCACGAGATCTGATGGTTTTATAAAGGACAGTTCTCCTGCACATGCTCTCTTGCCTGTTGCCATGTAAGACATGCCTTTGCTCCTCATTCACTTTCCATCATGATTGTGAGGCCTCCCCAGCCACGTGAAACTCTGAGTCCATTCAACCTCTTTTTCTTTATAAATTACCCACTGTCGGGTATTTCTTCAGAGCAGTATGAAAATGGATGAATACAATCTCACTCCTGAGTCTGCAGAACCTGTGTGAAACAGGACTCTAAGCGGCCCTCAGTTTTCCTCCTTTTGCTGGGAAATGCCACAACTAGAGAAATAAGATCAATGCACAGCCCAATGACTGCAGCTGACAACACCGTACTGTGTAAGTGCTGGAACTTTGATAAGAGAGTCCATTTCAGGTGCTCTCCTTGCTAAAAACAAAAAGGTAACTGTGTGAGGAGATGCAAATGCGAATTTGCCTGACTGCAGTACTCATTTCACTACGTGTATACACAGCAAAATACCATCCTGCGTGCCTTACGATACATACAATTTCTACTAAAAAGTAATCCTAAAAATAGAAATAGATTCTTAAAAGAAATGAGATTGCACGCTGCCCATAGGATTTTTCTCAGCCCTCACTCTGAAGGGGAGAGCCCTAGCCCTTGGCGTCCCTCCCTTCTTAACAGTTTCACCTTCTGCTTCTGGCACCTCCCACACCCTCCTCTTGGAGAGGGGGTGTCCACAAAGGCAGAGCATTCCGGAGACTGCCCCGAAGGCAGGCAGGACTCTGCATTTGATCCCAAGGAGCCTTCCCGGTGCTGCCTGTCCCTTGCTTTGAGCACAGCATCTTGGTACCTACCCTATCCTGTCAACCAGGTCCCAGAGCACGTTGGGCGTAGGCACCAGCGGGGAGCCATCATACAAGACCATGGCCGCTCCTGTGGCCAGAATGGACACCATCCAGTTCCACATCATCCAGCCGGCCTGCAAAGACAGGAGAGCTGCGGCTTCAGTGGGCGCTAGGCAGCTCCCCCAAGCGCTGCCCGCTCAGCTTCCCATGTCCCTGGGAAAACGCCTAAGATGGAGCCACAGGTTGGCACTAACTGCCCATTTCAAATGCAGGACATTCTGGCCCAGCAACTCCCCATCTAACAATGGACCGCACAGACATAGTCACACATGTGCATGAAGACGCATCACAGAATGCCTGCTGCAGCCTTACTGGTGACAGAGACAAAGCAATGTAGGTGTTATCGACACAAGAAAGGTCACAGGAGGTGCACACTTGCTACTGACACTCCTACACAGTCACTGAACCCACATGAGGCGTTCTGAACAGCACCCGGCAGTATGACAGCAGCCATTGTGCAGCCATGAAACAGAATGAGGTCCGGACTGACACGGAACCATCCCCAAGACATTATTCATCCATGATTAATGGTGTCAGGAACCTACCTCCTGCCTGCCACAGCCTAGGGCTGTCCCCAAATCACATGGGCTATAGTGACCCAAAACCAACGTCCCCCGGAAGGCCCACCTACACCTACTTCCCATGCACAAAGGCAGAGGGCACGAGGACACAGCCAAAGGTCTCCATTTAGTTGAGTTGCTTTCTTCCTTTTTTTTTTTTTCCCCAAGACAAGGTCTCACTCTGTCACCTAGGCTGGAGTGCAGTGGCACAATCAGAGCTCACTGCAGCCTCGACCTCCTAAACTCAAGTGATCCTCCTGCCTCAGCCTCCCATGTAGCTGGGACCACAGATGTGAGCCACCACGCCCAGCTAATTTTTTTATTTTTTGTAGATGAGGTCTCACTTTGTTGTCCAGGCTAGTCTTGAACTCCTGGCCTCAAGGGATCCTCCTGCCTCAGCCTCACAAAGTGCTGGGATTACAGGCATGAGCCACTGCGCCTGGCCATTGAGCTGCCTTCTGAACAGGTCTTAATGTACTTGTTCAGTTTCTTTTATTGAGGAACTGTTCCCCAAAGAGGAAACCAGTGCCTGGAAGCCCCAAGCAGCATAGCATTCCCGGCCACCTCATTGTCCAACAAAGCTGCTAAAAGTTGAGTCCAGGCCTGCTGGCTCACACCTGTAATCCCAGCATTTTGCAGGGCAAGATGGGAAGATCACTTGAGCTCAGGAGGTTGAGACCAGCCTGCGTAACTCAGTGAGACCTGGTCTCTATGGAAAAACAACTTTTTTTTTTTTTTTTTTTTTGAGACGGAGTCTCACTCTGTCACCGAGGCTGGAGTGCAGTGGCACAATCTCAGCTCACTGCAATCTCTGCCTCCTGGGTTCAAGCGATCCTCCCACCCCAGCCTCCCAAGTAGCTGGGATTACAGGTGTCCACCACCACACCTGGCTAACTTTTTTGTATTTTTAGTAGAGACAGGGTTTTACCATGTTGGCCAGGCTGGTCCTGAACTCTGACCTCAAGTGATCCACCTACCTCATCCTCCCAAAGTGTTGGGATTACAGGCATGAGCCACCATGCCTGGCCTCTAGAAAAAAAAATTTTTTTTAATTAGCCAGGCATGGTGGAGTACACCTGTGGTCTCAGCTACTTGGAGGCTGAGGTGGGAGGATTACTTGAGCCCAGGAGTTTGAGGCTGCAGTGAGCCATGATCACCACTGCACGCTAGGCTGAGCAACAGAGTGAGACTCTGTCAAAAGAAAAGAAGAAAGGCAAAGGGAAAAAGGGTGACAAAAGGCAAAGGGAAAATGGGAAAGGAAGGGAGGGGTAGGGAGGGGAAGAGAGGGGAAAGAAAGGAAAGGAAGGGTAAGGAAGGGAGGAGAAGGAAGGGAGGGAGGGAGAGTGGGTCACAGTACAGGCTGGGCCCAGGGCTGCAGGACATGAAACAACTGCCACGAGGCTGCTGTTAGAACCCAGGTGGGGAGGCCAGGTGCAGTGGGGAGGCCAGGCACGGTGGCTCACGCCTGTAAACCCAGCACTTTGGGAGGCCGAGGCGGCAGATCACGAGGTCAGGAGATCGAGACCATCCTGGCTAACATGGGGAAACCTTGTCTCTACTAAAAATACAAAAAATTAGCTGGGCGTGGTGGTGGGCGCCTGTAGTCCCAGCTACTCAGGAGGCCGAGGCAGGAGAATGGCATGAACCCGGGAGGTGGAGCTTGCAGTGAGCCAAGAACGCACCACTGTACTTGAGCCTGGGCAACAAAGCAAGACTCCGTCTCCAAAAAAAAAAGAACCCAGGTGGGGTCAAGCTGCTCCAAGAAAAATCTAACTGCCTGATTCTTAGTGGGCAGGATCCTTCCAGTAAAAACGAAATGCCTCTGAGAAAACTGCTCCAAATTTTTGAGTTCTTTCCATTGTATCTTTACTCTCAATACAAGACCCTCCCATTTTAAATTGCCGTGTCCCAGGGAAGCAGCTGAATCCTACATCATCGTAGCTGCTGGGAGCTTTCTGCAACTCCTTAAGGACACCGCACTGATGCTGCTGGCCGAGATTCCTGCTCAGAAATATTTGAGAAAGGATGCGGCACACAAGGGACCATTGGTGGGGGTGGGGCTAGCACCAGTATTCTACCTTAGGGACTGGGAACAGGGGTGGGTTGTAGAGCAAATCCCTGCAGCTGAAAGAAACCTGAATCTTTGTCCCAAGCCCCTTATTAATCCACAGCTGGTCACAGAGAGCCGGGAGGGGCCTCTCAATAGTCACACATCAAAAACACACCCAAGGTCACCACTCCTGAGTCTGTGTGAGATCCCAGGGGTCCATCCCCTGCACCGGTGTATGTGTGAGGTCCCAGGAGTCTGTCCCCCCTCCTCCATCTGTGTGAGGTCCCGGGGGTCTGTCCCCCCTCCTCCATCTGTGTGAGGTCCCGGGGGTCTGTCCCCACTCCTGCATCTGTGTGAGGTCCCGGGGGTCTGACACTCTCCTGCACCTGTGTGAGGTCCCAGGTGTCCGTCCCTGCTCCTGCATCTGTGGGCAGTCCCAGGGAGTCTCTCACAAGGGGTACAGAAGGGCCCTGGGCATCAACCTCGCAGGTCAGGCATGTGCCTGATGCATTCCACTCGGCATAAAAACTCAGCATGCCAGGGGCGGTGGCTCACGCCTGTAATCCCAGCACTTTGGGAGGCTGGGGCAGGTGAATCATGAGGTCAGGAGTTCGAGACCAGCCTGGTCAACATGGTGAAACCCCATCTCCACTAAAAATACAAAAAATTAGCTGGGCGTGGTGGCACGTGCCTATAGTCCCAGATACTCAAGGCTGAGGCAGAAGAATCCCTTGAACCCAGGAGGCAGAGATTGCAGTGAGCTGAGATCGAGCCACTGCACTCCAGCCTGGGCGACAGAGCTAGACTTCATCTCAAAAACAAACAAAAACAAACAAACAAACTCGGCACAGAAGCACCACTCAGGACCTGTAGCTAGATCATTCTGGAAGCTCTTGATGTTTTCAGTTCTCCTCTGGGGTAAAATACACTTGCTTTAACTTGTCCTAACCTTCTGTCTTTCAGTGCTCAGCAAGGGCAGAAAGTCCTCCAACACCTTGAGTTGAGTTCTGGTTTCATGGCCTGGATTCCACAGCCATGTGAGGTCCCAGTGGTCCCGGGACCTCACACAGATGCAGGAGTGGGGACAGACCCCCGGGACCGCACACAGATGGAGGAGGGGGGACAGACCCCCGGGACCTCACACATACACCGGTGCAGGGGACGGACCCCTGGGATCTCACACAGACTCAGGAGTGGTGACCTTGGGTGTGTTTTTGATGTGTGACTGTTGAGACGCCCCTCCCGGCTCTCTGTGACCAGCTGTGCACTCCACGTGGATTCCAAGCTGCTGACTGCAAGCTGTGGAAGAGCAGGCCAACTCGACACCGTGCGCTGGGGGAGCTCTCACCACAGTTCAGCACAGGCCAGCGCCCAGGGAAGCCTTTACCATGTGTCATGGGCTGGTGTCCGGCGAAGTCCCCGCTGTGGTATAGCACAGGCCAGCACCTTGGGGAAGCCCTTACCGTGGTGTAGCACAGGAGGATGTCACTGCTGGTCATGTTGCCGTGCAGCAGATGCTCCTTCAGATGCTGGATGAGGGTGCCCTGCAGGGAGACACGAGGAGTGGGTGCTCTCTGTTAGGCGTACAGTACCAGGAAGCCGGTGCCTGGCCCACGCGCCGCTCAGACGCTGCCAGGAAGAAGCCCCAGCAGATTCCCATTTTCCTTCCTGGGAGAAGCAGACTTGGGAGGCTCCCCGCTCTCCCCTGTGATGAGCCATGCCCCCATATCCCTCTGCCCCGAGAGCTGAGCGTGGCTTGCAGTCTGGAGGGGAAAACCCTGACAATCCTGTCTGCCCTCAAGCTCTCAGTGCCCAGGACATCAAGGGGACCACGGAGGCCCACCAGTTTCAGGCAGAACAGAAGTGACCCTTACAGAGAAGAGAGTCAACGAGCAAAAGACCAGGGCCTAACCCTTGCAGGACAGGTGCTAGCCCAGCCTCATGGGGAACAGGGAACACGGGGGTGAGGGGGATGTGGTGGGGGTGGGGCGCCAGCAACAGAGCAAGACTGTAGCTGGGACTCACGTTCAAGATCGGAGTTCAGGAATGCCTCAGCTGAGCGGACAGCACAAGACCCTGCTTCTGGCTAAAACACCCAAGCAGACCCGCTCCCTCCCACCCACTATACACTATTACCTTCAGTTTTGGTGCTTAATTGGCACTATATTTGCACGGTCCAGAACTCTGAAGCAGATACTATGAAAAGCCGTCCTCTCTCCCTGTCCTATACCCAGCTCTCCCCAGAGGCAGCCAGTCCTAGCAGTTTCCTGTGAATGTCTTTCTTGCTGATGCTAGCACATATTTATTAAGGCCATTTTGTTCATTGTGACCCAGTGTCCCACACTTTGCCTTTTCCACCCAACAGCATACCTGGGACATCTTCCTTGGCATGCCAGGAGCTCCCTCATGTCTGTTTACAACTATATAATCTTCCACTGCCCAGAACACACTTGTTCCAAGCAACTCTGTGTGTCCGGCAGGGGCAGGGAGGAGAGGAAGCTTCCCATCGCCAGGCACAACAAAGACAGCAGAGCCAGCAGCCCCTGCACCCGTCACTCCACACTCCCAGCCTCGGTTTTCCTGTCTTTCCAACAGATCTTGTACAAGATCCTGAGGACAGACGGCATGCTGCCCCTTCAGTGACCACTGCCCTTCAGTCTGGTCCACAGATGTGAGCCTCTGGCTCATGACAAAGGTGCTTCTGGTCGTGGAGGGGCTAGAGGGTTGAAGCAAGGACTTGTATATTAAAACCCAGTCGTGAAGGCCCTCATCATACCCAAGGAAAAAGCTTCCAAAAGCCAGTTGCAGGAGACGATCCCTTTAAGAGCTCAACAGGAACAATCCTATCCAACACAGGCTCCCATTCAGGAGCCAAAATTCTTATTCCAGAGTCCATCCCAAACAGGCAACCGCCACCTGGCCCACAAACAGCTACAACTGAAGCCTCCAGAAACTGCCAGGCAGATGAGTAGATGCTGCCTGATACGGTTTGGCTCCACATCCCCATCCAAATCTCATCTTGAATTGTATTTCCATAATTCCCACATGTTGTGGGAGGGACAAAGTGGGAGATAATTGAATCATGGGGGCAGTTTCTCCCATACTATTCTCACAGTAGTGAATCAGTCTCATGAGAGCTGATGGTCTCATAAGGGGAAACCCATTTCATTTGGTTCTCATTCTCTCTCTTTGCCTGCTGCCATCCATGTAAAACGTGACTTGCTCCTCCTCGCCTTCTGCCATGATTGTGAGGGCTCCCCAGCCACGTGGAACTGTTAAGTCCATTAAACCTTTCTTTTGTAAATTGCCCAGTCTCAGTATGTCTTTTTTTTTTTAGAGAGTTTTGCTCTGTCACCACGCTGGAGTGTGGCAGTGCAATCTCGGCTCACTGCAAACTCCCAGGTTCAAGCGATTCTCCAGCCTCAGCCTCCCGAGTAGCTGGGACTACAGGCGCACACCACCACACCCAGCTGATTTTTCATTTCCAGTAGAGACGGGGTTTCACCATGTTGGCCAGGCTGGTCTTGATCTCTTGACCTCGTGACCTGCCCACCTTGGCCTCCCAAAGTGCTGGGATTACAAGCGTGAGCCACCGCGCCCGGCCCTCAGTATGTCTTCATCAGCAGCATGAAAACAGACTAATACACTGCCCTTTTCTGCAGTCCCCCGAGACCACCTCCAGGCTCTGGAAGCTGAGCTGCAGGGTGGAGTTTAACAAGAATCCCCAGTGAGGGTCAAGAGACAGCCTCCCCTTCCCTTCCCCAGGCACTCAAAAGCTTCTTAGAAAGTTCCATGACACTCTGTTCTCATGGGCAGTGGGTAGGCAATAATTTGGGGGTGACAAACTTTTCAGGAACTGTCTCCACGAACTAAATCTTTCCACGAATCCACTTAAAGGACAGGGAACTCTGATTCTACGAGCCTGTGGCAAATCCCTCTCCCATTTTCTTTTTCACTTGAAATTAGCATTTAACTCTGCAGCTTCACCCACGTGGTCTGCTGAGAGCACAGCGGAGCTACAAGCCTGCGTTCGTTCAGTGGTTCATTAGCCTCATTCTCTCAGACGGCACAAAACGAACAATGGGCCCTCCTCCTCTCCCAATAATTTCTCTGTGTGAATCTTAACAAGTTACATCCATCGTTTTTCCCTTAATTCTTAAATATTTATGGTCAAGTCTGAATGCTTTCCCTGAGGGTAAGGCAGCATAAACGGCATGGTTTCCTGGGTCTCAGCGCCAGAGAGTAATTTCATGTAAAGGAAGAGAACCGGGAACCACTTTCTGACACCCTTCATGGACTTAGGAAACACAAACCAACAAACCAGTAAAATAACCCCCACCCCACTAAATCGGGAAGATTATCAGCCCCTGGGACTCTGGCCTGTGTTGCCTCACTGTTTTCAAGTTTGTGGTCAAGATAACTCTAGAAAACGAGCAAGACGCTTAGTCACTTCTCCAGAGATGCAAGAGCCCAGTGAAGATGGGGTACATATAGTTGTTCCTGATTTTTCCACACTCTAAATATATCAGGCATGATCATTTTATGAGCAAGCTATATTATATCTAATACATTTTATGCCCCTCTTAAAAAAAATGACATGCACTATGCAAAGAGCACTAAAAAGAAAAGTACAGTTACACATTTCCATTTATCCTAAAATGTCTTGTTTGGCCACATATACCTGCCCCCGCCCTTGTCTGCAAGATTTCTAAAAATGCTCATCTCGGTGGCTTATTAACAGACCTGCGCCCAGGTGCACGAGGGCTGCCCTTTCACAGGGAAAATGCGATTCCAACTACACCTCATACTGTGAACACACCCCAGCTGGCTTTCATAAAATCAGATTATTTGAGTGACAGGACAGCTCTCGGCCTACAAAGAGGCAACTCAGTTGAGCCAGTGTAACTGCCAGAAATAAGGCCTTTGCCCCCCACCACTAACATCAGCCCCTTGCTCCCACTCCCGGGTTTCTTGAGAATTAACCTGTGTGGACAGGCTCTTGGACCTTCAGATCTATTTCACAGCCTGCAACAAGACCCTCAGTGAATCCAGATCTAGGTGATGATGAAGCCACATTGACTCCTTTCCACATTCTGATGAAAAGACTCTGTAAAAAGCCTAATAGGGCTTTCAAATGATTCCAGTGTAAATGTTTCCTTTTTACAGAAGGGATTCGAACTGCTTCTAGGTAGAGGGAACATCTGTAAAAGCTAAATGAGCTAGAATAAAGGAACTTGTATATCTCCTTTTCAAATGCCACTGTCTTATCAAGCAAAGGTTTCTCCACTTGGAGAATTCTCTTCTTCTGAGTTTGGGGAGAAAAGTGGTGATCAGAAGGTTTGACCAAGATATGGTAGATTTTTCTCCTCCCTGTGGGCTGAGCCAACTGAAAGGGAAACGGGGAAATGAGCTACGGGGAGAGCTGAAGAGCTGGCCCAGAGGAGAGCTAGAGCAGCGTGAAGGTGAGAGCCACAGCATGGAGCGAGCATCCTGACTCTCACAGACTGCCCCAGGAGAAGTCTGAGTGCGAGGTAAGGATTCAACAAGAAGCTCTCTTATCAAGCCCAGGGGCAGAGGAGGATCAGAGAAAGTAAGACGTGATAGCAGTTACTAGAAAAGAACTACATTCAACTGGGCACGGTGGCCCACACCTATAAACCCAGCACTTTGGGAGGCCGAGGAGGGCGGATCACAAGGTCAGGAGTTGGAGACCAGCCTGGCCAACATAGGGAAACCCTCTCTCTACTAAAAATACAAAAAAAAAAAACTTAGCCAGCCATGGTGGTGGGCACCTGTAATCCTAGCTACTCAGGACACTGAGGTAGAAGAATCACTTGAACCCGGGGGCAGAGGTTGCAGTGAGCCAAGATTGTGCCACTTCACTCCAGCCCAGGTGACAATGCTGGGACTCCATCTCAAAAAAAAAAAAAAAAAAAAAGCAAAGCACCACATTGACCCAGGCATTTCATTTCTGAAAACTGGCCTAATGAAATCACAAAAATGAAATACACTGACGTTGTGTCCCCCCACCCCCCGATAGATGCACGGAGAAGAAAACAATACCCATTTCCAGGGTATTCCCACCAAAGCTGCATAACCTGGACCTAACCACGAGGAGACACCAGTCAGACCCAAAGAGAGCCATTCTGCCAAACCAGGAGCCTGGGCTCTTCGAAAATGTCAGTGTCACGAAAGACGAAGAAGCCCAAGGAACTGTTCCAGACCCAAGGACGTGCAGGAGACCTGACGACTGACGTGCCACCACCTGAGCTGCTAGCACACTACTGGGAAACTGGCGACCTGAGTGTGGACCGTAGATTAGAGGACGGCACTGCACCAACGTCAACATTCCTGAATTTGATGAGCATGTTACACTTCTGTAAGAGAACGTTTTTGTTCTTGGGAGATACGTGCTGAAATATTAAAGAGTGAAAGATCATTACGGCTCTGACGTACTCCAACTAGTTCAGCAAAAAGCAAACTAACAACATGTGTATATATGCTGAGAGAGAGAAAGAAGGCAAAAGAAGCTGTTAGGACATGTTAAAAATTGATGTTGACATCAGGCACAGTGGCTCATGCCTATAATTCCAGCACTCAAGAGGCCAAGGCGAGAGGATCACTTGAGCCCAAGAGTTCATGACCAGCCTGGAGAACATAGCAAGACCCCATCTCCACAAAAATGAAAAAGTAGCATGTGCCTGTAGTTCTATGTACTTGGAAGACTGAGGTGGGAGATTGCTTGGGCCCAGGAGGTAGAGGTTGCAGTGAGCCATGATCACACCACTGCACTACAGTCTGGGCAACAAAGTGAGAAACTGTCTCAAAAAAAAAAAAAATGACATTGAAAATGTTAAAAACAGAATGTTAACAATGGAAGAATCCAGCTGAAGGGTGCCATGGAGCTTACTATTCTTGCAACTTTTCTATAGGTTCTCTAGGTATTTTATTTTTTTCAAAAATAAAAGGTTTGTGTTTTTTTTTTTTTTTTTTTTGAGACAGAGTCTCGCTCTGTAGCCCGGGCTGGAGTGCAGTGGCCGGATCTCAGCTCACTGCAAGCTCCGCCTCCCAGGTTTACGCCATTCTCCTGCCTCAGCCTCCCGAGTAGCTGGGACTACAGGCGCCTGCCACCTCGCCCGGCTAGTTTTTTGTATTTTTTAGTAGAGACGGGGTTTCACGGTGTTCACCAGGATGGTCTCGATCTCCTGACCTCGTGATCCACCCGTCTCGGCCTCCCAAAGTGCTGGGATTACAGGCTTGAGCCACCGCGCCCGGCCTAAAATAAAAGGTTTGTTTGAGCCTGGTGGCTCACATCTGTAATCCCAGCACTTTCGGAGGCCAAAGCAAGTGGATTACATGAGCCCAGAGGTTTTAGACCAGCCTGGGTAACATGGCAAAACCCGATCTCTACAAAAAAAAAAAAAAAAAAAAAAAGTAGGGCATAGTGGTACATGCCTATGGTCCCAGCTGCGTGGGAGCTGGGTGGGGAGGATTGCTTAAGCCCAGGAGGCGAAGGTTGCAGTGAGCCAAGGTCGCACCACTGCACTCCAGCTGGGTGACAGATCAAGACTCCATCTCAAAAAAGTAAATAAACAAATAAATAAAAGGTTAAAAGTCACTAACCTATACGTATAAATTCTATTGCATAGTATTAACATATTATTTCAGGTGCTTTAATAAAGTTAGACTTTTGGCGAAATAAGAAATATTAAAAGCATGTGTCATGGGCTGAACTATGTACCCCCAAAATTCATATATTGAAGCTCTAATCCCCAGTATCTCAGAATGTGACTAAATGGGCCTTTAAAAGGTGACGGAATTTAAATGAGGCTGTCAGAGCAGGCCCAGATCCGATCTGACTGGGGTCCTCAGGAGAAGCAGCTTGGACACATACAGGGAGATACCAGGGGTGTCACGTGAAACACCACATGAGGACACAAGCCAAGGAGCGAGGCCTCAGACAAGAACACCTGTGTTGCACCTTGGTGTTGAAGCCACACGGCCTGTGGTACTTTGTTATGGCAGCTCTAACAGACTCACAGCACCGGTAGGCTCTTTCTCAGTTAATTAGACTCTAATAATAACCTAATAACCTAGTAACCTAGCCTTCTAATAACCTAACCAGTGGCTTTCAAGTATTTTACCACAACCCACGGTCAGATGTAAGTTTTACAAGGCCCCCGGCACGTGCACACATCCACTCCACATAATGACAGCTTCACAAAACAACACCCATACCTCTTATGAGCCTATTCTGTGCTAACATTTTATTTTACTTTTATTTTTTGAGACAGGGTCTGGCTCTGTTGCCAGCTGGAGTGCAGTGGCACGATCTCAGCTCATTGCAACCTCTGCCTCCTGGGTTCAGGCAATTGTCCCACTTCGGCCTCTCGAGTAGCTCAGACTACAGGCATGTGCCACCATGTCCAGCCAATTTTTGCATTTTTTAGTAGAAATGGGGTTTTGCCATATTGGCCAGGATGGTCTCAAACTCCTGGGCTCAAAGCAATATGCCCGCCTCAGGTTCTCAAAGTGCTGGGGTTATGGGCGTGGGCCACTGCACCTGGCACTGGGCAAATATTATCTATTCTTGTCTATTCTGATTCATTCTTTTTAAAATAGGTGGCAGGGCCCACCTACTGAGTTCACAATCCTCCAGCTGGTCTGGACCTGCAGGGTGAATGTAGCTGGTTCAGCCAGCGCACCCCCTGCCCCCAAGGCACACTGCACTGTACAGTGACCTCCAAGCCTGTCACCATGGTGGTAGGTGCCATCCCAGTCCCTGAAGTGGCAGCTCTCCACTGCCCTGGGCCCAGTGCCGGATCTCCGCACAGCACCCCACTTGGAGAGAAGCTGCACGTTGGACTCTCTGGGGATGGGGTGCAGTCTGACAACCCCAACGCTGCCATCATCAGCTGGGAGGCCCTGTTGGAGCAAACAGACAACAGGAGGCCCCTGCAGAGCTTTCCCCAGAGACCTACCCCAGCGGAATGCACCATGCATTTGGGTGCGCCCGTGGTGCCCGATGAAAACATGATGAACAGTGGGTGGCTGAAGGGCAGCTGCTCGAACTCCAGCTGCGGGGCCTGCTCGCTGGTGCCGGTGGCAAGAAAGTCGTCCAGAAACATACTGTGGGCCGAAAAGCAGGGAAACACACCATGAACGTCCCAGAATGCTGGACCGGACCCGCTGATTCCACCCATGCACTGCCCTCTGTTTCTACCCCAGAAAAGCCAGGATTCCAGGGGGATGGTGGCCTGATTTGGAAACTTTCTGGGACCAGCAGAGGAAGTGAGATCTCAGAGATTCAAGCTAATTGAAGGAAAACTCATTGATCGAGTAAAGGTTTCAAGTTGCTTAATCAGCACTGCTGACAGGGCCAAGGGCTGTCTTTTAGAGAATCTTTTGTTTTCATAACCACCATGGAGAAGGATCACTTACAATGAACAAGCCATGTGTGTACCAACACTGCTGAAGGAGGCTTTGGAAATGGCCTTGAAGTCTTCTGAGCTCATGTCCCTTGTTTGCTGTTCATCACCTGACTGGCAAATGCTTTGTTTCCAACGATCGACCAAAAGGAAGCACTTACCAAGTGGGTCTGAATTAAGATGCTTCCCCCGTGGGGAGAAGGGAGAGGAGGAGATGCTAGATTAATGAGCCCTTCCTACAGATGTGGCGCCAATTTCCTAAACCACAGCTCCATGACAGAGAACCGCTCAGCAAATACCATGTGTTATCACTAACTTACTAGATCCTGAGGTTTACAATAGCAAGATACAAATATCTGTCCAAGAGCAAATAAAATTCATCCCAGCTATTGACTGTCACCCAGGAAGTGTGCCTGGGCTTACCCCCAAAGCTGACATGCAGCATTGCTGTAGGTGGCCAAGAACCATCAAAGGGGCAACACAAACAGGAGATTTGTTTTCTGCACTAGAAACAGCTGCAGAAGCCACAAGCCATCTTGGGGAAAGGTGGTTTTCTGTTTTGAAACGAGCAGCACCACCCATCTGAACACACTGGCCCTATACTCAAATGACAAATGGAACTGTCTTTCAGGGAAGGAGGTGGGAATCAGTTAAACGCAGCCTGCAACCATTTGCTAGGGATAGTTACTCTGAAATACAAATGCCATACATCCTAAAATGAAGAATTTTGCTGTGCATCCTTAAAAGATAAAGGTTTCTCCTGGGGAAGACATGGTGGTTTAAAAAGGGCATCCAACCAGGCCGGGCGCGGTGGCTCAAGCCTGTAATCCCAGCACTTTGGGAGGCCGAGACGGGCGGATCACGAGGTCAGGAGATCGAGACCATCCTGGCTGACACTGTGAAACCCCGTCTCTACTAAAAAAAAAAACTACAAAAAACTAGCCGGGCGAGGTGGCAGGCGCCTGTAGACCCAGCTACTCGGGAGCCTGAGGCAGGAGAATGGCGTGAACCCGGGAGGCGGAGCTTGCAGTGAGCTGAGATCCGGCCACTGCACTCCAGCCTGGGTGGCAGAGCGAGACTCCGTCTCAAAAAAAATAAAAAAATAAAAAATAAAAAATAAAAAGGGCATCCAAAGTAATTCAGCTCTAAGCAAGAAACAAACAAAGCCGTCTGCTCCAGCGTGTCAGGAAAACTATTCACTGAGGAACTTTACGGCCAATGAAAACTCCATCCCACCTCTACCTCCTGTAAGAATCCCATTATAAAGTGCCCAAACTAATCAGACACTTCCCATGGAGAAAAGCCTTTTCTTTCAAATGGCCCATAAATCACAGCACACAACGATTACCTTTGTTAAAGCTCTTCTAAGAATGAAAAGCCCACAGGGTGGCTCCCCCGACCCCCGTCAGTTCTCCACAGACGGACACGTACCCTATTCTGCTTTATCTGTGGCATCCACAATCAAAGGACGGACTGCAGTGGGAGTCCAGCCCCTGGGGTGTCAATAGGGGGCTTGTGCATTGTATCGGACTAAATGAAGTGGCTAACACGATTCTGCCGGATGCCCTCATTTTATATCAACTGCTGATGAATATTATTCAGAAAAAAATAAAAGCCGGGCCAACCAGGGGGCTGGTAAACCCTGTCTGGTTTTCCTCCTAGCCTCCGTGCGTCACGGCCTCCATCCATACAGCTGGGGCGCTAAATCCGAGGTTGCATGAAATAAAGCCGGGCTCTGGCACCTGACTGTAATTTATTAAGGTCGGCAGGGTCCCACAGTCCACAGGGACGGACACCTGGGCCTGCCTGTGAAGGATCCGCCCATCCTGACTCAGGTGCTTCAGGGGACAGAGCCCACCGCAGCCGCACAACGGCAGGCGGGATCACTCGGAGCTGACTGTGCACGCTTTGCAGAGCAGCGGCTTATTTAATCCTCCCAGCCAGCCTGAGAGGATGGTGCTGACAGAGTGTGGATGTTTGTCCCCACCCTCACCTCATGTTGAAATGTAATCCCCAATCTGCAGGGGAGGCCTGGTGGGAGGCGTCTGCATCATGAGGGTGGATTCCTCGTGAATGGCACGGACTATCTCCTTGGTGATGAGTGGGTTCTCACTGTGAGTTCACAGGAGATCCGGTCATTGAAAAGTGTGTGGCACCCCGCCCCCCGCCCCCCTCCACTCCTGCTTTCCCGTGTAAAGTGCCCGCTCCACTTCCCTTCCGCCATGACCACAAGCTCCATATGGCCTCCCCAGAAGCAGATGCCGGCACGATGCCTCTCGCGCAGCCTGTAGAACCGTGAGCCAATTAAACCTCTTTTTTTTAATAAATTACCCAGTCTCAGGTATTTCTTTATAGCAAGGCAAGAACCATCTCATCTCCATTTTACAGACGGAGACACAAGGCTCAGAGAGATTTCTTGCACAGGGTCACACAGCTGAGAGCTGAGCCTGACAAGTCGGATCTGAAGACCATGGCCCTCACCAACCACTACTTCGCCTGCAGCACCCTTCAGGCTCCGGAATGTGCCCTGCACACACAGCTGTCCCTAGACCCTGCTCATACCTCAAAGCCACCCCCAGATGCCACCTCCCCAGATCCTACAGAGAAAACAACCAGGCCCTGCTGTCAACTCCTGGGCACATCTTGTCCCTCCCACTCCCAGTGGTCACAGCTCATCCTTCCTGCAGGTGGGTCTCACCTCTCCACCTACACTGCAACTCCTGGAGGACAGGACACATGCTTTGTACCTCCTGGTGCCCCTGGGAACACCCTGACAGATGGTAATAGGCCACGCACCAACTACCACTTGCTGGAACAAAAAGGCCTCCGCTACCTCCTCCTCTCTTCCACCTCTGGTCCCCGTGGCGGGCATGAAGCCACCCTGCCATGTCTACGCAGCCCCTCCTCACCAGGCCTCGAGGAGTCACGTACGAGGTGCCCTCCAGTGGCCCAGACTCAAGGTTCAAGGGAAAGCTTACCCCGTGGGGGCAAATGCCTGAGCTCAGAACCCTCTCCCCTCAACTGTTTCAAGAAAAAATAAAGGAAGATAACTCTAAGAACTTTGGGACAGGCCGGGCGCGGTGGCTCAAGCCTGTAATCCCAGCACTTTGGGAGGCCGAGACGGGCGGATCACGAGGCCAGGAGATCGAGACCATCCTGGCTAACACGGTGAAACCCCGTCTCTACTAAAAATATGAAAAACTAGCCGGGCGAGGTGGCGGGCGCCTGTAGTCCCAGCTACTCGGGAGGCTGAGGCAGGAGAATGGCGTAAACCCGGGAGGCGGAGCTTGCAGTGAGCTGAGATCCGGCCACTGCACTCCAGCGAGTGAGACTCCGTCTCAAAAAAAAAAAAAAAAAAAAAAAGAACTTTGGGACAAATTCAACTTTGACTAAACCATAATCCATTTCCTTAATCTCTTTTTTTTTTTTTTTTTTTTTTTGAGACGGAGTCTCGCTCTGTCGCCCAGGCTGGAGTGCAGTGGCGCGATCTCGGCTCACTGCAAGCTCCGCCTCCCGGGTTCACGCCGTTCTCCTGCCTCAGCCTCCCGAGTAGCTGGGACTACAGGCGCCCACAACCGCGCCCGGCTAACTTTTTGTATTTTTTTTTTTTAGTAGAGACGGGGTTTCACCGTGGTCTCGATCTCCTGACCTTGTGATCCGCCCACCTCGGCCTCCCAAAGTGCTGGGATTACAGGCGTAAGCCACCGCGCCCGGCCCATTTCCTTAATCTCTATTCAAAATTAAGATTCTTACAATTCTATTTGGTACACAAAACATGTGGTTTATCTTTTATAAATGTCAGAAAAGCCAAGGAAGAAAGATGTTATCAGCAATGGGGAACACATGCGTGTCCTAAAGGGTGAAAAATACCTATATCAGTGTTCATGTATGCATAGCCATACATACACATGTACACATGCCTGTGCACCTGTACGCATATGTGCATGTGTAAATGCATATACATGTGTACATATGTAGATATGCATGTGTCTGTGTCATGTGCATTGCATGCACCCACATGTGCACACACATGTACACATGATTTCCAATGCAGAATTTCTGTGGCCAATCTGGGAAGGTGGGCTTGGCCCCATCAGAGCCCCCTACACGAGGGACACCAGATCGGAAGAGTGAGGGTTCCTGGGACCTCTCTCTTCCGCCACTCATTTACTGTGTGGCCTTGGGGGATTTCCTCTGGGGCCGGCCTCAGGTGCCTCATCTACAAAATGACGCTTTTAACTAAAACTTCCTCCACTTCTAAAATCCTGAGTGACCCCCAGTGGGAGATCCAGGGGCCTACTTCCCCGCGGGGGCTCCAGTGGGTTCCACACGGACCTGTGGGTCAGAATGCGGTACATTACCTGTTGGGAATCTTTGAAAGGTCTATCTTCTCTCTGGAGGACACGTAAGGAATCACTACCACTTTCTTCAAGTCTGGTAGGCCTGGAAGGAGCGGGAGGAGAAAACACAAGGTTACAGGACAAAGATGCTTGGCTGCTGCTTTTTTTTCCCCCCCCACAAAATATAACACCATCGGCCGGGCGCGGTGGCTCAAGCCTGTAATCCCAGCACTTTGGGAGGCCGAGATGGGCGGATCACGAGGTCAGGAGATCGAGACCATCCTGGCTAACACGGTGAAACCCCATCTCTACTAAAAAATACAAAAAACTAGCCGGGCGAGGTGGCGGGCGCCTGTAGTCCCAGCTACTCGGGAGGCTGAGGCAGGAGAATGGCGTAAACCCGGGAGGCGGAGCTTGCAGTGAGCCGAGATCCGGCCACGGCACTCCAGCCCGGGCTACAGAGCAAGACTCCGTCTCAAAAAAAAAAAAAAAAAAAAATATAACACCATCTGGGGCAGAGACTACCCAGGCTGACTCCTGGCAGACTCTGATGTGCCGGCACACACACCCGGCCGTGCCGGCTGGGAGCTGGAAGGGCCACACACCTTTAACCACCTGCTGCAGCTTTTCCATGTGGCTGTGCTCTTTGCCGTTATAGACAACGGCCTCCACAGAGAAGATGAGCTTCGGCTGAATTTGAGAAAACCGGTCCAGCACACCCTGAAAGCAGGAGGAGAAAGTCATCATTGATCATCCAAAAGGCAAAACCCAGCAGGTGTGGTGGTGGGTGCCTGTAGTCCCAGCTACTCTGGAGGCTGAGGTGGGAGGATTGCTTGAGCCCAGGAGTTCAAGGTTGGAGTGAGCTACGCTTGCACCACTGCATTCCAGCCTGGGCACAGAGTGAGATCCTGTCTCTAAAACAACAAAATGGCAAAAACCTTCGGTAGCCAATAGGACCGCTGTATTTCACAGGCGAGAAAGGGCAACATCATCAGGTTGCATGGCCAGGTCCCTGTGTCCGCAGCACCCGCAGCCAATAAAGAAAGTAGATGAGGCCGGGCGCGCTGGCTCAGACCTGTAATCCAAGCACTTTGAGAGGCCGAGGCAGGTGGATCACTTGAGGTCAGGAGTTCAAGACCAGCCTGGCCACTGTGGTGAAACCCCATCTCTACTAAAAATACAAAACTTAGCCAGGCATGGTGGCACACGCCTGTGGCCCCAGCCACTTGGGAGGCTGAGGCAGGAGAATCGCTTGAACCTAGGAGACGGAGGTTGCAGTGAGCCGAGATTGTGCCATTGCACTCCAGCCTGGGAACAGAGTGAGACTCTGGTTTTTTTTTTTTTTTTAAAAAAAAAGGCAGGCACGGTGGCTCACGCCTGTAATCCCAGCACTTTGGGAGGCCAAGGCAGGCGGATCATGAGGTCAGGAGTTTGAGACCAGCCTGACCAACATGGTGAAACCCCATCTCTACTAAAAATACAAAAATTACCCAGGCATGGTGGTGCATGCCTGTAGTCCCAGCTACTCAGGAGGCTAAGGCAGGAGAATCGCTTGAACCCGGGGAGGCAGAGTTTGCAGTGAACTGAGATAGTGCCACCGCACTCCAGCCTGGGCAACAAAGCGAGACTCCATCTCAAAAAAAAAGTTGATCAAAGCACATCTTATATCTGAGAACAACCACCATGCCAAGGAAGGCATCAATATCAAGAAATACCAGAAGTATTTACAGACATATACTGAAATAGGAAGAGTATAGAGTGTGTAGTGCACTACCAAAAAGATTCCCCACTTCACAGAAAGAGCCTGTTAGCACAGCTCCACTAGTGTATACAAAAGATGATTCATCTTCCAAACAGGCAACAACAGCAAAGCAAAGTGGTCCCATATTTTTGTTCTCGGAATCTTCAATTAAAGAGGAACCTGAATCCTCCAAGCAGTGCATTTATGCCAACCAATGGCATAAGCCTACATGTGCACACACTAGTTAACGAGCCCCATCTTCAAAGGCAGGATCGCCACACCCATGTCTCCGGTCTGTACTGCACGTGGCGTCTGCAGTCCAGCCAACGGCACTGCTTTCCTGAAAGACGCGATTCCTCCCATGCAGGCATGGGCTTGTTCCTGGAACTCGTAACATTCACTGATACTCCCTGAGTGTTAGTCCAGATTATTAGTTAGTAACAGATTAAAGCACTCTCAGACAAGGCTTCTATTCACTTCCCTCCTAGCCATCCTCCAGGTTACACTGTGTTAACAGACTGCCATCCACAAACATGGGTAGGCATCGCCCAGATGGCTGCTATTCCCTCACACATGAGCCTGATACAAGCGGTTCAAGACCAACACCTGGGGCTGCCCCCCAGGGCACACACAGTGGCCCCAGAACCTCTGAGTAAGGACTTCACAGGACAGGGCTATCCACCCTGGCTGCCTGGTAGCACCACCTACGGTGGGACTATTAAGTTAATTATGCTCATTAGGATAACTAATTAACGGGTCAGGAGCAGCGGGCATTTGTTTTCAGAGCTGGCCCGTGACTCTTAGCAGGGAAGCAGGGAAGCAGAAGCGCTGACTCTGCGGGAGTCTAAGGGGCAGTGTTGAGGGAGGGAGGCTGGTCCCCAGGGCAGCCAGCGTCAGCCGCACCTGGAGCCCCAGACCTAATGAACTGGAAACTCTGCAGGGGGCCCAGCAATCTCTTCTCACCAGCCGTCCAGATGATCCTGAGGTGGGATAAGATTTGAGAATCTCTGGGCAAAGAGTTCTAGGATTGAGAGTTTATTCAACACTGTCCAGTTTCCCAAACTAGAAGCTGAATTAACAGAGAAGAGTAGGGAGTAGAAAGCATTTATTTATTCCATGTGCTAGGTGCCAGGCACCATGCCAGGGAACCAGACAGACATGGTTCCCACTCCCCGGAACATACGATCTATCAGAAACACAACAAGAAAACAATTGCAAATGTTATCGTTTTCCATTTCCAATGTTTTCAGTAAACTACACTCAAAATTAGGTAGCCAGGGAAAGAAAAGGAGAGAAGAAATTAAAACCATAGGAAAAACTAATGATGGACTCGATCAGCAAAATCAAAAATCATTTTTCCAAAACAACCAATAACATAAGCCTCTTAGTAGGCACGGTGGCTCACGCCTGTAATCCCAACACTTTGGGAGACGAGCTTGGCCAGCTACAAAAAAATTTTTTTATTAAATTAGCAGGGCACCTGTAATCCCAGCTACGTGGGAGGCTGAGGTGGGAGGACTGCTTGAGCCCAGGAGTTCGAGGCTACAGTGAACTATGTTCACATTCACTGTACTCCAGCCTGGGCAACAGAGAAAGACCCTGTCTTAAAACAAAATAAAAGTAAGCTTCTTGAAACACAAGATCAAGAAAAAACCTAGTATTTTGGCCGGGCGCAGTGGCTCCTGCCTGTAATCCCAGCACTTTGGGAGGCCAAGGCAGGCAGATCACTTGAGGTCAGGAGTTTGAGACCAGCCTAACTAAAACTGAGAAACTCTGTCTCTACTAAAAATACAAAAATTAGCCGGACACGGTGGCCCATGCCTATAATCCCAGCTACTCGGGAGGCTGAGGCAGGAGAATTGCTTGAGCCTGGGAGGCAGAGGTTGCAGTGAGCTGAGATCACACCACTAACTGCACTCTGGCTTAGATGACAGAGCAGGACTCCATCTCAAACAAAAAAAAAAAAAAAAAGGAAACCTAACATTTCCAGTTACCGCTTGCAGAACACTTACTGTGTGTCAGGTGCTGCCCTAAGTGCTGGACCGATACTTGCTCATTTACTGCTCAGACTAACCTTGGACATGGGTGCCCTCATCACCCTCATATTGCAGATGAATAAACTGAAGTATGTGGCCTCTCAAAATTAGAAATCACACTTGACTACAGAAAAGATTCATGAGCCAGAAAACAATATTTAATAGATTTCGAAACCCAGATAGAATGGATGACTTCTCAAGAAAATATAAATTACCAAAATTTATTCAAAAAGCAGCACGACAGCTGAAGTGACAAAGATCTACCTCCTCCAGGGACACCAGGGTAGGCAGCTCTGCAGGCGAGCACCACGTCTCTGTAAGCTACAGCATCCCTTCTGCGTAAGCCATTACAGAAGGCAGAGAAAGACAGGAAATACACAAAAGAGGGAGAGATTACAGACCAATGGTATCGACTACAGCAAGAGGCTAATGGAGGGGGAAATCGCAGGATTATCTTGGAAGCTTCTGATAAAAGGCAACGTGCTTTCCACCCATGCTTTAATCAGCTGGAAACTGAAGGAAACTTCCTCACTGACAATAGGTATCTGGCAGACACCTGATGGCACATATCGCACTTGGTAAAAGATGAGATGTCCAGTGAGAAAAGAACACGCAAGACACCCACCCCTAGCCCACCTGTACCTGTGCCAAACAACCCCACCTACGTCCCGGGGTGAGAACTAGAAATAGTTTGCCCCCTGCACACAACGGGAACAGTTGCATACAAAATCTGTGAAAATCTCCAGAAGAATCACTAGAACAAATCAAAGTTAGGCAAGATGGCCACATTTAACTCAATCCAGCAAAATAAATAGTGGTGTTAAACCCCAGCAATACAGTTTGAAAAGGTAATGAGGGCCAGGCGCCGTGGAAAGCCAAGGCGGGTGAATCCACTTGAGGATCAGGAGTTCAAGACCAGCCTGGCCAACATAGTGAAACCCCATCTCTACTAAAAATACAAAAATTGGCCAGGTGTGGTGGCGCATGCCTGTAGTCTCAGCTACTTGGAAGGCAGAGGCAGGAGAATGACTTGAACCTGGGAGGCAGAGGTTGCAGTGAGCTGAGAGCGCGCCACTGCACTCCAGCCTAGGTGACAGAGTGAGACTCTGTCTCAGGGAGAAAAAAAAAAAAAGGTAATGAGAAAAACAGAACAAAAGAATATGAGAAAGTCACTAAAGGATTTTTTTTTTTTTTTTTTTTGGAGACTGTCACCCTGGCTAGAGTATAGTAGACAGATCACAACTCACTCAGACTCAACCTCCCAGGCTCAGGATCAGGCTGTGCGTCACCACACCCAGCTAATTTATTTGTTTTTTGTAGAGATGGAGTCTCGCCATGTTGCCCAGGCTGGTCTCAAACTCCTGAACTCAAGTGATCCTATCAGGCTCAGCCTCCCAAAGTGCTGGGATTACAGGTGTGAGCTACCGGGCCCAGCCCTCTAAAGAATATTTAATCCGGGAGAGAGACAGAAGCAAACACTGGTTCGGAGCCACTTGTTGAAGGGTGTATACTGGATAGTAGAAAGGTGACTAAAGTTAAAAAAGAAAGAAAAGTAAAAGATAAAAAGGTGTATAGTGGAGAGAAGCAGAAACGAGACTGGTCTGAAGCTACTGCGACGGCAGGCGTGAGTGACGGCAGTGCCTAGCCGGGGTCACGGAGGAACCGAGGAACCGCTCAATCAAACATATGACGGAGGACAGTGGAGAGGCGGCAAGAACAGCCAACGGTAGGGAAGGGAGTGAAAGGATGTGGGGCACAGCTCGGGCTCCTGGCTTGGTGGGGATTACTGAGATGGGGCTCCCCCTGGGGACTTGTGAGCTCATCTGGGGTCCCTGAGTCTTGAGAACTTCTGGCAGCCCCCGCCAGTGCCAACTGGACAGGAGGACGGAAGGCTGCAAGTGCTCTCAGGATGCACGGTCATGACAAGAACGAGGGGTCTTCCTCCAGCCGAACACGTTGGCCACCGCAGAAGGCACAGGAGGAGGCGCAGATCGAGTCAAGCCTCTCTCTCTACTCTCGCCACTTCCTCTGCCCTTCAGCAAAGCTCAAGGCGGGCAGGTGGGCGGCAAGGGAATGAATGTGACGTTATTACAGAGACGCCCTTGGAGCTGCCCCAATGCACCTTTTTTTGTTTTGTTTTGTTTTGATTTGTTTTTAAGTGAAACATTGGCCAACTTCAGCATCAGTTTAAAAAAAGTGCATGGGACATGCAATTAACAGGGACTTGGCCCCTGGCCTCAGGACATCAGGCTTTCGGTCATCATCCACCTTCTCCCTCCTCCATTTCAAGGGTACCCCCAGTACCCCATCCTCGGTGACACTCTTGGTGGACAAAGACTATTTCCTACTTCTTCTTCTTCTACTCTAAACTGCTACACAGAGGTGGTGCAGAAAGCCCCAAAATGGTGCCCCCCAGGAGCCCAGCAGCACCCGGGCGAGTCTGCAGGCAGGTGGCACCCCAGTCCCACCAGCATTTACTCCACAGGCCACAGGGCTGGCCCTCCTTGGGCCTGATGCTAACATACACCCTGCCCAAAACCACCAGAAGGCAAGTGATAATGTCCAGAAATGGCTCTTCCTGACACTAAGCCCTCCTGGACTGAGAATGCTACCCCTTCCTCCTCCCCAGCCACCTCTAATGGGCAGGAGACCGGGACAGAAGCATCTGGGAGAGAAGCCTCCACCCCCTAGACCAGCACCTGGGCACTGGCACTGAAACAAGGCATCCAAACAGAAGCTCACCCCCAGCCAGGTGAGCCCCTCTTCCCCATTCTCAGTACCCAGATGCATCCCCCGAGAGCAAGTGCCTGCCCTTCCTGGAAAGATACCACACCCACTTACCTAAGTGCATGCACAGCGATTTCTCAGACTCTTTCATGTCCTGCTGGGACTTGGGTGTCCCTCTGTTTACTTCTGAGGCTAGCTCTATGCAAATATCAAGGTAACACATTCAACCTACTCTAAGTCCATGGTCCTTACTCCTCCCTTTCCTGGCCACATGGCCCTGGACAAGGCATCCCTGCACCTGGCTCCCTCCAGCCCGTCACCCCTTATGCAAAGTGAGTCCCAACACCCCTGACACCCAAGCTCCCTCACCCACAGGTACGGGGCCTGTCCAGACCTTAGCTGTAGCAAACACACAATCCACGAATGGCATATCTACACTGGTGCCCTCTCTGTGCCCAAGATTCTAAGATAGACTGAGAATCCTTGGTTTCGTGGGGAATAAATGATTGCCAGTAAAACATATTGAGCATTTACTGAATGCTTACTATGTGCCAGGCCCCAGTTTGAGCTTATTAGAGGCACTCACTGCCCTTCACAGCCTTAGGAGAGGGGCAATAAAGCCGGGCGTGGTGGCTCACGCCTGTAATCCCAGCACTTGGGGAGGACGGGCAGGTGGATCACGAGGTCAGGAGATCTAGACCATCCTGGCTAACACAGTGAAACCCCATCTCTACTAAAAATACAAAAATTTAGCCAGGCCTGGTGGCGGGCGCCTTGTAGTCCCAGCTGCTCAGGAAGCTGAGGCAGGAGAATGGCGTGGATCCGGGAGGCAGAGCTTGCAGTGAGCTGAGATCACGCCCCTGCACTCCAGCCTGGGCGAAAGAGTGAGACTCCGTCTCAAAAAAAAAAAAAAAAAAAAAAAAAAAAGAATAAGCAGGTCCCACAGGGTAGGCGGGAGGGAGAAGAGGCTGTTCTGAATAGAGGACACAGAGATCAACACCCAGGAGCAGGTGGAGTGGGGCCCAGAGGAAGACCAGCCAGGAAGCCCGAGGCCAGGAAAGAAACAGAGGGAGCCAGCCTGGGAGAGCCCCGGAGGGCAGCAGAACATTTCCACAAGGAAGCTGGGATCTCAGAGAACTAGCCCAGTACAGGGCAACCAGGATCTCAGGGTGAAAGGACTGAGCCTGCCAGTGATCTGGGGCTCAAATGCCATAGGACCCCAGGCACAGTGACAGTGATCAGGCTACAAAGACAAGTGTTTCCGAATCAGAGGTCTGGCCCCCAGCCCCGTGAAATGACTCAGGAATCACAGCCTCCCTGAGGCTGTGTCCTCTGACACAGCTGAAGTTTTCCTGGCTGGACCAGCAGGGGTCAAGATCTTGAGCATCCAAAACCAGCTGTCAGCTTGTCCTGGCCCAGGAGAGCTGTTTAAGGATGGCTTTCATGTTGCAACAAAACAAACACACCTATGAACATGTGTCTGACCCGAATACGGTGCTTAGCAACCCATCAAGCATTGAAACCAACAGCCGGTGTTGAATCACGCTGACAGCCACCCAGAGCGAGCGAGAATGGCTGTCCTATTTACACACACACACACACACACACACACACACACACACGGCCACCTGATGGCACTTCAGGAGGACAAGGCCTGCAGGCTACAGGCTGGGCTCTCTGGTGTGCGGGGATCAGAGGGTGGCCTTCCCTGATATCTCTGAAAATGGCAAAGGCTCAAAGGTAAACAGTGAAACAAAAAACCCAAAGCCATCAGAAGACTCAGGATCTAGAGATCTTGCTGGGGCGGGAAAGGTTGGGAACGCTGAGAACAGAGCACTTCTCCAACCTGGCAATGCCCTCTGAGCCCAAAAGCATTAGTAAGGCAAACTGAGATGCCCAGGCAGCCAGCAGAGAGCGGGCAGAGGGAGGTGGGCAGTGGTGGGAGACAGCCCGGAATGGGTGGAAATAAAGCACAGGGAGTGACGGAGGCCAGAAATGCGTTCCCCCAATGTCATCGAGGAAAGATGATGCCCCAGCACTCCCTGGACAGCCCACTGCAGTCTGTGGCTCTGCAGCAGACCACAGCCAGCCGAGGAGCTCTCAGCGGACAGGCGCGTGAACCCACGAGTCCAATGGTGCGACTCCAGCAACAGAGACCAGAAGTCAATACAGGATTTGTAGGAGAGTGGCAATTTCCCTTTACAATATTCTCTGAGATTCAAAGAAACATAATTTCAAAGCAAGAGAAAACACGATTCCAAAGGGAAGACATTCACGTTTCATTGTAGTTTCTGAAGAGCGCCCCTTACTGAAAATGGGGCACCGTCTAAAGTTTAACATGGTGATGCTGGAAATTAAAAATGGGACCTCCTTTTTAAGTAAACCGATGCAGGGAACTGTCCACGAGCCCAGAACCCATCAGCCTCAGCTCAGTTCCAGCCCCACCTCGTCAGCAACTCCAGGAATTCGTTCCTGTTAGTTTTAGCCCCTGAACAAGGATAGTAAACAGAGAGTGAGCAGAGGCTTTGGCACGATCGACCTGTGCCAGGTCCTTACTCAGCTCCGACAGCGGGTGTCCAGGTGTCTGTGGGACCAAGCACTGTGCCACATGGCATCCACGCAGGGCCTCCCACGCTGGGTGCATGCGGCCAGGAGTGCTGCCCAATAATGCCTGCCATGAAGTCGCCAAATGCCGACAGACTCCCTGCCAACCAGCTAGATCTCAGTTCGAGTGCGAGTAACGCATGTCACACACACCCCCATCTCCGGCAGGATGGAGTCTATACCTTGGACACTAGCAAAATGAGGGACAGAGAGAAGCATCTCAGCAGGAGGGCGGGTGGCCCTGTTTTCTAACCTGAGACATAGCCACGATGCCTGGGACTATTCTTTTCCCAGAAGCTGCGGGAGCCATGGGGCGAGCAGAGCCATGCTGCCATCTAGTGCGCCCAGCAGCTCGGCCAGCACTTCCCACTCCAGAGGCGGCTCGGGGAGGCTGTGATTCCAGAAAATCCTGGACCAACCCCGGCCAGGAAGCAGTGTCCCAGAGACCACATTTGCTACAGAGCCATGCATCCCTCCTGGGTCCTGCCAGGATGGGCAGATCCTACTGGACTGGAGTCTGCAGGGAGTGACATGCACAGAACAATGACCCAGCAAGGCTGGATGAGGCCGTGAGACAGGCTGGGGTCCAGCCCTGCCACTGCAGCCATGCAGAGTCAGAGGCTCTCCCTCCCTCCGTGCCCTGGCCTCAGACACACCACCAAAGGCACCATTCCAGGAGCTCTGATATCACCTCTCCAGGCAGAGGGGGCTACACTCCAGCCCTGCGAGGCCATGATCACTCCCCTGCCACACACGGCTCTCCCAGCCTCTTACAACCCATTTATAAAACGTCAGTCATAATTGAACTAAAAACACACCCATCTCCCAACTAGCTAACAGTAGCTAACACTTACTGGGCTGGCCTGGAGGGTCACACCCTGTCCCCAGCTCCACACAAACGTGGCCCCTGCCATCTGCACGGGCTCCCCGCACTTGCACTAACATTGCTGCCGTTCGCCCTCTGGGGACACCAGGGCGCTTGCCCAAGGACACTGATCAAGGAAGCTGCGTGGAGCAGAGGTGGCCAGCCTGCCCGGCCTTGAGCACACCCGGCCATCTGTCGTCTCGCCCTGGGGCCCTTCCCTCTGCCCTGGACAGCCTGGCTCAAGGTCGGCTGAGGGGTCTGAGTGTCCAGGAACCCCACCCCTCCAGACCCTCCCACAAGGACACCACTGGCCCCAGCAGCCCAGGCAACCCCCACAGAGGGCCCTGGGGACAAGAAAGGCCACAGGTTGAGTTTCTGTCTCAGGTCAGTCCCTGCTGACCTGGGGAGGTCCTGGGTGAGATGGCCTGGGAAAGAACACAGAAAGTTCCAGAAGGCAGGGCACGGCCATCCAGCCAAAGTCCGGATCTACAAGGTGGCCACGCCCTCCCTGAACCCAGCAGGGCTCCATTCTCAGCCCGGCTGGTGCCGCAGCCTGACGCATGGCCAGTCTCACTCCTCCAGGCCTGTGTCTGATCTCTCCTTCCACGGTGTGGAGAAAGGAGACTCCTCCTCCAAAATCTTACTGAAAAAGCAAGCCTCTAAGTGGACATGATTTCTAAGCTCACACCCAAAAGCCTCCCCTGTGGACAAGCACAGACACCAACTCCACGCACTGGGCTCTAAAGGGCCAGAAGCCATACTTGCGGCTGGTGCTGCTGACTGACGCACAGCACAGGGCCTGGCCCGGAACAGGGGCAGCTGGCACCAGGAGAAGCAGTCAGGGACCCGGACGCTGCATGTCCTGTAACAGGGTCTCATGGCTCCTGAAGGTCCCTGACGTCCAAGGCTCTGCAGCCAGGAGAGGGCCCTGGCTGGGAAGTAGGGGCCCCAGGAAGACCCGCTCTGCGGCTACTTCATTTGTCCCATGGAGGGATTTAGAGGCCAGGGGGCCACAGTGGGGATCAGCACATGCTTCCGGCCCTGCCTGGGCCACTCTGGGCAGCTGGACACACCCTGGGGCGGTTTGGGGACAGAGAGGCCGCCCTCCCAGAGTGCACACCCACACAGCACGGGCACAGGTCCAGAGGAAGGGGCCGGAAACAGCAGAAACCAACACAAGGAGGTCCCGGGGAACTTCTGCAAGTAAGACTTTGAGAACAAAAATCTAAAAAACTGTCCTCAGAGGACACAGACTTAGCAAACCTCACGTGGTCACTAAGTCCCAGGTGAGGAAGACAGGGCTAGACCTCACTAGCCCTTAACAACACTGGCTGCTGCATACGCCACCTGCCCAGGTCTTCCATGAGCATGGCGGGGGGCGGGGGCCGGGGCGGGGCACGTCAGGACTGCTTGAAAGGAAGACCGAGACACAAGTCTTTCTGGCTTCGTTCCCCACAGAGGCCGCCGTGACGCGTCCTCCTCCTGCCAGGCTCACGCTGCTATCGGGCTCCCCTGGGAATTCAGCCCCTACAGCCGCTACCCAGGAAGCTCACAGGGCAAGGGGTGCCCCCTCTGCCACAGACCCTGACTCACATTCACACCGAAGTCTGGGGACGTGGAGCTCCAGATGGCGCCAATGCTTGCGGCAGCCAGCATCGCCTCAACAGCGTGCTCACTGTTGGGTAAATAACCTGTGGAGAAAACACAGGAAGAAGCCTTGGGTTCAGGGTATGGGAGGCAGCAGACATCCAAAAGGTTCCTCTGAGAGCCAGGGTCAGAGTGGACAGGGGGCTGGCCTTGAACTGCCTGAGGATCCTGACCACCATCCCCCACCCAGCTAAATCGCCTGCTGCCAGCCTGTCCACTCCCCACCATCCCCCTGCAATCCATTCTCCATGCTCTGATGACAGTGACCCTGCGGCCTCTCCTCCCTCTGCTCCCCCTCTCTCCCTGGGATCTGGTCACAGCAGCCTTCTTCCAACTCCTCAGTTGTCCTAATCGCCTCCTGCCTCAGGGCCTTCGCACAGCTGTCTGATCTGAACACTCCCCCATGCACACCAGCAGTCTCCACTCAGTGTGCGCTCATCCTGCAGCTCTTCACTCAAATGAAACTTCCTCAGACCAGCCTTCTCCAAGGCCGTCTTGCCCCCAACCTGGTGAACTCAGGTCCCCCAACTAGTAAACTTCGAAGCACACTGTATTTCTCCTTCACCAAACTTAGCATACCTGCAAATGAATAATCACCTGTGTAACTGGCTGTTTAGTATCTGGTTCTCACATGAGGGCTGGGACTTTGCATGTCTTGTTCTTTGCTTTACCAAATGCCTTTTACCATGCCCTGCACATCAAGGGTCCTCAGATATTTGCTGGCTGGCAGATGGATGGATGGACAGATGAATGAATGGATGGAAAGAAGAAAGGATGGATGGATGGATGGATGATGGATGATGAATGGAGGATGGATGGATGAATGAATGGACGGATGACAGATGGAAAACAGATAAATGGATGGACAGATGGATGATGGGTGAATGGGTACGTAGAGAGAAGAATGTATAGACAGTTGGATAGATGGATAGTTGGATGGATGATGTATGAGGGATGATGAATGGAAGATGAATGGATGAATGGGTAGATAATGGGTGGAGGATAGATGAGTGGATGGAGAGATGGATGATAGGTGAATGGGTAGGTAGAGAGAAGAATGTATAGACAGTTGGATGGATGGACGGATGGATAGTTGGATGGATGGATAAGTGATGGATGATAAATGGAAGATGGATGGATGAATGGGTAGATAATGGGTGGAGAGATGAGTGGATGGATAGATGGATGATGGATGGATGGGTAGGTGGAGAGAAGAATGTATAGACGGATGGATGGATAGTTGGATGGATGATGTATGAGGGATGATGAATGGAGGATGGGTAGATGAATGGATAGATGACGAGTGGAGGATAGATATATGGATGGATAGATGGATAATGGGTAAATGGGTAGACGGAGAGAAGAATGTATAGATGGATAGATGGATGGATAGATGGATGGTTAGATAAATGATGGAGTAGGGATGACAAATGGGAGACGGATGAATGGGTAGATGATAGGTGGAGGACAGATGAATGGATGGATAGATGGATGGATGATGGATGGATGGGTAGGTGGAGAGAAGGATGGATAGATGCATGGGCAGATGGATGGGTTGATGGAGGGCTGCACAGACAGGTGGACTGGTGGATCGTTGGTTGGATGGATAGAGAGGAGAGGGAATGAAGAACACAAGCAGTACTGTCAAGAGCCATATTCAAGCCCATAGAGGGCAGAGGTCCTCAGGCCCTCCACCTCCTAGCTGGTCGGCTTTCATGACAACAGAGGCAGGGAATCCTCATGGCCACAGAAACGATGATCAATTAACCAGATCACTCTACACATTCCAGAGGAAAGGACCTGTATAGTCAGGCAGAAGGCAGTCGCGAGACAAAGGGCCATGGCCAAGGCCTCATCAGAGCAAAGTGCAGCTGCCCAGGTGCGCCCCCAGAGGTCCCTGGTCGGCTGGCTCCCTTTGTCCCCACTTCTCCCCCCTGCAGTGGGTATTTCTGTTTGTCCAGATTCACACAAACAGAAATATCCACTGGTACCCCCTGCTGGGCCATAAGCATCCAAGGGGCAGGGGTCACACCACCATGGGGTTCCACGCACATCCGGCAGATGGATGGCATTTACTGAGTTTGCCACAAAGATGAGACTTGGCTGTGAGTGTAAACTGAAGCATCTCAACACTGTCACCCCCAGGGGCAGGGCAGGACTCGGTGCCCAGGGGAGGCTGCTTAACCAGCTGACTCCATGTGACTGACAAGTGAGGAGGAGCTGGCCCTTCTCCCATGGCACATCAGACACCAACCCTGGGGACCACTTCACAGACAAAGGAAAACGGAGCTACGCACAGCTTTAACTCCATCTTTCCAAGACTCTAAAGCATCCAACCCCATTTAATCCGCAGAATCATTTTCTAGTGTTTTCTGGGAAACTCAAAGTCCCAAATCCTAGTAACTGTGATCTGGTCAAACTGGTATCCAACTGAGACCCACGAAACGGCTGGGGCACAAGGGATCAGCTCAACTCTGAAGAGTCCAGGGCGTCGGGGCCAGGTGTCTCCTCAAAGAAAGCACAGCCCAGAGGAACCCTGACTGTCCCCAATATAACCTGTTCTGTCTCTCCTTCACTCAGAAATGTTTGCTTCAAAAGATTTTTTTTTTTTTTTTTTTGAGACAGAGTCTTGCTCTGTAGCCCAGGCTGGAGTGCAGTGGCCAGATCTCAGCTCACTGCAAGCTCCGCCTCCCGGGTTCACGCCATTCTCCTGCCTCAGCCTCCCGAGTAGCTGGGACTACAGGCGCCCGCCACCTCGCCTGGCTAGTTTTTTTTGTACTTTTTTTAGTAGAGACGGGGTTTCACCGTGTTAGCCAGGATGGTCTCGATCTCCTGACCTTGTGATCCACCCGTCTCGGCCTCCCAAAGTGCTGGGATTACAGGCTTGAGCCACCGCGCCCGGCCCAAAAGAAGATTTTTTTAAAATGAGAATTGGAAGGAAAAAAAAAAAAAACTGGAGTTAGAACATTTTGCATTCCTTTGCAAGACCTTAAAAGTGTACAGATCGGCCGGGCGCGGTGGCTCAAGCCTGTAATCCCAGCACTTTGGGAGGCCGAGACGGGCGGATCACGAGGTCAGGAGATTGAGACCATCCTGGCTAACACGGTGAAACCCCGTCTCTACTAAGAAATACAAAAAACTAGCCGGGCGAGGTGGCGGGCGCCTGTAGTCCCAGCTACTCGGGAGGCTGAGGCCGGAGAATGGCGTGAACCCGGGAGGCGGAGCTTGCAGTGAGCTGAGATCCGGCCACTGCACTCCAGCCTGGGCTACAGAGCGAGACTCCGTCTCAAAAAAAAAAAAAAAAAAAAAAAAAAAAGTGTACAGATGGCCGGGCGCGGTGGCTCAAGCCTGTAATCCCAGCACTTTGGGAGGCCGAGACGGGCAGATCACGAGGTCAGGAGATCAAGACCATCCTGGCTAACACGGTGAAACCCCATCTCTACTAAAAAATACAAAAAACTAGCCGGGCAAAGTGGCGGGCGCCTGTGGTCCCAGCTACTTGGGAGGCTGAGGCAGGAGAATGGCGTAAACCCGGGAGGCGGAGCTTGCAGTGAGCTGAGATCCGGCCACTGCACTCCAGCCTGGGCGACAGAGCCAGACTCAGTCTCAAAAAAAAAAAAAAAAAGTGTACAGATTAAATCAGACCAAGAAGAACCCAAAAAGTGAGGTTTCAGCCTCAAAAATGCCTGCTCTGTGACTAGACACAGCGGCTCACACCTGTAATCCCAACACTTTAGGAGGCCAAGGCAGGAGGATCTCTTGAGCCCAGAAGTTTGAGACCAGCCTGGACAACATAGTGAGACCCTGTCTCTACGACAAATACAAAAATTAGCCAGGCACGGTGGCATGTACCTGTAGTCCCAGCTACGCAGGAGGCTGAGGTGGGAGGATCCCTTGAGCCCAGGAGTTCAAGGCTGCAGTGAACCATGATCATGCCACTGCAGTCCAGCCTGGGCAACAGAGTGAGACCCTGTCTTAAAAAGAACAAAAAAAACAAGCCTGCTCTGATGATCAGCCCAATACCCATAGTCATTCATTCAATAAACACTTCTTAGATGCTGCTGGGTGCCAGGCACTCTCTATGAAGTAAGATACAGCAGTGAGGAGAAAACAGAGCCCCTGCCCTCTAGCACCAAGGACACATGCGCACAAACACACCAAGATCCCTGCAGTTTCAGGTCAGCCATGAGGACTACGATGAAAGCAGGTGCAGGAAGAGTGGGATGCATTTTTCGAAGGCTAACCAGGAACGGCCTCTGAGGAGGTAACGTGTGAGCGGCAACCCCGACGAACCAGGGTGAACCCTGAGGATAGGCCAAAGGAGAACAGGCCGCCGAGGGCTGAGACAGGAGGCAGCCGGCATGCCCATCACTGGATTCCTTTCTAGTCAGCTACCAAAGGCTAAGCACTAACTCCATGCCCAGCCCTGTTACTCAAGGGGGAGGCGGGGCAGGGTAGTGGGGCCTGGTGCACAGGATTCTTGGTCCAGCCGCTTACTGCACTTATAGACGACAAGGCTGCCCAGCTCCTCCTGCCTCTTTGCAAACAAGCTGAACAGCAATCTGCAGTAAGTTCCCTCGAGAGAGGCACCCCCATGCCAAACACCAAGGCTCCAAAGCCCAAGCCCCTCCCCAGCGGCTTTTCCTGCCACCCAACTCCTGTGGTCCTTGTCCCATGATACGGAGGGGAAAGGGAGGGAGGTCGGGAGCCCCGACCACCAGGGCTGCACTGGAAGATAAATCTCCTTTGTCTATACCTGCTCATCCCCATGTACACACCTACCTGCATCTCAATTAACTAACAAGTTGCTTGGGGTAAAGAACGGGTCCATGCACAGGCCTTTACATTTTTTCCAGAAGTCAAGGTGAAAGGAAAATTGTAAGAAAAATACCTAAGTAGGGCTGGGCGTGGTGGCTCACGCCTGTAATCGCAGCACTCTGGGAGGCCGGCAGGCGGATCACAAGGTCAGGAGATCGAGCCCATCCTGGCTAACACAGTGAAATCCCATCTCTACTAAAAATAACAAAAAAAAAAAAATTAGCCGGGCATGGTGGCGGGCGCCTGTAATCCCAGCTACTCGGGAGGCTGAGGCAGGAGAATGGCATGAACCCAGGAGGCGGAGGTGCACTCCAGCCTGGGCAACAGAGCGAGACTCCATTTCAGAAAAAAAAAAAAAAAGAAAAGAAAAATACCTAAGTAGTTCTCAGTGGGAAATCCTCAGTTGCTATCCCAGGGAAAAAAGGAGGGCCCCGGCCCAGAGCAGGAAGACAAGCCACACCTCAAGGTCTACAGATTCCAGCCCCTGCTCCTTCTAGAACAATCCCCAAATGGGGCCTGCTTTTCCGTCCTACTTCCCCTGCTTTATGGCTCAAGGCAGGAAGGGCAGTCAGAACGGACCAGCACCTCAGGAAACTCTAGGCAGAGCAGAAGAAGGTGGACGAGGCCTTTGGGATCAGACCTGGGCACCTGCCCCACCTCCTGCCCTCCATGTTCCACCCCACAGAGCTCATGTAGACACCTCCTGCTCACTGCCTCCAGGCCTTTCACAGGCCATTTCTGCTGCCCGGACTGCCCTTTCCTGCCATGCCCCACTGCAGGGCTAACTCCTAAATGCACCTTCATTCCTCCAGCAAGCCCATATTGAATGCACTCCCTTGATGTTCCTGGAATTGTTTCAGGCTCTGGGACAAAGCAGGGAACAAAGCAAAGCAAATTCCTGACTTCGCAGAGCAGCATATTCTTTCAGCAATTTTCCTTCATCTCTTTTTTTGCCTCGCATTTAGAGTCCAAGTCCCACAAGGTTCCACGTAATACGACATGACTCCACCTCACTCAAAAGTTGTCTTGACCTTCACACCACCCATTCTAGCTTGGTCTCCTCTCTCAAACCATCACCAGCACCCAAAATACTTACCAACGACCCGATCTCCTTTCTTCACACCCATTTTCCTCATTGCTGCTGCAAACAAAGCCACTTCTTGCCTCAGCTCTTCAAAAGTCACCTTCACAATTTCCTCTTTGCCTTCCCCTGGGAAGAGAAAAAGAGTAAATTGAACACAGACCACCGCAAAAAGAAAAGTTGCAAGCCAGACACTGAATGAAAAATCCCACCTGTTTCAATGCAGGTTATTAATCCACACCCAGGGAAAACAGACACAGGGAACACAAGCAAGATACAGGTCAACTTAACTTCATGCAGAAGAAAGGCTGTGTGAGAGCCAGCCGAGTGAATACACTAACACCATGCGCTGTACAAAGATTCTCTATTGGGCTGGGTGCAGGGGCTCATGCCTATGATCCCAGCACTTTGGGAGGCTGAGGTGGGAGGATTGCCTGAGCCGGGGAGTTCAAGACCAGCCCTGACAACAGAGTGAGACGACCTCCATCTCTACCGAAAATGTAAAAATGAGCCAGGCATGGTGGCACGCGTCTGTAGTCCCAGCTACTCAGGAGGCTGAGGTGAAGGATCACGTGAGCCATGATCACACCGCTGACCTCCAGCCTGGGCGACAATGCAAGAACCTGTCTCTAAATAAATAAATAAATAAGATTTTCTACTGGGAATGCTTTTATTAACTGAAGAATCTTTTGATTATAATTGTAGGGTTTTCTTTTAATAATTACAGATTCACACGAAGTTTCAAAGAAAGTACAGAGAGGTCCCATGAACCCTCACCCAGCTTCCCCAGTGGTTATATCCTCCACAGTTAGAGTACAACAGCAAAGACAGGAAACAGAAATGGATGCAACATGCGTGTGGTTCCACGAAACAGACGTGGATACAATGTGTATGTGTGTGGTTCCACAAAACAGACGAGGATGCAATGTGCATGTGTGTGGTTCCACAAAACAGACGTGGATGTAACATGCATGTGTGTGGTTTCACAAAACACATGTGGATGCAATGTGCATGTGTGTTTCCAGGAAACAGACGTGGATGCAACATACATGTGCGTGGTTCCACAAAATAGACGTGGATGCAGCGTACATGTGCATGGTTCCATGAAATAGATGTGGATGCAATGTGTATGCGTGTGGTTTCACGAAACAGATGTGGATGCAATGTGCATGTGTGTGGTTCCAGGAAATAGACATGGATGCAAAATGTAAGGTTCTTTGTCACCTTACAGAATTTCCTGCAACCACCATAACTGAGACATAGGACACTGCCACCACCCCAAGCCCTTCCCTCCTGTTGCCCCTGTATAGTCATCCCTGACCCCTACACCACCCTCACCCCGGGCAATCACTTATATATTCTCTAGCTCTATAATTCTATCATTTCAAGAATGTTATATAGGCTGACAGAAGGGGCTCATGTCTATCATCCCTGCTCTCTGAAAGGTTAAGGCAGGAAGATCACGTGAGGTTAGGAGTTCAAGACCAGCCTGGGTAAGACAGACTCTACAAAAAATGTTAAAACTAAGGCTAGGCAGGGTGGCGAATGCCTGTAATGCCAGCACTTTGGGAAGCCAAGGTGGGCAGGTTGCTTGAGTTCAGGAGTTCGAGACCAGCCTGAGTAACATAGTAAAACCTTGTCTCTACTAAAAATGTTTATAAAATATTAGCCGAGCATGGTGGTGCGCACCTGTAGTCCTAGCTACTCGGGGTACTGAAGTGGGAGGACCACCTGAGCTCAGGAGGTTGAGGCTGCCATGAGCTGAGATCATACCACTGCACTCCAGCCTGGGTGACAGAGTAAGACCCTGTCTTGGAAAAAACAAAAAAATTAAAACCAGCCAGGCGTGGTGGTGTACACCTGTAGCCCTAGCTACTTGGGAGGTTGAGATGGGAGGATCACTTGAGCCCAGAAGTTTTAAGGCTGCAGTGATCTATGTTCATACCACTGCACTCCAGCCTGAGCAACAGAGTGAGACCCTATCAAAAAGAAAGAAAGGAAAGGAGGGAAGGAAGGGAGGGAGAAATGTTACATGAAATACAGAAAGTGGGCCGGGCACGGTGGCTCATGCCTGTAATCCCAGCACTCTGGGAGGCCGAGGTGGGTGGATCACGAGGTCAGGAGATCAAGACCATCCTGGCTAACACCGTGAAACCCCGTCTCTACTAAAAAATACAAAAAATTAGCCAGGCTTGGTGGTGGGCACCTGTAGTCCCAGGTAACCGGGAGGCTGAGGCAGGAGAATGGCGTGAACCCGGGAGGCGGAGCTTGCAGTGAGCCGAGATGGCGCCACTGCACTCCAGCCTGGGCGACAGAGCGAGACTCCGTCTCAAAAAAAAAAAAAAAAAAAAAAAAAAAAGAAATACAGAAAGTTATCCTTTTTTTTTTTTTTTGAGACGGAGTCTCGCTCTGTCGCCCAGGCTGGCATGCAATGGTGTGATCTCGGCTCACTGCAACCTCTGCCTCCCAGGTTCAAGTAATTCTCCTGCCTCAGCTTCCCAGGTAGCTGGGATTACAGGCACCTGCACCTAATTTTTGTATTTTTAATAGAGACGGGCTTTCACCATGTTGGTCAGGCTTATCTCAAACTCCTGACCTCAGATGATCCACCCACCTCGAACTCCCAATGTGCTGGGATTATAGGCGTGAGCCACCACACCCAGCCACAAGGTGACCTTCTAAGATTGGCATTTTTCATTTGGTGCAATGCCACTAAAATTCACTTAAGTTATTGCATGCATCAGTAATTTACTTCTAGGCCGGGCACAGTAGCTCACGCCTGTAATCCCAGCACTTTGGGAGGCTGAGGCGGGGGAATCACCTGAGGTCAGGAGTTCAAGACCAGCCTGGCCAACATGGTAAAACCCCATCTCTACTAAAAATATAAAAATTAGCTGGCCGTGGTAGTGGATGCCTGTAATCCACTTCAGGAGGCTGAAGCAGGAGAATTGCTTGAACCCAGCAGACGGAGGTTGCAGTGAGCCAACACAGTGCCACTGCACTCCAGCCTCAGCAACAGAGTAAGACTCTGTCTCAAAAAAAAAAAAAAAAAACTTATTTTTATTGCTCAGTAGAATAATTTTTTAGAAGATTAAAAGTGACACAAGCTCACTGTCAAAAACTTTGATACTGCAGAAAAAAATAAATAAAATGATCGACGACCCTAGTTATCAAAGAAATATATGTTAAAACAGGAAGATACCAATTTTCGCCCAACGGACTGTACAAATAGGAAGGGACAGTGTGTAGCCAGCCTCCACGATGGCCCCCCAGGGACCCCTGCCCGCTGGTATTCACACCTGACCTGGGGAATCGATGGGTTACTGTGGAAATGACAGTGACTTCTGAGCTGTGGTCATAAGAGACTGCAGTTCCCATCTGGCTCACTCTGGGAGATGCCAGCTGCCATGCTGTGAGGTCACTGAGGCAGCCTCTGGAGAGGCCCACACGAGGAGGAACGAGGCCTCCCACCAACAGCCATGTGAGCACATCATCTCGGACGTGGTTCCTCTAGCCTCAGTCGAGCCTTCAGATGGCTGGAGCGCCTGCCAACATCCTCACTGCAACTTGATGAGTGATCACCCAGCTAAGCCACTGCAGGATTTGTAACCCACAGAAACCGGGAGGTAAGGAATGTCTGTTCTAAGCTATGGCTTTCAGGTAACCTTCGACACGGGAAGATAACTAATACAAGTAAGACTCAGTGTTGTGAAGGTACAGGAAAATGATCTGAAGACAATTTCTACAGTATAGAAGTTAATCTTTTGACCATCACCCTTAATGCAAATATTTTGCTCCTGACTGATCATCGCTTTTCAATTCTATAACATGAATTATCTCTTTCTGTGTGTGGTTTTTTTTTGTTGTTGTTTTTTTTGAGACAGAGTCTCACTCTGTCGCCCAGGCTGGAATGCAGTGGCACTATCTCAGCTCACTGCAACCTCCACCTCTCAGGTTCAAGTGATTCTCCTGCCTCAGCCTCCTAAGTAGCTGGGATTATAGGCATGCACCACCACACCAAGCTAATTTTTGTATTTTTAGTACAGACGGGTTTTTACCATGTTGGCCAGGATGGTCTCGAACTCCTGACCTTGTGATCCGCCCGCCTCGGGCTCCCAAAGTGCTGGGATTACAGGCATGAGCCACCGCGCTGGCGAATTATCTCTTTTAGAAAGTGAATAAACATCCTAATTTCCCTTTGGCATAAATCTGGCTTTTTCCAGCCAGGTATTATAGCTCACACCTGTAATCCCAGCACTTTGGGAGGCTGAGATGGGAGGATCACTTGAGCCCAGGAGTTCAAGACTAGCCTAGACAACATGGAGAGGAACTGCTTGAGCCCAGGAGGTCAAGGCTGCAGTGAGTCGTGACTGCACCACTGCACTTCAGTCTGGGCAACAGATCAAGATCCTGCCTCAAAAACAAAACAAAACAAAACAAAAAAATCAGGCTGGGCGCAATAGCTCATGCCTGTAATCTCAGCACTTTGGGAGGCGGGAAGAGCACTTGAGGTCAGGAGTTCAAGACAAGCCTGGCCAATATGGTGGAACCCTTCTCTACTAAAAATACAAAAATGAGCTGGGCATGGTGGCATGTGCCTATAATTCCTGCTACCTGGGAGGCTGAGGCAGAAGAATATCTTGAACCCAGGAGGCGGAGGCTGCAGTGAGCCAAGATGACACCATTGCACTTCAGCCTGGGCAACAAGAGTGAAACTCCATCTCAAAAAAAAAAAAAAAAAGGCCGGGCGCGGTGGCTCAAGCCTGTAATCCCAGCACTTTGGGAGGCCGAGACGGGCGGATCACGAGGTCAGGAGATCGAGACCATCCTGGTGAACACCGTGAAACCCCGTCTCTACTAAAAAATACAAAAAACTAGCCGGGCGAGGTGGTGGGTGCCTGTAGTCCCAGCTACTCGGGAGGCTGAGGCAGGAGAATGGCGTAAACCCGGGAGGCGGAGCTTGCAGTGAGCTGAGATCCGGCCACTGCACTCCAGCCTGGGCGACAAAAGCGAGACTCCGTCTCAAAAAAAAAAAAAAAAAAAAAAAAAAGACTCTTTTTTTTTTTTTTTTTTTTTTTGCCTATTTGCCTAGAGTTGTAGGCATTTGCCCTTTATCCTTTCTTTGCTGCCCTGGGGTAGCCTTTTCGTTACCTCTCCCACATTCCCAGCCCAGAAAACTTTCTATCGTGTGAAAACACTTGGTAAGCTGATAGCTACTCTTCAAAAGCAAAATGTGCTGCGCAGGCAGCTGTTCTAACAATCTCAACAGGGATGGGCTAATGCATGTCATTTGCTCCACTCGCTGGAGCATGAAGGCAATTGTGCACATATATATATCTTTTTAAGTAGGGCATTGCATGGCCTCGACGGGGATTACCCATAGGAGAGATGAGTTCTGCTGAGAACAGCTGAGTGCGGAGCAGAGCTCTGTGAGCACCTGTACCCAGCTGGGTGAGTGAGGAACAAGTCAGGAAAACACGCAGAAAACCAAACACAATGATCTTAAAGCCCCCGAGCCAATAATCGGCTGCTCAGGCCCCTGCTTAAGTAAGGGATGCGATTTGTAAACTAACTGTGATCACTGGCTTGAGGGTCCTTATTCCCACTGCAATTATAAGGAAGGGAAGAGTTCATTAAAAGAAGGGGCTCTGCCAGGCGTGGTGGCTCGCGCCTGTAATCCCAACACTTTTGGAGGCTGAGACGGGTGGATGATTTGAGGTCAGGAGTTAAAGACCAACCTGGCCAACATGGGGAGAAACCCCATTTCTACTAAAAATACAAAAATTAGCCGGTGTGGTGGCGCACGCGTGCAACCCTAACTACTCGGGAGGCTAAGGTGGAAGGATCACTTGAACTGGGGAGGTGGAGATTGCAGTGAACCGTGATCACGACACTGCACTCCAGCCTGGGTGACAGAGCAAGACTCCATCTTAAAAAAAATAAAATAAAATAAAAAGGCCGTGCACAGTGGCTTACGCCTGTAATCCCAACACTGTGGGAGGCCGAGGTGGGCGGATCACGAGGTCAGGAGATCAAAACCATCCTGGCTAACACGGTGAAACCCCATCTCTACTAAAAATACAAAAAATTAGCCAGGCGTGGTGGTGGGCACCTGTAGTCCCAGCTACTCCGGAGGCTGAGACAGGAGAATGGTGTGAACCCAGGAGGCGGAGCTTGCAGTGAGCCGAGATCGTGCCACTGCAGTCCAGCCTGGGCGACAGAGCGAGACTCCATCTCAAAATAAATAAATAAATAAATAATAAATTAAAAATAATTTTAAAAGGAGGGGGGCTCAAATATTTAAAAGGGAAGAGACGGTGGAAGTGAAGAGGAGAGAGGCTAATGTAAAGGGGTAGGGGGTGTGAAACGGACACAGAATTATAACCCTGCCTCCTTAACCCACCCTCAGGACAGGGCTGGGTTTAAAAAAATAAAAGGCAACTGGCTGGGTTCAGCCAATACTGTATATAACTCAGAGGGAGAGCCACCCCGCCCAGTTCAGGCTCCACCCAGACACCCGTATTACCAGTTCTGGGAAGACTGGCTTATTTCATCACTGGGAATCAAGTATATTTTTAGTTTTTTAGTGTGGGGTTTACATTTTTAGTTTTGGGTTTTGGGGCTTTTTCTAAAGAAGATTCACATTTGACTGTTCCCACTTTCCAGGAGAAACCGGGACCTCATGAAGTGTTTGAGACATTGGGTTAAAGCACATGCATTTAAAAGGACCAGGAAAAGAAAAGAGACGCAGCGTCCTCGTTCTCCTCCTCAGGATTACGAAATAGGTGACTGGGTTGGCACCCTAGAGAGGTTCCCACGTGCACTGCAGGGCCTGGGGCAGGCCAGGCTCATAGGAGCCTCTTAGGGATCAATGAAATGTGGTCTGTCCGTACTGTGGAAGATTATTAGGACATAAAAGGAATGAAGTACGGATGCACGCTACGATGTGGATGAACCTTGGTAACACTGTTCTGAGCGAAAGCAGCCAATCACAAAAGGCCACATATCGTATGATCCAATTATACAAAATGTCCAGAACAGGGAAACCCATGAAAGAAAGCAGAGAGGTGGGTGCCAGGAGCTGGCGGAGGCAGGAACAGGGAGTGACTGCTAATTGCTATGGGGTTTCCTTTCGGAAAATGGAAATGTTCTGGAACTAGGGATGGTGGCTGCACAACCTCTTGAAAATGCTGGCCAGGCGCGGTGGCTCACGCCTGTAATCCCAGCACTTTGGGAGGCCGAGGCGGGCGGATCACAAGGTCAGGAGATCGAGACCACGGTGAAACCCCGTCTCTACTAAAAATACAAAAAATTAGCCGGGCGCGGTTGTGGGCGCCTGTAGTCCCAGCTACTCGGGAGGCTGAGGCAGGAGAATGGCGTGAACCCGGGAGGCGGAGCTTGCAGTGAGCCGAGATGGCGCCACTGCACTCCAGCCTGGGCGACAGAGCGAGACTCCGTCTCAAAAAAAAAAAAAAAAAAAAAAAAAGAAAATGCTAAACACCACTGAGCTGTGTGCTTTAAAAGGGTATTTCCGTGGTATATGAATTATATGCCAATTGGAAGAAAAGAGCTGGCTGGGCGTGGTGGCTAATGCCTGTAATCCCAGCACTTTGGGAGACCAAAGCGGGCGGATTGCCTGAGCCCAGGAGTTCAAAACCAGCCTGAGCAACATGGCAAAGCTTCATTTCTACAAAAAAACTTAAAAAAAAAAATTTAGCCAGACACAGTGGTGCATGCCTGTGATCCCATCTACTCAGAAGGCTAAGGTGGATCACTTGAGCCTGGGAAGTCGAGGCTGCAGTGAGCCACGATCGTGCCACTGTACTCCAGCCTAGGCAAGAGAGTAAGACCCTGTCTCAAAAGAAAACAGAAAAAAAGGGGAAAAAAATCTCTAACTCCTACCATTCCCCTTCCCAGAGCCTGGGTCCACTGACTCTCCCACCCGGGTCTGCCCTAGACTAATGTTTGAAGATTCACATGGACACGCTGAGGGCCTGCCTAGTTACACAGCCAGCACACTTCTGAAACACTGGTGTAAACCAAGTCTTCCGAAACAGTGAGGGAACGCATTCGACTTAAAGAATTTAAAGAAATCCTGGAGGCAATGTTCTCACTCATCCATCTTTATGAAGCTGGGACTTAATATCATGGTTTTCCTAAAAGCCTGGTACCACTGGTGGACACATCCACAAGCCCCAGAATCTTGCCTCTAACCCACCTCTGCCACTGTCAGAGGTGACCCTGGGGACACAGAGATGGAGCACGGAGCAGTCTCCAAAGTCTCGTTTCCCATGATGCAACCCCTTCCCGTTCTCCACCCAGCAGCCAGGTCACCACAGGATCACCCAGCCCTTGCTCAGAACCCTGAGGATGGCCCACTCCCTCTCACACCTCCCCACGCTCCTGGACCCACAACCGAGGCCCCCCAGCTCAGCCTTCCTGGCTGTTCCCCACAGCCATAGAGCCTCCTCCAGCCCAGGGCCTTCTTCTGGCTGTTCCCTGTGCCTGGGAACATGACTTCTGCAGAGGGAGGAGGAGGAGATTCCAGGTACAGGGGTCAGCCAGAGGAAGGCTGCTGCTTCTTCAAGTTCCGTCAACTCCTCCAAACAGGCCTTCCCTGGTAGCCCTGTCTAAAACAGCCCTGCACCCCACCCCATCATACCTTTTCCATCACGATGCTTATTCTTCCAAGCATATGTTTTCTTTTTTTTTTTTTTTTTTTTTTTTGAGACGGAGTCTCGCTCTGTCACCCAGGCTGGAGTGCAGTGGCCGGATCTCAGCTCACTGCAAGCTCCGCCTCCCGGGTTCACGCCATTCTCCTGCCTCAGCCTCCGGAGTAGCTGGGACTACAGGCGCCCGCCACCTCGCCCGGCTAGTTTTTTTGTATTTTTTTAGTAGAGACGGGGTTTCACCGGGTTAGCCAGGATGGTCTCAATCTCCTGACCTCGTGATCCGCCCGTCTCGGCCTCCCAAAGTGCTGGGATTACAGGCGTGAGCCACCGCGCCCGGCCATGTTTTCTTATTTATGGTTAAACCACCATGCTTTCCCCTCAGAACATGGGCCCCTCCCAGGGCAGGGAGCTTGTCTATCTCATTCAAGGTGCTGTCTTCCCGGCAGCTTTCACAGAGGCTTTTTTTTTTTGAGACGGAGTCTCGCTCTGTCGCCCAGGCTGGAGTGCAGTGTCACAATCTCAGCTCACTGCAACCTCCGCCTCCCGGATTCAAATGATTCTCCTGCCACAGCCTCCCGAGTAGCTGGGATTATGGGCGCCCACCACCACACTTGGCTAATTTTTTGTATTTTTTTTTTTTTTTTTTTTTTTTTTTTTTTTTTTTGAGACGGAGTCTCGCTGTGTCTCCCAGGCTGGAGTGCAGTGGCCTGATCTCGGCTCACTGCAAGCTCCGCCTCCCGGGTTCACGCCATTCTCCTGCCTCAGCCTCCCAAGTAGCTGAGACTACAGGCGCCCGCCACCACGCCCGGCTAGTTTTTTGTATTTTTAGTAGAGACGGGGTTTCACCATGTTAGCCAGGATAGTCTCGATCTCCTGACCTCGTGATCCACCCGCCTCGGCCTCCCAAAGTGCTGGGATTACAGATGTGAGCCACTGCACCCAGCCCTCAGGAGGCATTTAATACAGGTTTGAGGAACGAATGGATGAACAGACAGGTGGGCACACAAAGGGCAAGGGAGAGCCAGTCGGAGCCCTGACCCCAGACCACCCATCTACTCTTCCCTGACTGTGTCAAGGCTGAGAACCAAGGAAAACAGCAGTGGAACACTGACCAGCCCAAATGGTATGTCAAGACTTTGCTCCATGGCTCTTCCCCAGGAATGCACATCAGAAGTGCCCATGGGCTTTGAAAATACATGGAAGCCTGGGCCCCAACCCTGGAAGATGTGTTCCAGCAAGTCTCGGTGGGAACTGGACTGCCATGAACTTTAACAACTGCACAGGGTCTTTTGGTCCTTCCCACAATGGCAGAAGGGAGGCCCTGCTCTGTAGCCTGGGCAGGGCCACTCACTGCCTGTTTCCAGTAGTTTGGTTTTTTATGCTGATCTAGGGAGTGAGTGAAGTTTCTTGGAAATATAAGAAAATGGAAATTCATTTTCTGATGAGTATTTTACACCATGGTGTATTAATCTTTCTCTGGCTTCTAATAAAAATTGCCAACTCAGGCCGGACATAGTGGCTGATACCTGTAATCCCAGCACTTTGGGAGGCCGAGGCGGCCGGATCACTTGAGGTCAGAAGTTTGAGACCAGCCTGGCCAACATGGTGAAACCCTGTCTCTACTAAAAATACAAAAATTAGCCAGGCCTGGTGGTAGGCACCTGTAATCCCAGCTACTTGGGAGGCTGAGGCAGAAGAATCACCTGAACCCAGGAAGCAGAGGTTGCAGCAAACCTAGATCACTGCACTCCAGCCTGGGCAACAGAGGAAGACTCCATCTCAAAAAAAAAAAAAAAAAAAAAATTGCCAACTCGGAGACTCATTTTGGCATTTAATATAGACTGTCAACTGTTTCTGTGTACGTTGGCCTTATTTCCATGATTAGAATGTAATATTCTGGAGGCAGAACACGACTTCAGTTTATTTTTGAGTCTTACATCTCAAGATGTCTTAGACACAATGAGGGTCCAATAAGCTCTTGCTGAACATACAATTTAAAAATAATAATAAATTGTTAAAAGCCGCACAGGGGCCGAGTACAGTGGCTCATGTCTGAAATGCCAACAGTCTGGGAAACCAAGATGAGAGCACTGCTTGAGCCCAAGATTTCAAGACCTGCCTGGGCACCATAGCAAGACCCTGTCTCTACTAAAAAAAAAAAAAAAAAAAAAAAAAAACAGGCCGGGCGCGGTGGCTCAAGCCTGTAATCCCAGCACTTTGGGAGGCCGAGACGGGCGGATCACGAGGTCAGGAGATCGAGACCATCCTGGCCTACACGGTGAAACCCCGTCTCTACTAAAAAATACAAAAAACTAGCCGGGCGAGGTGGCGGGCACCTGTAGTCCCAGCTACTCGGGAGGCTGAGGCAGGAGAATGGCGTAAACTCAGGAGGCGGAGCTTGCAGTGCGCTGAGATCCGGTCACTGCACTCCAACCTGGGCGACAGAGCGAGACTCCGTCTCAAAAATAAAACAAAAAAACAAAAAAACAGAAAATCAGCCAGGCATAGTGGTGTGTGTCTATAGTCCCAGCTACTCAGGAAGCTGAGGTGGGAGGATTGCTTGAGCCTGGGAGACTGAGGTTGCAGGGAGCCATCCATGACCATGCCAATGTACTCCAGCCTGGGCCACCACACCGGCCCTCTGTGCCCAGCCTCAACTTTATTTTAAAAGGAAAAGCCAATGGGAAGAGATTCTAGTTACAGTTTCATCACTAACTTTCTCTGTGACACAAGCTAGTTACTTGAGTATCTCCATTTTGCCCATAAAGCATGACCACACACTGGCCCTCTCCCCTCCACAGCAAAAATAAAGTCCACAGAAATCTTCATTAGGTCAGAAAGGTGCCAACATATGGTTTGGAAATCCTGTCTCTCCAACTACGTGGCACCGCATGCACGCACCATCTAGAACTTCCACGGAGGGAACCCGGGGTCTCGCCATCGGGACTCACTTGCAATGTAAAGGGCAACTCTGTCATTCTCTTTGTGTCGCAGGAGGTTTTCCGCATAGTTCAGCCGACTGCCTTTGAACCACTCGGGGACATCTGCGATCCCTTTCGATGTGTCCACAACCTATAGAGAACGACAACACACCAAGACGCACACAACATGAGTCCTCCGCCACAAATCAGCAAAAGTGATTCTGCTTCCCGGGGAGCCAGCTCACTCATGGCCCAGAGCATTTTTAAATCATGTTATGGACTGAACTCTGAACCGGCCTAAAGGCTAGACACTGAAAGTAGGGATTAATGCCAAGGGAAAACAACCATCCCCAGTAAAGTATGTGTTCCACAAATATTCATTAAGCACCTACACAACGAGAGATCCTGAAGACAAAGAGGACGCCCAACATGTCAGGCTCTGCCCAGACACACGGAAACCAGGAGAGCAAGCTCCGGGACCAGCTGCCCCTTGCCCACAACTTTTGGGAGTTTCAGCCTTTGCTTCCTTCCTTGGGGTGCTGGAACCTTGATTTTTATTGTCAAAGTCCCAAAAGATCAACATTTCAAAATGGTTTGCCCCAAAGAGACAATAAATTCGACTTTGAACAGCAGGACTCCCTTTTCTCAGATATTTATTGATTTACAATGTAAAGAGTCGAAAAGTTTTCTCTAAACTGCAGGTTAAAAAAATAACAAAACTCCAGCCGGGCGCAGTGGCTCATGCCTGTAATCCCACCACTTTGGGAGGCTGAGGCAGGCAGATCACCCGAGGTCAGGAGTTTAAGACCAGCCTGGCCAACATGGTGAAACCCCGCCTCTACTAAAAATACAAAAATTAGCCAGGCGTGATGGCGGGCGCTTGTAATTCCAGCTACTTGGAGGCTGAGGCAAGAGAATCACCTGAACCTGGGAGGTGGAGGTTGCAGTGAGCCGAGATACGCTCCAGCCTGGGTGACAATGCAAGATGCGGTCTCAAAAAAAAAAAAGAAAGAAAGAAAGAAAGAAAGAACGAAACTCCTAATAGTTTAAAATAACGGCCGGGGCTGGGCGCGGTGGCTCAAGCCTGTAATCCCAGCACTTTGGGAGGCCGAGACGGGCGGATCACGAGGTCAGGAGATCGAGACCATCCTGGCTGACACGGTGAAACCCCGTCTCTACTAAAAAATACAAAAAACTAGCCGGGCGAGGTGGCGGGCGCCTGTAGTCCCAGATACTCGGGAGGCTGAGGCAGGAGAATGGCGTGAACCCGGGATGTGGAGCTTGCAGTGAGCCGAGATCTGGCCACTGCACTCCAGCCTGGGCGGCAGAGCGAGACTCCGTCTCAAAAAAAAAATAAAAAAATTAAAAAATTAAAAAATAAAAAAATTAAAAAACGGCCGGGCGCAGTGGCTCAAGCCTGTAATCCCAGCACTTTTGGAGGCCGAGATGGGCGGATCACGAGGTCAGGAGATCGAGACCATCCTGGCTAACACGGTGAAACCCCATCTGTACTAAAAAATACAAAAAACTAGCCGGGAGAGGTGGTGGGCGCCTGTAGTCCCAGCTACTCGGGAGGCTGAGGCAGGAGAATGGCGTGAACCCGGGAGGCGGAGCTTGCAGTGAGCTGAGATCCGGCCACTGCACTCCAGCCTGGGTGACAGAACGAGACTCCGTCTCAAAAAAAAAAAAAAAAACTATGGCCAGGTGCAGTGGCTCATGCCTGTAATCCCAGCACTTTGGGAGGCTGAGGTGGGCAGATCACAAGGTCAGGAGATTGAGACCATCCTGGCCAACATGGTAAAACCCCATCTCTACTAAAAATACAAAAATTAGCTGGGCGTGGTGGTGCGTGCCTGTAATCCCAGCTACTTGGGAGGGTGAGGCAAGAGAATCACTTGAACCAGGGAGTTGAAGGTTGCAGTGAGCTGAGATCACGCCACTGCACTCCAGCCTGGCGACAGAGCAAGACTCCGTCTCAAAAAAACAAAACAAACAAAAAAAAACTATGACAATGTGGCCAGGCATGGTGGCTCATGCCTGTAATCCCAGCACTTTGAAAGGCTGAGGTGGGTGGATCACCCGAGGTTGGAAGTTTGAGGCTAGCCTGGGCAACATGACAAAACCCTGTCTCTACTAAAAATACAAAAATTAGCCGGGTGTGGTGGCGCATGACTGTAATCCCAGCTACTCGGGAGGCTGAGGCAGGAGAATTGCTAGAACCCGGGAGGCAGAGGTTGCACTAAGCTAAGATGGCCCCACTGCACTCCAGCCTGGGCAATAGAGCAAGACTCCATCTCAAAAAAAAAAAAAAACCTACAACAATGTAAATGTACTTAACATCACTGAAGTGTACAGTTTAAAATAGTTAAGATGGTTACATAAAAATTTATGATATATGTACTTTAACATAATTAAATATTGTTTTTTTTTTTTTTTTTTTTTGAGACGGAGTCTGGCTCTGTCGTCCAGGCTGGAGTGCAGTGGCCAGATCTCAGCTCACTGCAAGACCCGCCTCCCGGGTTTACGCCATTCTCCTGCCTCAGCCTCCCGAGTAGCTGTGACTACAGGCGCCCGCCACCTCGCCCGGCTAGTTTTTTGTATTTTTTAGTAGAGACGGGGTTTCACCATGTTAGCCAGGATGGTCTCGATCTCCTGACCTCGTGATTCACCCATCTCGGCCTCCCAAAGTGCTGGGATTACAGGCTTGAGCCACCGCGCCCGGCCTAAATATTGTTTTTTGAGACAGGGTCTGTCTCTGTTACCCAGGCTGGAGTGTGGCGCAATCACAGCTCACTGCAGCCTCGACCTCCTGACTCTTCCACCTCAGCCTCCTGAGTAGGTGGGACCACAGGCATGCACCACCTTGCCCAGTTAATTTATTTTTTTGGGGACAGGATCTCGCTATATTGCCTAGCCTGCACTCAAACTCCTGGGCTCAAGGTATCCTCCCATCCTAGTCTGTCAACTGCTGGGATTACAGGTGTGAACCACTGCACCCAGTCCAAAATATTCAAAAATTAAAAAAAAACAAAAAAACTACTATTTAGGATCACTCAAGTTCCCAGGACAGGGCCTGGGGTCCCCACACAACAGAGGATTAACAGGCTGAAAAGTTCTCAACGAGGTCTGTGATAATTTAATGCCAGTTCTCTAGGGCAATGACTTTTTCCTATCCGCATGAGGTTGTAAAAAGAAGATACGATTCAGTATTCCCCAAAATTAGTATTTCACTTTGAAGCACGACCACAAAAAGAGACCACGTCCATGGAAAATCTCTACTTACCTCATCGTACACGCGTGAGAAGACAATTCCACTGAACTTCCAGAACTCTGCCCAGAAGTCTGAATACGACTCAACGGACCAACGGTACAAGTCATCGTAATTCTCTAAAAATGAAATAGCTCAGATTAACCTTAAAAGGGAAATCTTGGCGATGGACACACCTCAGGAGCCTGGGGCGTGTCCAAGCGAGCCAAATTCATCTGAGGAGAAATGGTCTGTGGGAGGAAGGAGCTTAATTTTTATTGATGCAAACCCAATACCTCTAGTCCCCAAAAAGAACAAAAGCTGAGGTGGTGATGTTTTGAGTCATCTTCAGTGATTTTATATCTTAACCACCATGCCTAAGAACACAGATTCTATAGCCCGAATGCCCGGGTTCAAATCCTGATTCGGCCACTTATTTAGCTTTGTGACCTCAGGGGATAATTAATAGCCCCCCAATCCCCACAGGGCTGCTGTGAGGATTTAAACGAGCACATGTAGAAAGTCCTTAGAATGGGGCCTTGGAAATGACCACAGTGGCATTAGGAGTTCGCCATTATGATACCACACAACCTTAGGAAATGTATAGTCAATACAATGGAAAACCCAGAAGTTCAAAACTGGTAGTCTGCTGATGACTTCTCAAGGCCAGTATAATGTTGGGGGGTGTTATTACTTATTTTGATTTTTGAATATGCAATATGTTCACAAGACTCAAAATTACAAAAGTGTAAAAAGTTATATGGAGGCCGGGCGCAGTGGCTCATGCCTGTAATCCCAGCACTTTGGGAGACTGAGGCAGGTGGATCACGAGGTCAGGAGCTCAAGATCAGCCGGGCCAAGATAGTAACACCCTGTCTCTACTGAAAATACAAAAAAAACTAGCCGAGCATGGTGGCGGGCGCCTGTAATCCCAGCTACTTGGGAGGCAGAGGCAGAGCTTAAACCTGGGAGGCGGGAGGATGAAGTGAGCCAAGATCGCACCACTGCACTCCAGTCTGAGCGACACAGCGAAACTCCATCTCAAAAAAAAAAATTGTCGGGCATGGTGGCTCATGCCTGTAATCCCAGCACTTTGGGAGGCCGAGGCTGGCGGATCACCTGAGGTCAGGAGTTCAAGACCAGCCTGACCAACATGGAGAAACCCTGTCTCTACTAAAAATACAAAATTGGCCGGGCATGGTGGCACATGCCTGTAATCCCAGCTACTAAGGAGGCTGAGGCGGGAGATTCACTTGAACCTGGGAGGTGGAGGTTGTGGTGAGCCGAGATCGTGCCATTGCACTCCAGCCTGGGCGACAAGAGCAAAACTCTGTCTCAAAAAAAAAAAGTTATATGGTAAAAGGTCTCCCTCCTTTTATTCCACAACAATCTAACTTCTTATGCCCAGGGGAGTTCCCCCTTGCAGATTCCACTCAGTTATACTCAAAACAGCTTTTCCCCACCATCAAGACATGAGTTGGAAACTTGATACAAAGAGATGTATTTAACTCCTAAAGGAAATGTGACTTCACTGCAAAACTGACCCCAGCCTAGCTAAGGACTCTTTACCCTCTCAACTGCATAGGATCCAAGTGGACTGGCCACAGTGAGCCAATCAGTCCTCAGGGATAGCAGAAATGTATCCTATCAGGGACCAAGGGAAGTCATACAGTGCTTCTGTTTCAAAGCACAGCCTTGCTGGGGCTCCAGGAAGGCAGAGACTGGCAGGGATATAATAACATATCAGGAAGATGGCCAATGAGGTATCACGAATGGGGGAAAAGGCATACTACAACCGCTGAGCTGAACTACCTCACTGCCATCAGTCAAGTCAAGCGTGCCCATCCTCACTGTTCCCAGCCCCAGCGGGGGAGAGAGAAGAGACACGATGCTTCCTTCAGCAGTGTCCCCTCTGACTGTGGTATCCAGGAATGGTCCTCAGTTATGCTGGACTCCGACGGATGACAAGAACTGGGGCAGAGACAGCTGAGGATCGCTTTAGCCCAGAAGCTTGAAGCTGCAGTGAGCTATGATCCTGCCACTGCACTCCAGCCTGGGTGGGTGACAGAGTGAGACACCATTAAAAAAAAAAAAAAAAAAAGGCTAGGAGCAGTGGCTCATGCCTGTAATCCCAGTCCTTTAGGAGGCCCAGGTGGGTAGATCGCTTGAGGTCAGGAGTTTGAGACCAGCCGGACCAACATGTCGAAACCCCATCTCTACTAAATACAAAAAATTAGCTGGGTGTGGTGGCACATGCCTGTAATCCCAGCTACCCGGGAGGCTGAGGCAGGAGAATCTCTTGAACTCAGGTGGAGGTTGCAGTGAGCCGAGATCATGCCACTGCACTCCAGCCTGGGCAACAAGAGCGAAACTCAGTCAACAGCAACAACAACAACAACAACAAAGCCTATCACAAAAGTTCATTCACCAACAGCATCGCTAAGGAAGTCAGACACGACCAGCCCCATGAATCTGGAAGGATGCAGCCACAATGGCATCTTGACACCACAAGGACCCTGGGAGACGACAGCGAAAGTGGCCGACTTCATGTGGAAACTTTCCCAGTCAGCAACTCAGCCCTCTCATCAAATATGACTCTTGAGAAACACTCTTCCGCTCCCACGCTCCCCGCCTCTACTGGGGAGGACACTGCAACCACAAGCCCAGGTCTGATTTAGCCTGTGCGAGCTGTTCACACTTAAAAGCCTGTTCTTGCTTTTTGATGGACTACTTCGTGAATTTGCATCTCCACCTTGTGCAAGGATCATGCTAATTTTTCTACCTAATATATGTGCTGCCAAAGCAAGCACATAAATCCATTTTTAAATGAAATTCTGGCTTCTCTGAGAAGAGTGAGTACCTGACTGTGGTCGTCAGCCAATAATTGTCACCTCCAGGCATTCATGGAGGTGATGTGCTGCCAAAGCAAGCACATAAATCCATTTTTAAATGAAATTCTGGCTTCTCTGAGAAGAGTGAGTACCTGACTGTGGTCGTCAGCCAATAATTGTCACCTCCAGGCATTCATGGCCCTCCATGGTCGTCCCCTTCCCAACCTGAGAGGGCTGATCTGTGTCACCAACAGGGTACTGTGGAAGTGGTCAAATGTGACTTCCAAAGCCAGGTTGTAAGGGTCACTGCAGCCAGGTGGCTCTCTTGGGTCACCTGCTCCGGGAGAAGCCAGTGAGGATGCGCATGCAGTCCTAGGTGGCATATGGCAGACGCCTCCTGCACTACCTTGCTGTCACCACCAGCACTAACTTACCGTCGTGTGAGTGAGCTCTCAGCTCTCGGGGATGGCTGCATTCCCACTGCAGCTCCTCAGGGATCCTGAGCCAGAACCGCCCAAATAGCCACTCCCCAATCCTGACCCACAGAAACTGAGAGGTAATAAAGGTTTATTCTTGTTTTAAGTCGCCAACTTTTGGGCTGATTTGTCACCAGCAATGGGTAACAAATGCATTGTCCACACCAAACAGTGACCGATTAGCTAGAACTGGGAACTGCTGCCTCATCAGGCCCTCAAGCAAATGCCAGAGGCAACAACTAACCAGATGGCAGACTACAGCTCCACCGCCTACAGCTACAAAGTCTTAACTGAGACTTCGTGCCTTGGTTTGTTCAGCTGTGAAATGGGGCTACTACTACTACCCACTTGGTAGGATTACCAAGAGGATGACATTAGTTGATACATATCAGGTGCCAGATGGAGCCTGGCATATAGAGAGAGCTCACTAAATAGTAACTATTATTATATTGGGCACCTGTCTGGTCCCCACAGGCTTCTGAATTTTCAGCCCTTCTTCCTCTCCACCTAGGAGAATCTTAGCCAGTCTACACCTTCAAATCTTAGCTGAAGATTTTATCTGCCCTTTTTTTAATTATTCATTTTTTTAGAGACAGGGTCTTACTCTTCTGCCCAGGCTGGAGTGCAGTGGCATGATCATAGCTCACTGCATCCTCTAAGTCCTGGACTCAAGCAATCCTCCTGCCCCTGCTGCCCAAGTCGCTGAGATAACAGGCTATCTGCCCTTCTAAACCACATTCTCTGCTACACCCAGCACACTGCTGTTGTGCTGGACCCCCATTAACTCCAATAGATGGCACCAGATTCCAGACATCTGGAAGCAGTGAGCCAGACACGGGGTTTATTGGAAACTTACCTACAGGGATGGTCCGGGGGCAGCAGGCTGGACGGAGAACCGCAACTGCTTGTAAAATGCACGCAGTTTATACAGCACCTTCACTTAGCATGCTCTCCTAGCAACTTCCACCTGGTAACCTTCACTTATTTCAAAAAAAAGGGCCTCAATCCCCCTGTAGAGCTTGCGTTCTATGGGGTGGGCCAGGGCTTCAGATGTTCCTCATAGACAAGGAATAAATCCGGGTTGGCCACTCCCAGATTCCTTAGTTTGGAACTCTGAATATACATTCTTCTGAAGTTACAGCCGTCAGGTGCATCTGCCATACAACAGTACTCAGAACTCAGAACGTCAACACCAGTGCCCCATTCGTGGAATGCCCAGCGTCCACTAACTTGTGGCACTATCTTCACATGAGCTCTCTCCCCTAGCACCCGGAGCTATTTGAGAACAGGGCCCAAGCCTTCTATTTGTTGGCAAACTCCATCCCAGCTGCTTGCACAGAGAGCCGACGTGCAGCTTGTGGTACACAGAAGGACACTTGGCATAGTCCTCCAAAAGAGCATGCCTTTGAAACCGGTGCCACCTCTCTGCCCCCTAATTACAGAGGGCTAGTACATGCAGCATGTCTGCCAGAGCTTGCTAGAGGCCTGGAATCACAGGCACATATGCCAGGCTGGAGCTGCACCCGACCCCAAGGAAGCCTGCATCAGAGGACCCCAGAGCCCCAGGGGGGTGTGCAGGGAGTGCACAGGTGGGCTCAGCTGGAAGCAGTGACAGGAACCAACCAACCTGTGGCTCTGGTAGTGGAAAAGAGGGTAGGTAACCCTACCAGAGCCTCCCAAAATGCAGGGATAGAAACTTCCTGCCAACCTTGGTCTGGAAAGACCGGCTCACGGAGAGGCGGCCGGAGTGGGGAACGCCCCTCCCTTCCTCCATGAAGGCTGCAGGGCTGGAGCAATGCCGCTGAGGATGTGTGCCTTGCTCTCTACTGACATCCAGTCCAAAGCATGGCCCCATACTGTATACAGGCTACAAGAGAGCCCCTGCTGGGACACAGAGGAGAGGATACAAGTTCACGGGCACTGTCTTTAAGCAATAAGAATGCTCACAAATACACAAAACGGCAGGGCAGAATGAAAGCCCAAATTACATGCGCTTGGAGAGAAGAGGGAAGGCAGAAATCTTCAAAGAGAATAATCAAAAAGAAGATTGAATTTGAGCTGGATCTTCAAGCGAAGCCCAAAGCGTCCAGGGCCAGGAATAAGAAAGGGGAGAGAGGTGGAAATCACCATCAAGAGTGGTAAGAGGAGAAAAGGACAAAACCTGAGCTCTAAATGCCCTCCTCCAGACTAAACGGATGGGCCTCGCTCAGCTTGGACAATGCTCCGGACAATGCTGCAATGTTGGGAATGCAGACCCAGCATGACAGGCCCTGGAATTCTCAGAGGTTGGAAAGCTTGCTTTTCATATGTGGTCTCCCAACTTTTATTTATTTGAGACACTCTTACTCTGTCACCCAGGCTGCAGTGCAGTGGCGAGATCTCGGGCTCACTGCAACCTCCACCTCCTGGGCTCCAGCGACCCTGCCTTAGTGTCCAGAGTAGCTGGGATTACAGGCGCCTGCCACAATGCCCAGATAATTTTTTGTATTTTTTGTAGAGATGGGGGTTTCACCATGTTGCCCAGGCTGGTCTCAAACTCCTAGGCTCAAAAGATCCACCCAGGCCGGGCACGGCGGCTCACACCTGTAATCCCAGCACTTTGGGAGGCTGAGGTGGGCGGATCACGAGGTCAGGAGATCGAGACTATCCTGGCTAACACGGTGAAACTCCGCCTCTACTAAAAATACAAAAAATTAGCCGGCGTGATGGTGGGCACCTATAGTCCCAGCTACTCAGGAGGCTGAGGCAGGAGAATGCTGGAAGGATGGCATGAACCTGGGAGGCAGAGCTTGCAGTGAGCCGAGATGGCACCACTGCACTCCAGCTGGGTGACAGAGCGAGACTCCGTCTCAAAAAAAAAAAAAAGGAAAAAAAAGATCCACCCACCTCAGCCTCCCCAAGTGCTAGGACTACAGGTGTGAGCCACCACACCCAGCCCCCTCTCCTAACTTTTAAATGCAGGCAACTCAATAGTGTGTCTGCTGATGAGACCTGGCCCATGGGCCACCAGTCTGAGAGCCCTGAAGGATGGAAAGGAGCTCCGCAGCCATGCTTGGGCCCTCCCAGCACTTGATCATGTTTACTGCACAACCCCAGGGGCCCAGGGCAGAGCTGAGCACTGGATGTGACCATCTCCTGTCACCCGCACACCCACTCAATGACTCAGGTCCCGTTATGCCCATTTTACAGATGAGGAAACGAGGCATGGGGAGATCCAATGACTTCCTCCTGATCACAAAGCTGGTAAGCAGCAGAGCTGGTTCAAAATCCAGGTAGTCGGCCAGGCACGGTGGCTGACACCTGTAATCCCAGCACTTTGGGAGGCTGAGGCAGGTGGATCGCCTGAGGTCAGGAGTTCTAGACCAGCCTGGCCAACATGGTGAAACCCCATCTCTACTAAAAATGCAAAAATTAGCCAGGCATAGTGGCAGGCACCTGTAATCCCAGCTACTCAGGAGGCTGAGGCAGGAGAATTGCTTGAACCCAGGAGGCAGAGGTTTCAGTGAGCCGAGATCGCACCATCGCACTTCAGCCTGGGGGAGAAGAAATCTTTTTTCTTAAAAAAAAAAAAAAAGAAATCCAGGTAGATTACAAATCCCTTCTCTTCAACACTTCCCATGGAGGAAGGTGGTTTCACCCATCTAACAGGGCTGCCCGTATCTGAAATTATTCCATAACATCAGGGCTGGACAGGCACCAGACCAGCATTCTGTTATTGCTGGCAGAGGAAACAGATGGAATCAAGGCAAGGTGACACAGAGGAAGAACGTCATCCCACATGGCAGCCTCCTGCTTCTTCCAGGGGTCTCCAGGCTGCCCTAATCCAACACACAGTCATTTACCAACTGCTGGGGGGGGAAGCCCCCAGGGCAACAGACTACACCTGTCTCCAAGGGAGAGCAAGGGAAGGAGAGGAACGGCTCAGCCCGGGTTAGCCTAAGAAACGACTCCGTGGAAGCTCCCCCCTGCTGTGGAGGGCCTGGAAGCTGCCAGGCAGCAGTCTGCAATTCTGTGGTCAACAAGGAACCACTGAGAACTTCTGAGCCAAGGAGTGACAAAGTAAGACCTGTGTGCTTCAAGATTACTCTGGTAAAGCAAGCAGGATGCAAATGGGGGGAAAAGCAAGAAGCAAGAAAACCAACCACTGTTCGGAGAGGAGGATAGGAGGCCCCAGAACCCCTGGCACGGGGCTGTAAAGCAGGAGATGTGAGAAAGACATGGGGCCGTGGCAGAAGACTTCTGGTGTGGGCCATGTGACTGGGTGTCCATTCCTGTGAGCCTGAGCAAGAACAGGACGCCACCGACAGAAACAAGGGAGGCCCTGCGCTGGCGGAGGGGGTGAGGAGAGACCATGAGTTAAAAATCCCCTAGGGAGGCTGGTGGCCGTTGCTCACGCCTGTAATCCCAGCACTTTGGGAGGCCGAGGCGGTCAGATCACCTGAGGTCAGGAGTTCGAGACCAGCCTGACCAACACGGAGAAACTCCATCTCTACTAAAAATACAAAATTAGCCAGGCGTGGTGGCGCATGCCTGTAATCTCAGCTACTCGGGAGGCTGAGGGAGGAGAATCGCTTGAACCCGGGAGGTGGAGGTTGCAGTGAGCCGAGATCACGCCACTGCATTCCAGCCTGGGCAATAAGAGCAAAACTCCTCCTCAAAAAAAAAAAAAAAATCCCCTAGGAACACCCGGCTGAGACAGGTGTGGAGGGGTGGAGCTGGTAGTTGGGCAAGCCAGCTAGAGCTCAGGAAGAGCACCCTGAACGGTCACCCCACGGAGAAGGGGCCTCTGCCCCACCCACACCCAGAGAGGCGGTTTCTGAAGTTCAAGGTGCTGGGTGGAAAGAGAGTCTTTTACTAGGTTCTGTTTGGGGGCTGGGAGTGTAGACATGTGGACAGGGCCTCCTACCTGGCCATCCTTCTAGGTGCTGGCCTCTAGGAGGGGCAGCTGGAGATGGGGGAGGTCAGGGGGGCAGAGTGCACGGCACTGAGGACTGGCAAGGGACCACCACAAACAGAGGAAGAGCTGCAAGTCAAACAGGCCCTATGTCCGGGGGAAGCCCCCACAGGCTGGAGGTCAAGACTCCAGCGAGCACCTCATAGGTAGGAAAGCCTAGCAGGGGACCACCCAGTCAACAGGCAGCTGGCCCTCGCGAGGGGTGACACTCCTGGGGAGAGGGTGACGCCCACATGCAGAGGAGACGCTGCAGAGTCGGGAAGTGCCAGGAGGTGCTGTGGAGGGGTGATGTTCCCCAAGAGAGGGGGGAACCCCGCAGCCAGAAGGCCTCCCCGCCATCAAGTGGCTCCTCCAGCCCCAGAAGCATGAAACTAGCAATGGGGAGACCACCCAACCACCCTGCACGGTCCCCGCCCATCCCCCGCAGGCCCGGCCCCGCGCCCGGCTCTCACCCAGCGCCAGGCCGCACGCGGCGCCCACAGCCGCCCGGAAGCGGTCCATCTGCGTGTTCTTCTTACTGTCAGGCTCCCACATCACCTGGCACTCCAGAATCTCTTCCCGCCCGGCGCGCTCCTCCTTGGACATGGCGGCGGCGGGCCGCTGGGGCTGCGATGAGGGCTGGGGACCAGGGGCCGGGGACCTGGGTCCGGGGGAGGCGACGGTCTGGAGCGCCTGGCGGGCTGAGACGGACACGGCAGCGGCGGAAAGCAACGGACTGAATCGCAGCCGCCGCCGCCGGCGGGCCACTTGGCCCCGGCCCCGCCTCGCAGGCCCCGCCCCGAATCCCCGCCCCTTCCAGGCCCCGCCCTCCCGCCTGTAACCCTCCGCCGAGTGCAGCGCCGCGCAAAGGAGTGCTCGCAGCCGCCGACTCCAGCGCCCGCGGCCGGGGGTCGTGCGAGTGAGGGGCGGGCACCCCCGCCTTCACCTGGGGCCAAGGGCGCTGCCTTGGCCCCAGCTCCCCGACCTCACCTGGAGCTGGAGGACATTAGGGCAGCCGCAGGAGCCAGGCGTCCGAGTCCGCTGGTTCCTACACGTGTACATCATTCATTCGCTATTTCTTCCTGCAGGTCCTTACTGAGCGCCTGCGGCATTCCGGGCACTTTGGGAGCTTTGCGGATACAGCAGCGAACGAAGCAAAATTCTTGCCCTCTGTCAACAGGAGAGGAGGGGTACAGATGTGAGGAGGACGGGAGACGATTAACAAATAAATACATCGTGTATTTACACCAGATAATGTCACAGTATAATACAATAATATACATAGTATGCCAATGGGTATCAAAATATACATTTGTGAAAGGAAAATAAATCTTGGGGCCCCACTACTAATCTACAGGGAAAGGTCTACCTGGGAACTGCCTAGGACCAACCCGCCTCCCATTCTATCAGTCACCCCCGGGCTGAGATAAATGCATACCTGATTGCCTCCTTTGAGAGGCTAATTAAAAACTCAAAAGAATGCAACCATTTGTCTCTTATCTACCTACGACCTGGAAGGCCCCCTCCCGCCTTTGTTTTTTTTGTTTGCGTTTTTTTTTTTTTTTTTTTTTTTTTTTTTTGAGACGGAGTCTCGCTCTGCCGCCCAGGCTGGAGTGCAGTGGCCGGATCTCAGCTCACTGCAAGCTCCGCCTCCCGGGTTCACGCCATTCTCCTGCCTCAGCCTCCGGAGTAGCTGGGACTACAGGCGCCGCCACCTCGCCCGGCTAGTTTTTTGTATTTTTAAAGTAGAGACGGGGTTTCACCGTGTTAGCCAGGATGGTCTCGATCTCCTGACCTCGTGATCCGCCCGTCTCGGCCTCCCAAAGTGCTGGGATTACAGGCTTGAGCCACCGCGCCCGGCCTGTTTTTTTTTTTTAACCTTTTTTTTTTTTTTTTGAGTCTCACTCAGTCGCCCAGGCTGGAGTGCAATGGCCCAATCTCAGCTCACTGTAACCTCTGCTTCCCGGGTTCAAGCGATTCTCCTGCCTCAGCCTCCTGAGTAGCTGGGATTACAGGCACGCGCCGTCGTGCCCAGCTACTTTTTGTTTTTTGGTTTTTGGGGTTTTTTTTGTTTTTTTGAGACGGAGTTTCGCTCTTGTTACCCAGGCTGGAGTGCAATTGCGAGATCTCGGCACACCGCAACCTCCGCCTCCCGGGTTAAAGCAATTCACCTGCCCCAGCCTCTCGAGTAGCTGGGATTACGGGCATGCGCCACCACGCCTGGCTAATTTTGTATTTATAGTAGAAACGGGGTTTCTGCATGTTAGGCAGATCTCCAACTCCCGGCCCCCAGGTGATCCCCCGTCCTCAGCCTCCCAAAGTGCTGGAATTACAGGCGTGAGATACCGAACCCGGCTAATTTTTGCATTTTTGTAGAGATGGGATTTCACCATGTTGACCAGGCTGGTCTTGAAGTCCTGACCTCAGGTGATCCGCCTGCCTTGGCCTCCCAAAGCGCTGGGATTACAGAAGTGAGCCTAGGTCTGAGAGCACCCCCTCCAGAGACTCCCTGATCTCCCAAAATTTGGTGGAGATCTACAGTTTATTTTGCTGTACAACTCCTCTTTTCTTTGCAGTTTTACTTGCTTCCAACAAGGAAGGCAAGATTTCCTGTTTCCATGACAATGGAAGGCAGGTAACTCCTTTATGGAGTTTGAGCTCGCTTCCAACAGGGAAGATGAGGCCTTTTTTCCTGCTTCTAGGATGGTAGAGAGCAGTCTACAGCCTAAGACCCATCCCCAGGTAAGTAACTGAATTCGGGTTTGTCTTGGCTGAAGTTACGGTTAACAACCAGCTGGTCTTAATGTCAGAGGCATTTGAACCAGAGCAGCTCCATCTTGAGTAGGGACTGGGTAAAACGAGACTGAGATCTACTGGACTCCATTCCCAGACAGTTAAAGCGTTCTAAGCCACATGATGAGATGGGAGGTTGGCACAAAATACAAGTCATAAACACATTGCTGATAAAACAGGTTGCAGTAAAAAAGCCAGCCAAAACCCTCCAAAACCAAGATGGTGATGAAAGTGACCTCTGCCTGACCTCGCTGCTACACTCCCATCAGTGCCCTGACAGTTTACAAATGCCATGGCAACATCCGGAAGTTACTCTATATGGTCTAAAAAGGGGAGGCATGAATAGCCCACCCCTTGTTTAGCATATCATCAAGAAATAACCATGAAAATGGGCAACCAGCAGCCCTCAGGGCTGCTCTGTCTATGGACAGAGCATTCTTTTATTCCTCTACTTTCCTAATAAACTTGCTTTTGCTTTAGTCTACAGACTCGCCTTGAATTCTTTCTTGCATGAGATCCAAAAACCCTCTCTTGGGGTCTGGATCGGGACCCCTTTCCTCTAACATTAATTTATCCTTACCATTAGAGTGCGCTCAGTGATCATATACGTTGTGCCATTTTTTGTTTGCCTTAAATGCTTTTTTTGTTGTTTGTTTGTCTCTGTTTTTGTTGTTGTTTTGGTCTTTTTCCCATTGGGTTTGATCAACTATCTGACTTGATCAAATCAAAAGGAAAGTTCCAAATTGTGGGGAACAAGGACTCTAAAGTGGCTAAATTCACACACACACACACACACACACACACACACACAGCCTTGTAGGGGAGGAAAACAACTAGCAAAAGAAAAAAATTAAAAGAGGAAAGATGTTTGATTTTAACTACTAAAGGGGCTTTATTTACATAATAAGGCCACCTTTTCGCTAGCCAGGCAAAGTGAAAGCAATGACTGTTGCCCCAAGTAGCAGTTCCATAGCTAAGGCTCTGCCTGTTTTTTCCAACTATGACAGCCTAGATTTGGTTCCTAAATCAAGCCCTTTCTAGTTTGATTCTTGGTACTTCTGAAATAGCAGCAACTTCTCCTAACAGAAATATAGTAATGAGATTTTTTTTTTTTTTTTTTTTTTTTTTTTTTTTTTTTTTGAGACGGAGTCTCGCTCTGTCACCCAGGCTGGAGTGCAGTGGCCGGATCTCAGCTCCCTGCAAGCTCCGCCTCCCGGGTTCACGCCATTCTCCTGCCTCAGCCTCCCGAGTAGCTGGGACTACAGGCGCCTGCCACCTCGCCCGGCTAAGTTTTTGTATTTTTAGTAGAGACGGGGTTTCACTGTGTTAGCCAGGATGGTCTCGATCTCCTGACCTCGTGATCCGCCCGTCTCGGCCTCCCAAAGTGCTGGGATTACAGGCTTGAGCCACCGCGCCCGGCCTGTAATGAGATTTTAAAAGATTTTTTTAAAGGAGCTCAATGGTTAAAAGTTAGCTTAATTAAAAGTTAACATCCAAGATGTATGTGTGCATGTGCACGTGTTTGTATTTAAAAGGCTATTTAAAAGGCTGCCATGTTTTTGTTTTTGTTTTTCTCTCCTAGGACCCGATGCTTTTTTTTTTGAGCAAAGGTTTTTGTTTTGTTTTGTTTTGTTTTGTTTCCCTCAGTTGACCGAATTCTGTTTTCTTCATTAACAGCTATTGCAACAGATGCTACTCTGGGGTTTTTAAGAAAGAGTGTAGTTTAGACACTTAGAAATGTCTTTGTTGTCCAGGCACAGTGGCTCACACCTGTAATCCCAGCACTTTGGGAGGCTGAGGCGGATGGATCACGAGGTCAGGAGATGGAGACCATCCTGGCTAACACGGTGAAACCCCATCTCTACTAAAAATACAAAAAATTAGCCAGGCGTGGTGGTGGGCGCCTGCAGTCCCAGCTACTCAGGAGGCTGAGGCAGGAGAATGGCGTGAACCCAGGAGGCGGAGCTTGCAGTGAGCTGAGATTGCACTACTGCACTCCAGCCTGGGAGACAGAATGAGACTCCATCTCAAAAAAAAAAAAAAAAAATTTAAGTACACTGTAAAAGCATCACATTGTCTAACTTCAAAATAATTCTCCCTTTTTGGAGACCCAGGATTCAGTGTGGGCTCTGCTCAGAGCTCAGAGATCCAGTTAAGAGGTAGGTAGTCCTGGTCAGGCGCAGTGGCTCATGCCTGTGATCCCAGCACTTTGGGAGGCCGAGGCAGGCAGATCACCTGAGGTCGGGAGTTCGAGACCAGCCTGACCAACAATGAGAAACCCCGTCTCTACTAAAAATACAACACTAGCTGGGCGTGGCAGCACATGCCTGTAATCCCAGCTACTCGGGAGGCTGAGGCAGAAGAATCACTTGAACACAGGAGGCAGAGGTTGTGTTGAGCCGAGATCGCACTATTGCACTCCAGCCTGGGCAACAAGAGGGAAATTCTGTCTAAAAAAAAAAAAAGAAGAAGAAGTCTGAAGTAATCTGTAATCTTTTTAACTTTTTGCTTAAAGCATTGCTGATCTTTTTGTTTTTCTGAGTGAAGAAAACTTTTAAGCTATTTACAGCTTTTAACAATTGAGTATAGTATACTCCTATGAACAAAATTTGGAGCAAATTTGTTTCTCTCTACCTGATTTCTACAAAATTTTGGAAACTATTTGTGAGTATTCTTACAACAACACAGTTAACTGCATACGTGCAATAAGAACCTGTTTTCATTTGTAACAGGACACAATTGGAGAAACAAGGCTTTGACTGAAATGGTGTGCTTTCCTTTAAGGGATCAACTTGACTTATGGAGCCAATAAAAGCCCCTTGGGAAAAGCTGGCCTCAGACCTTTGCCTACACAGTCCCTGTACAGGATTCCTGACCTGTGGTAAGTAAAGAATGTCACTTTCTGACAGGTCCAGGAGCCCCAAGTTTATCTTGGAACCTCAAGAGGAGAGGGATTCAACCAACTCATAGGTATTTGATGGTACAAATCCCTGCCTGGACTCAGTTTTAAAAGGTCTCATCTGAGATTCCTTCTATGGAACAAAGTTCCATCAAAGCCAATTTAAAAGCCTATGTTAAAAAAAAATTATTCTTGCAGTATTGTATACAAATAATCAGGCCAGGTATAATAAAGCAAATAAATCCTACCATTATTTGTCCTTAGTAAAAATGGGAAACTGGAGAGAGAAAAATTATGTTTCAAAAACTATAATACATCTGTTATTAGATTCTAGTTTTGCCTAATGTTTTTCCATTTTTATTATTGTCTATAGTTTGGACCAAATTCTAGTTTTTCTTGACTACAAGCCTATAAAATAACGTTTTCAATCTTTTTTTCTTCTTTTTTCCCACTTTTCCTAATTTGGAGTCACCAAAAACTAAGTTTTGCTTTCATAAAGCCCTGCAAACTGAAGCTAGACAACTTAAACATCAGAAGAAAATAACAGCAACCTATTTACATACATAAGACATTTTCATACCTGCCTACTGATATACGGACTTTAGGGTAATGTGGCCTATATCGATTTTCCAGGATTATTCTTTGGTTTGTTATTGCTTTTCTCCCTTCCTTCCCCTATTTTCTCTTCAAAGGACATGAGACTTCACAACCTGCTAAAGATGAGCCTTCTTAATAACTTGGGTCCTACCTGTCTAGGAATAAACCATTCTAGTCATGAACGATCAGATGAAACCTGAGAGCAGAGACTCCTTTTCTTCTAAAAATGCTTTCTCCAAAAGATTTTTAAAAAGAAAAGGGAAGGCCGGGCGCGGTGGCTCAAGCCTGTAATCCCAGCACTTTGGGAGGCCGAGGCGGGTGGATCACGAGGTCAGGAGATCGAGACTATCCTGGCTAACATGGTGAAACCCCGTCTCTACTAAAAATACAAAAAACTAGCCGGGCGTGGTGGCGGGCGCCTGTAGTCTCAGCTACTTGGGAGGCTGAGGCAGGAGAATGGCGTGAACCCGGGAGGCGGAGTTTGCAGTGAGCCGAGATCACGCCACTGCACTCCAGCCTGGGAGACACAGTGAGACTCCGTCTCAAAAAAAAAAAAAAAAAAAAAAAGAAAGAAAAGGGAAAATGTGATAGAAAAATAAATCTTGGGGTCCCCAAATCACTAAGCTAAAGGGAAAAGTCAAGCTGGGAACTGCTTAGGGCCAACCTGCCTCTCATTCTATTCAAAGTCACCCCACTGTTCACTGAGATAGATACATATCTGATTGCCTCCTTTGGAGAGGCTAATCAGAAACTCAAAAGAATGCAAGCATTTGTCTCTTATCTACCTGTGACCTGGAAGACCCCCTCTGGGCTTCAAGTCTTCCCAGCTTTGCTTCCAGTTGTCCCACCTTTCCAGACAGAACCGGTGTTTTTGCATATGCTGACTGATGTCTCATGTCTCCCTAGGATGTATAAAACCAAACTGTGCTCTGACCACCTTGGGCACATGTTGTCAGGGCCTCCTGAGTCTGTGTCATGGGCACACATACTTAACTTTCACAAAATTAACTTTCTAAATCAATTGAGACCTAAGATTTTCTGGGTTCACACATTATAGAGAAATACATACCGTATATAATATTTGTATAATAAAAGATATAACGCTGGGCACAGTGACTCACACCTGTAATCCTAGCCCTTTGGAAGGCCAAGGCACGCAGATCACTTGAGATCAGGAGTTCAACACCAGCCTGGCCAACATGGTGAAACCTCATCTCTATTAAAAATACAAAAAAATTAGCTGGGTGTGGTGACACATGCCTGTAATCCCAGCTACTTGGGAGGCTAAGGCAGGAGAATTGCTTGAACCCAGGAGGCAGAGGTTGCAGTGAGCCAAGGTCGTGCCACTGCACTCCAGCCTGGGCAATAGAGCGAGACTCTGTCTCAAAAAAAAAAAAAAAAAAGAACAGAAACAAAAAAACAAAAAGGTATTAAGTGCTATGGAGAGAAAGCAAGGGAGACATACAGAATGTGAGAGGAGGGGTGTTTCTCTTTAAATGGGGTTGTCAGGGAAGGCCCCCTTGAAAAGATGACTTCTACCAGTGACCTGAAGAAGGTGACAGGAGTGAGCAATTCAGTCTCCAGGCAGGGGGAACAGCCAGGGCTCAGACCTTGAGGCAGGAGAGTGCTGGGGGTGCTTAGAGAACTTTGTAAGGAGGACAAGGTTTTTGATGTGAGAGACCTGGGATAGAAGATTAAGTCAGCAGAGGAAGGGGTGGCAGCTCAGTTAGGTCCTGGAGCCCAGTGGAGACTTTGGCTTTTACCCTGGGTTAAGGTGAGACCACTGGCAGGTTTTGAGTGGAGAGGGACCTGCTGTGACTGTGGCTGTGATAGGAATCCCCCTGATGCTGAGTTGAGAATAGTCTTCGGGGGCAAAGGCAGGAGAAGTTATGCAAAAGATGATGGTGGCTGGACCAGGGTGGAGATGGAGAGAAGAAATGGACTTCAGGTATATTTTGGAGGTTTATTTATCATACCCCTACTGTGGGCTCCGTGTTAGAGACCATCCCAAATTGTTTGTCTTCTTTTATCTCAGCCACCCAATCAACTTCCCCAAAAATAGTTTTTTGCAGTGTTGGAGCTTAATTTGTTTTTATGTTTTAGAGACAGACGAGGTTTCGCCGTATTGCCCAGGCTGGAGTGCAGTGGCGCAATCATAGCTCACTACAACCTCGAACTCCTAGGCTGAAGCCATCTTCCTGCCTCGGCCTTTGGAGTGGCTGGGATTACAGGATCGCGCCACCATGCCTGACCAGTATTGGAATTTTATGAAGTAACCTCCCACTTCCACCACCTAATTTTAAACAGCTTCCATCTCCTGATCACCACATATAAACAGAGATTCGAACTTAAAACAGGGTGCTTGCTATATAAACATGACTTCCAGGCCCCGCCCTGGCCTCCAAATTCGGGGCCACCTCTGGCTGTTTGTCACCATGTTATTGCATTTGCCAGACATGAGTCCATTTCCACCCAGAGGGAGGTTCGCTTTTGAGAGATCTACGTATTTGTGTTCATTTAACACCAGAATGCAAATTCCACAGGGGCAGGATCCTTGTCTCGCGAGCACACCACACAGTCCCCAATGCCTGATCCACAGTAGGATTTCAAGAAACATTCATTCCCTCAGCACACGCCTCGCGGTTGCCTGCTGTGAGTTGGGCAATGGGGACCCAACTGTGTGAAGCACAGACCCAGCCCTCATGCACGTGGAAATCCACTTTGACCAGTGGGTTGACCAGTTTTCATGGGGCAGGGAGAAGCCTGGATTTATATATCTGACAGCCACTTGATTCACTCCTAATTCCTCCAGCTTGGCCCACCCAGCCAGACACAGCACCTGTGAGGCAGCACAAGGCAGAGGTAAGCCACAGCCAGAATGACTGCAGACTTAGCCCTCACCCCCTGTGACACACTTCCTGACACACACGGGCCTTTGGAGGTGTCTTTTCAAGCCCTACCTTGCTTCCTCTCCCATGTCCCTTTTTTTTTTTTTTTTTTTTTGAGACAGAGTCTGGCTTTGTCTCCCAGGCTGGCGTACAGTGGTGCAATCTCGGCTCACTGCAAGCTCCGCATACTGGAATATATTGAAAGGGGATTCATGTAAAAGGCATGAGTATTTGGAAACAGCAAAGATATTTCCCAAAGAGGCCCAAATGGATGGTCTGGAAGAGGAATGGCACCCACAGTTGAGACAGAAACCAGAGGTGCCCGAGGATAGTCCATGTGCTCTGGGAAATTGTAATTTCACTTTTCTCCTCCCTTCGCAAAGCTTGATAACTCTTTGCACACATAAAAACAAAAGCCAAAGTGCTAAGAAGAAGCTGGAAAAATACAAAATTTCTGTCTTAGGGAGAGAGTCAGTAAAGAAAATCAACATGGCGGACACCGATGGCTGCCTGCTCAGTGAGCATCCCCCTGTCTTCCTTGCCAAAGAATCCCAACTTTGGAGTCTCTCCTGACAGGACTGTGTGCAACCTCAGGGTCTGTATCCTGACTTAAGTTGAATTCTACACATTTTCATCACAGGCTTAAATGGTCATGAAAAATGAGCACTTTATATCAAAATAAGAGGTGGATTGGCTGTAATTGGAATAAATATGTCGTGATGTGATTGAATAAAATAAAATTTGTTTTTTTTTTGTTTTTTTTTTTTTTTTGAGACGGAGTCTCGCTCTGTCGCCCAGGCTGGAGTGCAGTGGCGCGATCTCGGCTCACTGCAAGCTCCGCCTCCCGGGTTCACGCCATTCTCCTGCCTCAGCCTCCCGAGTAGCTGGGACTACAGGCGCCCACAACCGTGCCCGGCTAATTTTTTGTATTTTTAGTAGAGACGGGGTTTCACCGTGGTCTCGATCTCCTGACCTTGTGATCCGCCCGCCTCGGCCTCCCAAAGCGCTGGGATTACAGGCGTGAGCCACCGCGCCCGGCAAAATAAAATTTGTATGTACTGTATTGAAGAATGCACACCACATCAGAAAGAAGCCACTTTTTTTTTTTTTTTTTTGAGATGGGCAGATCACTTGAGGTCAGGAGTTTGAGACTGGCCTGACCAACATGATGAAACCCCATCTCTACTAAAAATACAAAAATTAGCCAAGTGTGTTGCCTCGTGTCTGTAGTTCCAGCTACTCAGGAGGCAGAGACAGGAGAATCGCTTGCACCTGGGAGGTGAAGGTTGCGGTGAGCCGAGATCATGCCATTGCACTCCAGCCTGGGCAACAAGAGCGAAATTCCGTCTCAAAAAAAAAGGCCTGTGCGAAGCTTCCTACTATGGCTTCCAGGGAGACCCGGGTGAGCGCTGCCAGCTTGGCCAGTGAAACTCTGGAAATACCAGACAACGTGGGAGATTGGTCTCGGGGCATCTACCACTTTGCCACTGATAGAAATGACTTCCAGAGGAACTTTTTTTTTTTTTTTTTTTTTTTTTTTGAGACGGAGTCTTGCTCTGTTGCCCAGGCTGGACTGCAGTGGCCGGATCTCAGCTCACTGCAAGCTCCGCCTCCCGGGTTTACGCCATTCTCCTGCCTCAGCCTTCCGAGCAGCTGGGACTACAGGCGCCCGCCACCTCGCCCGGCTAGATTTTTGTATTTTTTTAGTAGAGACGGGGTTTCACCGTGTTAGCCAGGATGGTCTCGATCTCCTGACCCCGTGATCCGCCCATCTCGGCCTCCCAAAGTGCTGGGATTACAGGCTTGAGCCACCGCGCCCGGCCCTTCCGGAGGAACTTGATCCTCGATTTGGGACCCTTTGCTGCGGGAGTTTGGCTGGCCAGGGACTTGAGTGACACTGACCACATGGCACCTCAGCCAGGGGTGTAGCCAGGTAGACAAATGGAATCCTGTGCTGAGCCGGAATCTTCCAAAAGCAGCCTACAATCTGTGGCCACCACAAGATGTGCCCTGATGGCAGCTGAAATTTGATTCACATGGCCACTTTCCTTTTCCCTTTCCCTGCCTAGTTTCCTTTTGTCCCTTGAGTCCACGCAGAATTCCATTCTCTGGTCAGCAGAGAGGCTTAAGCTAAAGTATTGCCTCTGTTCTGTAAAGTTCTGTACATAGTTCCTAAGCTTCTGCAGGGGTTGATCCTTGCTCTTGTCCTGAGAAATAACAATGCTGTTTTAACAAACACTTGAGATAAATATTGCACACAAAGACAGTCATTTTATTATTTTAATAAGAAACTTTTGCTTACAAAAACAAGGTGTGAAAAGTCAAGATTCACAAAAATCGTAAAAACATGATTTATATTTCACACTTGAGAGACAAAAACAAGCCCCAAACATGGGGAAAAAAAAAAAAAAAAAAAAAAGGTCAGCCTGGCCAACACAGTGAAACCCTGTCTCTACTAAAAATACGAAAATTAGCTGGGCCTGGTGGCGGGCGCCTGTAATCCCAGCTATTCAGGAGGCTGAGGCAAGAGAATCGCGAGGGTGCAGTGAGCCAAGATTGCAGCTTTGCACTCCAGTCTGCGCAACAAGAGCAAAACTCAGTCTCACCAAAAAAAGGCAAAAAAAGGAAAAAAAAGTGGTCAAGGAAGGACCTCCCTAATGAAGTAACATGAGCTGACACCTAAATGAAGGGACACATCCAACCCAGTGCTGATCTTCAGGAGGGCATAGCAAACGCAAAGCTCCTGAGGCCTGCTTGGCACAGTCTTAACGGCAGTGGCCATATGGGGCCTTGGGAGGCCATGGGATAAATGCTTTGGGTTTTATTCAAAGTGTGATGAGAAGCCACTTGGAAGCTTTTGAGTGGGGAAGCGACATGACGTACATTTTGAAAGGACTATTCGTCTGTTGTGTGGCCATAGACTGTGGTTGGGTTTGAGGGGTGAATGGAACAGTATAAAAAATAAATTTATGGGCCGGGCACGGTGGCTCATGCCTGTAATCCCAGCACGTTGGGAGGCCGAGGCGGGCGGATCACAAGGTCCGGAGCTCAAGACCAGCCTAGCCAACATGGCAAAACCCAGTCTCTACTAAAAATACAAAAATTAGCTGGGCGTGGTGACAGTTGCCTGTAATCCCAGCTACTGGGAGGCTGAGGCAAGAGAATCACTTGAACCCAGGAGGCGGAGGTTGCAGTGACCTGAGATCGTGCCATTGCACTCCAGCCTGGGCGATAAGAGCAAGACTCCATCTCAAAAAAAAAAAAAAAAATGTATGGCCAGGTGCAGTGGCACATGCCTGAAATCAGTGAGCCGAGATCCCACCATTGCACTCCACACTGGGCAACAAGAGTGAAACTCTATCTCAAAACATTAATAAATAAATGTATATATTTACATAGTGGTATATAGAGCCATAGATATAGCACTGGTTTCTCATAGGGCAAATAAAGGGACTGAATTTAGGGAGGGATTTCCAAGATACTAGTCATCCCCCATTAAGCTGGGCGGTGACTACTTGGTGTGCATTTATTATTTCATAAACTGTACATACATGTTATATTCAGATAGCTCTATATCCCACAATGTAAATATATACATTTATTTTTATATAAATATAAATCTGTGAATACCTCTACATACATAGAACTATTTTGGAAGGGAGAACCATCAGGATATGCTGCTGGATTCCATGAGTACTTGGAGTCAGACTAGATAAGAACAAGTTCAAGCCTCTGATTTTACCCAAGTCCTAACCAAAGCAACAGTGCAATGAGACGGAGGGAAAGACTGGAGGCACAGAGGGACAGGAAGCCACAGCATCCGCACGGACAGCAGCTGCTGACACAGTGGCCCCTGAGGTCAGGCCAGAAGAAAGGGAAAGTGGTGATTCCAACTGCAGACTCAGCCAGGTCCCCTGAGTCCATCAGGTCCAAAGGGTTGCTTGAGGATTTCTTTTTCTGGCCTCCATAGTGTGGTTGCATCAACACTCCCCACATGCCCATGGGGCTGTGGATATTGAGTGGGTGCCAGTTACTAAGTACAAGATGTGCCAGAGTTGATGTCTCAAGGTTGAGCTTCCCCACCTCCTCTCCAGCCCCGCAGAGGAGAAAATACGACCACACAACTTGAAATCCTCAACAGGAATAAAGATAAGAAAATGATGGAACCGGCTGCGTGCGGTGGCTCACGCCTGTAATCCCAGTGCTTTGGGAGGCGAGCCTGGCAGATCACATGAGTTCAAGACCAGACTGGGCAACATGGCAAAACCTCATCTCTACTAAAAAATACAAAAATCAGCCAGGTGTGGTGGCGGGCGCCTGTAATCCCAGCTACTCAAGAAGCAGAGGCAGAATAATCGCTTGAACCCAGGAAGCAGTTGCAGTGAGCCAAGATCGTGCACTTGCACTTAGCCTGGGCAACAAAACTGAAACTCTGTCTCAAAAAAAAAAAAAAAAAAAAAAAGATCCATACGTATCAGAAAAACATAAAGACAAACAAATAAATGCTTAACCATATTCAGGGAAATGGTTTCTTCTAGGGCAAATAAAAGAGCTGAATTTAGGGAGGGATTTCCAAGAGACTTAATAGGTCATGCCCTATTAAGCGGTATGGTGAGTACGTGGTCCACATTTATTATTCTGTAAACTGCACATGTATGTTATATTCAGTCTTTTTGTATGCTTTGTTCATCTCACAATTTAAAACAATAGGCCAGGCGCAGTGGCTCATGCCTGTAATCCCAACACTTTGGAAGGCCGAGGCAGGCAGATCACTTGAGGTCAGGAGTTCGAGACCAGCCTGGCCAATATGGTGAAACCTCATCTCTACTAAAAATGCAAAAATTAGTGGAGTGTGGTGGCGGATGCCTGTAATCCCAGCTACTCAGGAGGCTGAGGCAGGAGAATTGCTTGACCCCAAGACACAGAGGCTGCAGTGAGCCAAGATCGCATGCCACTGCACTCCATCCTGGGCAACAAAGCGAGACTCTATCTCAAAAAAAAAAAAAAAGTAAAAATAAAAATAAAACAATTAATAAAAGCAGGGACCCAAGACTCTGGGTGAGTCTTACTTCACTAAACCTACGGTGAAAAATTGTAAACTAAAGTCCTCCAACATGGGAATGGCAAAGTATAGTATAATCCATACTGTACAATACTATGCACATCCACTAAAAACAATAACATTCACTTACAAACATCACAGTTCTCAAAGAGATTTTTTTTTAATAGAGATAGGGGGCTGGGTGCAGTGGCTCACCCCTGTAATCCCAGCACTTTGGGAGGCTGAGGCAGGAGGATTGCTTGAGCCCAGGAGTTCAAGACAAGCCTGGGCAACATAGTGGGACTTTGTCTCAATAAAAAATAAAAAATTAGCCAGGTGTAGTGACATGTGCCTGTGGTCCTAGCTACTCAGGAGGCTGAGGTGGGAGGATCACTTGAGCCCAGGAGGTGGAGGCTGCAGTGAGCTATGATTATGCCAATGCACTCCAGCCTGGGTGACACAGCAAGACCCTGTCTCGAAAAATATATAAATACATAAATAGAGACAGGGTCTCCCTATGTTTTCCAGAATGGTCTCAAACTCCTGGGCTCAAGTGATCCTCCTGCCTCAACCTCCCAAAGTGCTGGGATTACAAGTATGAGCCACCATGCCCAGCCTCAAAGAGACTGTTGAAGAAGATAGAATAAATTGCAGAATGACATGTACAGTTGTAGAAAAATACATACAAGAAAACATTTGTGTTTGACAATTTCTCTGTTGACATATATATATATATATATATATATTTTTTTTTTTTTTTCTTCTTCTTCTTCTTTTTTTTTTTTTTTTGAGACAGAGTCTCGCTCTGTCGCCCAGGCTGGAGTGCAGTGGCCGGATCTCAGCTCACTGCAAGCTCCGCCTCCCGGATTCACGCCATTCTCCTGCCTCAGCCTCCCGAGTAGCTGGGACTACAGGCGCCCGCCACCTCGCCCGGCTAGTTTTTTGTATTTTTTTAGTAGAGACGGGGTTTCACCGTGTTAGCCAGGATGGTCTCGATCTCCCGACCTCGTGATCCGCCCGTCTCGGCCTCCCAAAGTGCTGGGATTACAGGCTTGAGCCACCGCGCCCGGCCTTTTTTTTTTTTTTAGACAGAGTCTCGCTCTGTCACCCAGGCTGGAGTGCAGTGGCCAGATCTCAGGTCACTGCAAGCTCCGCCTCCCGGGTTCACGCCATTCTCCTGCCTCAGCCTCTCGAGTAGCTGGGACTACAGGCGCCTGCCACCTCGCCCAGCTAAGTTTTTGTATTTTTAGTAGAGACGGGGTTTCACTGTGTTACCCAGGATGGTCTCGATCTCCTGACCTCGTGATCCGCCCGTCTCGGCCTCCCAAAGTGCTGGGATTACAGGCTTGAGCCACCGCGCCCGGCCTTCTTCTTTTTTTTAAGAGATGCGGTCTTGCTCTGTCGCCCAGGCTGGAGTGCAATGGCATGATCTCGGCTCACTGCAAGCTCTATCTCCCAGGTTCATGCCATTCTCCTGCTTCAGTCTCCCGAGTAGCTGGGACTACAGGTGCCCACCACCACGCCTGGCTAATTTTTGTATTTTTAGTAGAGACGGGGTTTCACTGTGTTAGCCAGGATGGTCTCGATCTCCTGACCTCGTGATTCGACAGCCTCAGCCTCCCAAAGTGCTGGGATTACAGGCGTGAGCCACCGCGCCCGGCCTAACATATATATATTTTTTCTATACATTAATGTATATGTGTAGAAAAAGAACTGGAAAGGGCTGGGCATGGTGGCTCAGGTCTGTAATCCCAGCACTTTGGGAGGCCAAGGTGGGAGGTCAGGAGTTCAAGACCAGCCTGGTCAACATGGCAAAACCCCGTCTCTACTAAAAACACAAAAATTAGCTGGATGTGGTAGTACACACCTGTATTCCCAGCTACTCAGGAGGCTGAGGCAGAAGAATCACTTTTACCTGTGAGGTGGAGGTTGCAGTGAGCTGAGATCACACCACTGCATTGCAGCCTGGGCGACAGAGTGAGACTCCATCTCAAAAAAAAAAAAAAAGTATATTATCTTTTATGTCAGAAAAAATTCAGATGATTGTATTCTTACTCATTGCATCTAAATCAAGAAGATTAAGTCATAAAATGCCATTTTCTGTAAGTTGGTAAATCTTGAAAATTCTGCTAAATCACTGAATTGATTATTTGGCAAATTGACTTTCAATGAATTGGTTTTCGATGAATCGGCCCACTTCTGCTGGGATCACCTGACCCTGACTCAGCCAGTCAACAATAATTAAATGTTCCTCCCCCTCCAACCCCAGGCACTGTAAACATGATCTTGTTTTGCTTCTTTCAAGTGCAAGGCCAAATCATCCTGATTATTCATTTCAATGAAATTAATACAATGAAATTCCATGAAAGCAGGGACCTTTCTCCTTGTATTCACATGTGGCAGGCACGCAATAGATATTTGTTACATGAATGCATCTTATGCTACAGCTCACAGATATCTGCCACTGAGGGCTCATAGGAAATACTAGGAAGACACAGCTATATTTCTGTTACTCTCTGTATGACATCCTGTAATTCAACATCACCAACAACCAGGCGATATACCCTAAGAGGGGGTTTAGGCAGTACTAAAACTTATTAGCCTAAAGCTAATAGTGAAACAAAGGATCTCCCTAAACAGAAACCTCATTTAATCCCAAAAAGACTCAGACCAGTCAAACAAGTCATCTGAAGCTTGCTACGCTCTGCTCTCTTGCTTCTAATAGGGCAAGAAAAGGTGACTAGATGAGGTGACACTCCATCCTCTGGCTTCTTTCTCCTCTTATGTAAGTGTGAAGTTCTCTCTTCAGTAGCCAGGCTTCCGGGGAAAAGGATCCTGAAAAATACAAAGTCCCTAGTGTATTCAGCTGGCACATACGGTGAAGGGAGCGGGGATAGATGTTGTAATAAGATGCAAAGAAATCTTACTTGCGCGCACACACAAATGTCCCTTTCCTTTTTTGTACCACCTCTTATGCTGATAAAGGCCTCGAGAAGGCTGCTCCTAGATTAGCTGTCTTTCCCCCGTCCCCATGTCATAGCACGTGGTTACAATTCAGAGGAGGGCCCAGATTCTCCACTCCATCACCCCACTGCACTTTCATCATCTGAAATGAAGCCCTTTACGTGCCTCCAAGAGCAAACGCCCTAACAGCCGGGCTCGGGTCCCCGTGGTTCCCTTGGGGGTTCCCCAGCGCCTAGCACGAGGCGGGGCACTCTAGAGCACCAGCTCCAGAAACATTTCCAAAAAGACTGAAGGTGTTAAGGCTGCAGAATTTGCAGGTCTCTTCTGTCTATACTGTAAGTCGATATTGCGCATTTCTTTTGGACATTTTGGGCACTTTAAGCCTTTATTTTATTAGCCTTCCTTTATTTTATTTGTTTTCATGATTCGTTTAGTGGTGTTCCTTTTTAATTTTTAAATTTATTGATTTATTCTTTTGTTTTGTTTTGTTTTGTTTTGTTTTTTTTGAGAGGGAGTCTGGCTCTGTCGCCCAGGCTGGAGTGCAGTGGCCGGATCTCAGCTCACTGCAAGCTCCGCCTCCCGGGTTTACGCCATTCTCCTGCCTCAGCCTCCCGAGTAGCTGGGACTACAGGCGCCGCCACCTCGCCCGGCTAGTTTTTTTTTTGTATTTTTTAGTAGAGATGGGGTTTCACCGTGTTAGCCAGGATGGTCTTGATCTCCTGACCTCGTGATCCGCCCGTCTCGGCCTCCCAAAGTGCTGGGATTACAGGCTTGAGCCACCGCGCCCGGCTATTGATTTATTCTTTAGGGTGTCACGCAACAGTCTGAATTTGCAGGAGGGGTCCTTAGTAGTAGGTGAAGACTCCTGGCAAAGCTGCCCGGCCTCGCTCGGTTCTCCTCCATCTACCAGCACACGCGTCCTCTACGCCTTGCCCAAGTCAACCTCGCGGGCCTCCTGCGCGTCCCCGCCCCATCCCCCACCAGGACCCTCCCTTCCGGCGACCCAACGCCCCGGCGGCGGAGGGATCCTGGACACACTCACGCGCCACACGCAGCCCGCGCGCTGATTGGCTGGCAGAGGACTGGGCCCACATCGGCCCAGACCACCGCGTCGCGCAAGATCGGCCTGAGCGCCAACCAATCGCGACGCGTTCCGGTTCACAGGCCACACCTCTCAGCCAATCCTGAGGGAGAGCCGGAAAAGGGCGTGCCCAATCGGAGCTGAGCAATGGGGCGGAGTCACCCTCCAACCAAGGCAGAGGCCGGGCGCTGTCACCTTGACAACCTGACCGGCCCTGGCGAGTCGGTCCTGCCTCACCGGCTCTGTTCCCCAACCCGAAACCACAGAGACTCCAGGACGTCACGACCTCTAGCTTGACATCTGCGCTGCCGAAGGGGGGTTGTGCCTAAAGTGCCTGGGGGATGTTTATTCTTCCGTGTGTGTATTCAAATACGCAGATGAACTCCTAGGATGAGTGCGTTGGGGAATGGGAGGGAACCGCACTAAGCCCAGTGGGAGAAAGTGAGCACGTTTGCAAGCTGAGTTAGTAATTAATGCCCTGAGATAATAAAAGGGCCACAGAATAGTGGCTGGGGCTGCTTTTGATAGATAGGATGGTCTGAGTTAAATTTGGGCTCTCTTGGCCCGGTGCGGTGGCTCATCTGAGGTCAGGAGTTCGAGACCAGCCTGGCCAACACGGTGAAACCCGTCTTTACTGAAAATACAAAAAATTAGCTGGGCGTGGTGTCGGGCACCTGTAATCCCAGCTACTCGAGAGGCTGAGGCAGGAGGAGAATCGCTTGAACCCGGGAGGCGGACGTTGTAGTGAGCTGAGATCGTGCCATTGCATTCCAGCCTAGGCAACAAAAGTCGCAACTCCATCTCGAAAAATAAATAAATAAATATAAAATTGGGCTCTCTTGCATATACCTTGTGGTCAGTGGCAGGTGGCATTTCCCCACCATCCCCTCTACTTGGCTATGGGGTGAGCAGAGGCAGGGAACGCCAGGCTGAATGCCCACAAACCCAGAAGGGAGATATTTTTGTAGGGCAAAGACTAAATGCCATGTCTTCCTCCCTCTCCCTTTTCCAATGGGTCCAAACCAAATTTCTTATTACCCCTCCTAAACACAAAATGGATATGGGTAACTATCAGCTTGCCTCTTTAGGGCAGGGCCTGGATATATCCGTTGTGATTTGCCTGTTACTTAGGTTGGGCCACCTTGGGGTGAGATCTGATGAGCTGAGGAACCTTAGGAACAGACATGGTGACTAGTCAGATCTCATGACACCCATGAGCCAGGCAGGCATTTCAAGGCGGCATTGCATCTTGGAGCGTTTACATCCCTTCACTACAGTGTGCCCCAACTCCCCTGGGATAAAACCACAGAAAAATGACCACTTTTCCTTGTAGAAGTTTAATCTTTCAATCTGTCCAGAGCAGAGCACCCAACCCAACTCAACTATCCACCCAAACTCAGAAGATTAAAAAGAGGGCCGGGCCTCTAAAATTCTTTTTTGTTGTTGTTTTTTAACTATAAGAAAAAAGTAGGCCAGGCCTATAATCACGCCTATAATCCCAGCACTTTGGGAGGCCAAGGTGTGCAGGTCACCTGAGGTCAGGAGTTCAACATCAGCCTGGCCAACATGGTGAAACACCGTCTTTACTAAAAATACAAAAATTAGCCGGATGTGGTGGCATGCGCTTATAATCCCAGCTACTCGGGAGGCTGAAGCAGGAGAATCACTTGAACCCAGAAGGCGGAGGTTGCAGTGAGTCAAGAGTGCGCCACTGCACTGCAGCCTGGGCAACAAAGCAAGACTCAGTCTCAAAAAAAAAAAAGTAAATATCAAGGTTATATAAAAAGGACTGGGTGCGGTGGCTCTCGCCTGTAATCCCAGCACTTTGGGAGGCTGAGGCAGGCGGATCATGAGGTCAGGAGATCGAGACCATCCTGGCTGACACGGTGAAACCCCGTCTCTACCAAAAATACAAAAATTAGCCAGGCATGGTGGTGGGTGCCTGTAGTCCTAGCTACTTGGGAGGCTGAGACAGGAGACTGGTGTGAACCTGGGAGGCAGAGCTTGCAGTGAGCCGAGATAGCGCCACTGCACTCCAGCCTGGGCAACAGGGCGAGACTTCGTCTCAAAAAATAATAATAATAAATTAAATAAATGTAAAAACACGTATGTGTGACTGATAATGCTAAAGTCGAATGACGGAGGAAAAGGATACTATAATCATATAACTCTAGAAATGAAAAGATAATTTAGCCTGAGCTCACAGATTCCAGTTCTGGTAGTGCTTCATACAGATCCATTTCCTTTTCTATTATTTTCCCCAGTTCTGTTCTTTTAAACATTTTCTTTTCTCTTTTTTTTTTTTTCAAGACGGAGTCTCACACTGTTGCCCAGGCTGGAGAGCAGTGGTGTGATCTCAGCTCACTGCAACCTCTGCCTCCCAAATTCAAGCTGTTCTCTTGCCTCAGCTTCCCAAGTAGATGGGACTACAGGCATGCACGAGACCCAGCTAATTTTTGTATTTTGAATACAGACAGGGTTTCACTATGTTGGCCAGTCTGGTCTCAAACTCCTGACCTCGTGATCTGCCCACCTAGGCCTCCCAAAGTGCTAGGATTACAGGCGTGAGCCACCGCATCCGGCCTCTTTTAAACATTTTTCTAAACATACAGATATGTATAGCATATTTATGTGTCAGTTATATATAGATTCTCAGCTTTCTAAAATCAGTTTTTTGTGTTTTTTTTTTTTTTTTTTTTCTTTTTTGAGATGGAGTCTTGCTCTTACCGCCCAGGCTGGAGTGCAATGGCGCAATCTTGGCTCACTTCAACCTCCACCTCCTGGGATCAAGTGATTCTCCTGCCTCAGCCTCCCGAGTAGCTGGGATTATAGGCACCTGCCACAACACCCAGCTAATTTTTGTATTTTCAGTAGAGACGGGGTTTCACCATGTTGGCCAGGCTGGTCTCGATTTCCTGACCTCATGATCCGCCCAACTCGGCCTCCCAAAGTTCCAGGATTACAGGTGTGAGCCACCGAGTTCGGCCAAATCAGATCTTTTTTTTTTTTTTTTTTTTTTTTGAGACGGAGTCTCTCTCTGTCACCCAGGCTGGAGTGCAGTGGCCGGATCTCAGCTCACTGCAAGCTCCGCCTCCCGGGTTCCCACCATTCTCCTGCCTCAGCCTCCGGAGTAGCTGGGACTACAGGCGCCCGCCACCTCGCCCGGCTAGCTTTTTGTATTTTTTTTTTTTTTTTTTCAAATCAGATCTTTTTAATGATGGTATTATTTTTCAACCGACCCTTAAACAGAGACCTGCAACCACTGAACTAAAACCCTTTGAGAAAAATTTTGACGCAGAAAAATAAATGTAAGAAAGGAGATAATTTATTGTCATAATGTAGGGCAAATTGTAGGCACTCAATATTTAGTTATTGACAGATGCATTTTTCCACATAAGTCTGACAGGTCACAAGGGTGGGGAGGCAGTGAGGGAGAAAACATCATCTCAGCATTGATTGGGGCCTTTCTGACTTTTATCTGGACGTGAACAGGTTTGATCACTTCATCCCTTCTAAAGGTTCCATTTCTTACTCAAAGTGGTTGACCCTTAGATGCCAATTTTACACTCTTATGTGATAAGTTCTTTGCAGTGGTTTTTTAAGCTAGTTCTGCTAATTTTCATTTTCACAGGCTGCACTTTGCATTTTCCCAAACCTTATGTTTTATGATTTAATCAATATTCAATCCATAGCCACCCTCTGATATTAAAGTCAGGTATAGATATAAGAATGAGAAAAATTTTTAATTCACCAGTGATTGGAAGTAACTGGCATTATGTCTTTAGTAATTATAAGGACGAATGGCTAAGGATGACTGTTTTGAATATTAAATACAATAAGTTGAAACTTTATTATAAAATATCTTGTCTGGCCAGGTGCAGTGTGGCTCACACCTGTAATCCCCAGAGCTTTGGGAGGCTGAGGTCGGAGGATCACTTGAGCCCAGGAGTTCAAGATCAGCCTGAGTGACATAGCAAGACTCTGTCTCTGCAATAAATTTTAAAGTATATTTTAAAATTATCTTCCTGGGCCAGGTGTGGTGGCTCATACCTGTAATCCCACCACTTTGGGAGACCGAGGCAGACAGATCACTTGAGGCCAGGAGTTCAAGACCAGCCTGGCCAACATGGTGAAACCCTGTCTCTACTAAAAATACAAAAAATTAACTGGGTGTGGTGGCACACGCCTGTATCCCAGCTACTTGGGAGGCTGAGGTGGAAGAATAGCTTGAACCCAGGAGGCAGAGTTTACAGTGCACCAAGATCACAGCACTGCACTCCAGTCCGGGCAGCGGAACAAGACCCTGCCTCAAAAAAAAAAAAAAAAAAAATTTGGCCGGGCACAGTGGCTCACGCCTGTAATCTCAGCACTTTGGGAGGCTGAAGTGGGGGCGGATCATGAAGTCAGGAGTTCGAGACCAGCCTGACCAATATGGCGAAACACCATCTCTACAAAAAATGCAAAACTTAGCTGGCATGGTGGTGTGCGCCTGTAATCCCAGCTACTCAGGAGGCTGAGGCAGGAGAATCACTTGAACCCGGGAGGCAGGGGTTGCAGTGAGCCAAGACTGCGCCACTGCACTCCAGCCTGGGCCATAAAGCGAGACACCATCTCAAAAAAATAAATAAATAAAAATAAAAACAAAAAAGACCCTGTCTCAAAAGAGTTCTAATCCCAGAATCGTCAATATGTGTTCAAGACTTGTAAACTTGCCTGTTGTGAGAAAATAATCTTTTTTTCCTTTTTTTTTTTGAGACAGTGTCTTGCTGTGTCACCCAGGCTGGAGTGCAATGGTGTGATCACAGCTCACTGCAGCCTCTGCCTTCTGGGATCAAGGGTTCCTCCCACCTCAGCCTCCCAAGTAGCTGGGACCACAGGTGTGCACCACCATGCCTGGCTAATTTTTATCTTTTTATTTTTTGAGATGGAACCTTGCTCTTTCTTTTCTTTTTTTTTTTTTTAGACAGAGTCTCACTCTGCCACCACGCCTGGCTAATTTTTTGTATTTTTAGTAGAGACAAGGTTTCACCATGTTAGCCAGGATGGTCTCAATCTCCTGACCTCGTGATCCGCCCGCCTTGGCCTCCCAAAGTGCTGGGATTACAGGCAGGAGCCACCGCGCTGGGTCAGCTATTTGCATTTTTAAAGTGATACACACAAGGGCCGGATGCTCACGCCTGCAATCCCATCTCTTTGCAAGGTCGAGGCAGGAGGATTGCTTTAGCCCAGGAGTTCAAGACCAGCCTAGGCGACATAGTGAGACCCCTGTCTCTACAAAAAAGTTAGAACATTAGCCAAGTGTGACAGTGCACACCTGTAGTCCCACTTAGGAGACTAAGGCGGGAGGATTGTTGGAGCCCAAGAAGTCGAGGCCACAGTGAGCCGTGATCACGCCACTGCACACTAGTCAAACATAGCAGGACTCTGTTCCAAAAACAAAAAAAAAGATACATACGTATTTGCTCATGTAGTCATCAAATATCCCTAACAGGAGCCACAAGGTACTGGTAACAGGAGTTGCCTTAGGGCAGCAGAATGTATTGGTTGGGCATCAGGCAGGAGCTCAGTGTTCATTCAACACCCAGATGTGGCTTTGAATTGTGTACTATGTGGTGAATTGCCTTTGCCAGTAGGGTTTCAGGACATGTGTCCTGAAACTTACTGAGGACCCCAAGAGCTTTTGTTTCTGTGGGTTATATCTATCCATTAAAATTAGTAGCACAACTAGAAATAATTACCGAATTATAAGTAAAACTAAGAAACCAAAAAATATGTATGTGTTAATTCAAAATAAAAAGGATAGGCCAGGCATGGTGGCTCACGCTTGTAATCCCAGCACTTTGGGAGGCTGAGGCAGGTGGATCACCTGAGGTCAAGAGTTCAAGATCAGCCCGGCCAACATGAAGAAACCCACCTCTACTAAAAGTACAAAAATTAGCCTGGTATGGTGGCACATGCCTGTAATCCCGGTTACTCGGGAAGCTGACGCAGGAGAATCACTTGAATCTGGGAGGCAGAGGTTGCAGTGAGCCAAGATCACACCACTGCACTCCAGCCTGGACAACCCCACGAAACTCTGTTTCAAAAATAAATAAAATAAATAAATAAATAAAATGAAATAACAAGGATAAACCCATTGCATGTGACCATAAACAACGTATTTGTTATGAAAAATAACTGTACTTTGAGGCGGGGCATGATGGCTCACACCTGTAATCCTAGCACTTTGGGAGGCTGAGGTAGGGGGGATCACCTGAAGTCGGGAGTTCGAGACCAGTCTAACCAACATGGAGAAACCCTGTCTCTACTAAAAATACAAAATTAGCCAGGCGTGGTGGCGCACACCTGTAATCCCAGCTACTCAGGAGGCTGAGGCAGCAGAATAGTTTAAACCCACGAGGCAGAGGTTGCAGTGAGCCAAGATCATGCCATTGCACTCCAGCCTGGGCAAAAAGAGCAAAACTCTGTCTCAAACAAACAAACAAACAAATAAACAAAAACAAAAACAAAAAATAAAACCCACTATACTTTGAAAAAAAGTTAGGGTTAATGAGAATGGCGTGGTCCTTTTTTTTTTTTTTTTTTTTTTTGAGACGGAGTCTTGCTCTATCACCAGGCTGGAGTGCAGTGGCACAATCTCAGCTCACTGCTATCTCCAACTCCTGGGTTCAAGCGATTCTCCTGCCTCAGCCTCCTGAGCAGCTGGAACTATAGGCGTGCGCCACCACACCCAGCTAATTTTTGTATTTTCAGTAGAGATGGGGTTTCAGCATGTTGGCCAGGATGATCTCAATCTCTTGACCTTGTGATCCTCCTGCCTTGGCCTCCCAAAGTGCTGGGATTACAGGCATGAGCCACCGCACCCAGCCATTGTCCTACATTTTTGCAAATCTCTGATATGTAGCTAAAGAGAAGACAGCTGGACCCCCATCTCCGCTTTTGCAGCTTTTACATTCATTCTGTTGTGAGAGCACACATCTCATGGCCTCTAGAAAATTCCATTGTACATTCGTGAGAGAATGAAAGTGAAAAATAACCTGTTTTAATAGTATTTTAAATATAAATAACCTGTTATTAATAGTATTTTATGTAACCAGAGGAACCCAGACCACACTTTGAGAACCACACACCTGCCGGGCGCGGTGGCTCACGCCTGTAATCCCAGCACTTTGGGAGGCCGAGGCGGGCGGATCACAACGTCAGGAGATCGAGACCACGGTGAAACCCCGTCTCTACTAAAAATACAAAAAATTAGCCGGGCGCGGTTGTGGGCGCCTGTAGTCCCAGCTACTCGGGAGGCTGAGGCAGGAGAATGGCGTGAACCCGGGAGGCGGAGCTTGCAGTGAGCCGAGATCGCGCCACTGCACTCCAGCCTGGGCGACAGAGCGAGACTCCGTCTCAAAAAAAAAAAAAAAAAAAAAAAAAAAAAAAGAGAACCACACACCTATGCAAATGAATGAGTGAAAAGATGAATGAATAAACGAACCCTTTTAAGCTTAACTCCATGTCTTCATGATTTTCCTATACTTTAAAAAAAAAAAATTGGAATAGGATTTAAATGATTTTCCACAACTCACACAGGGTGTGCAATATGAAGAAAGGATCTAAAAACAGAGGAGCAATTTTTCAGCCTTTCAAAATCAAAGTTGATGAGAGGAGAATTAGTCTACTTGTTTTATCTCCTCCCAAGATGAATAGCAAGAACAGTTTAACCCTGCCTGGTATGAGATCCTCAAGCCTCGTCAAACATAGCCTCTTTGCAGAGGGCAACTCGAGACCCCTGCAGGCCAAAAAGTGTCCAGAAAAGATCAATCCCAGCAAAGGTTCCCCTGAGATTGGTTTAACTGACTAAGAATGACCAAAGGCATGCATTTGAAAAAAAAAACTATTAAAAGATAACTCTGTAAATTTTCACAATACAGAGGGAAACCCTGGACCTTGCACTGTCTGTGCAGTGCAGCAGAAAACAGAATTTGGAGTCAGAGTTGCTGGGTTTCAGTCCTGACTTCCATGATTCCTTATTAGCTGTTCCATTTTGCGCAGGTCACTTAACCTCTCTGAGCTTTATACAAAACAGAAATTTGGTTTTGGGTTTTTTTGTTTGTTTGTTTATTTCTGAGATGGAATTGTGCTTTGTCGCCCAGACTGGAGTGCAGTGGCACAATCTCAGCTCACTGCAACCTCCATCTCCCAGGTTCAAGTGATTCTCCTGCCTCAGCCTCCCAAGTAGCTGGGATTACAGGCGCCGGCCACTATGCCTGGCTAATTTTTCTATTTTTAGTAGAGACGGGGTTTCGCCATTTTGGCCAGGCTGGTCTCGAACCCCTGATCTCAGGTGATTCACCTGCCTTGGCCTCCCAAAGTGCTGGGATTACAGGCGTGAACCAAGGCCTGGCCTTGGATTTTATTCTATTCTACTTTATTTATTTTTATTTTTTGAGACGAAGTTTCACTCTTGTTGCCCAGGCTGGAGTGCAATGGTGCGATCTCGGCTCACCGCAACCTCTGCTCCCCGGGTTCAAACGATTCTCCTGACTCAGCTTCCTGAGTAGCTGGAATTACAGGCACGCACCACCATGCCCAGCTAATTTTGTATTTTTAGAAGAGATGGGGTTTCTCCACGTTGGTCAGGCTGGTCTCGAACTCCCGATCTCAGGTGATCCACCTGCCTTGGCCTCCCAAAGTGCTGGGATTATAGGTGTGAGCCAAGGCCTGGCCTTGGATTTTATTCTATTCTATTTTATTTATTTTTATTTTTACTTTTTGAGACAAAGTTTCGCTCTTGTCGCCCAGGCTGGAGTGCAATGGCGCGATCTCAGCTCACCGTAACCTCTGCCTCCCTGGTTCAAACAATTCTCCTGCCTCAGCTTCCCGAATAGCCGGAATTACAGGCACGCACCACCATGCCCAGATAATTTTGTATTTTTAGTAGAGACGGGGTTTCTCCGTGTTGGTCAGACTGATCTTGATCTCCCGATCTCAGGTGATCCGCCTGCCTTGGCCTCCCAAAGTGCTGGGATTACAGGCGTGAACCACCACGCCTGGTGGATTTTATTTTTAATTCAAAATTAAGTATTTTGAAAGCCACAAGCATCTTAGTTTTAAGTTTGAGAACTCATTTCTTTTAGAATAGGTTTAATATAGTGTCAAACATCGGATGCTTTATTTTGAGCTTATAATTACTGCCATTTGAAGATAACCAAGAAAAGGCATCCCACATCCCCTTCCCTTGTTTTTTGATGTAATGGAACTGTGAACTTTTTTTTTTTTTTTTTTTTTTGAGATGGAGTCTCACTCTGTCACCCAGGCTAGAGCACAGTGGCACAACCTTGGCTCACTGCAAACTCTGCCCCCCAGGCACAAGTGATCTTCCCACTTCAGCCTCCCAAGTAGCTAGGAACACAGACGCACACCACCATGCCTGGCTAATTTTTGGTGTGTTGCCCAGGCTGGTCTTGAACTCCTGAGCTCAAGTGATCCGCTTGCCTTGGCCTCCCAAAGTGCTGGGATTACATGCATGAGCCACCGCGCCTAGCTAGAATTGTGAACTTCTACTGCTTAAAATCAGGGAGAAGTGATGCCACACTTCTGATTAGAAGCCTAGAAACCAGCACTTTTAGAAATTCCAAATGCACATACACACGTGTACTTACACTTTCTCACATAAATGCATGCTTGACACACGTGTATACATGCACCAGTTTCTCTCTTTTTTTTTTTTTGAGACGGAGTATTGCTCTGTTGCCCAGGCTGGAGTGCAGTGGCTTGATCTCGGCTCACTGCAACCTCCGCCTCCCGGGTTCAAGCGATTCTTCTGCCTCAGTCTCCCAAGTAGCTGGGACTACAGGCGCATGCTACCACAACCGGGTAATTTTTGTATTTTTAGTAGAGATGCGGTTTCACCATATTGGCCAGGCTGGTCTCGAACTCCTGACCTCATGATCTGCCCACCTCGGCCTCCGAAAGTGCTGGGATTACAGGCATGAGCCACCGTGCCGGGCCACATGCACCAGTTTCTTTCCACTAATTAGATCATTTCCTGATAGATGGGACCTCCTCTAGGGGATTAAGGGAACATTTCATCTACTATAGCTATGCCTAAATTAATGTGTCCACAGGTGGCCAAGCTACTATCTGGGGGTGATTTAGGGACTAGATCAAATAAAGCCTTTTTGGCAGGGTGTGGTGGCTCACGCCTGTAATCCCAGCACTTTGGGAGGCCAAGGCAGATGGATCACCTGAGGTCAGGAGTTCAAGACCAGCCTGACCAACCAACATGGTGAAACCCTGTCTCTACTAAATACAAACAATTAGCTGGGCATGTGGCACATGCCTGTAATCCTAGCTACTCAGGAGGCTGAGGCCAAAGAATCACTTGAACCCAGGAGGCAGGGGTTGCAGTGAGCAAAGATTGTGCCATTGCACTCCAGCCTGGACAACGACAGCGAAACTCTGTCTCAAAAAAACAAACAAAGCCTTTTGTCGTTTTAATTTTTTCATATGAAGGCAACCGTCTGTTTTAGTAAGGTCGGGATGCTGTAATACAATACTATAGACTAAATATTTATTTCACACAGTTCTGGAGGCTGAGAAGTTCAAGAGCAAGGTACTGGCAAACTCAGTATTTGGCGATAGCCTTCTCCCTAGTTAAAAAACAGCCACCTTCTCATGTCTTCACATGGTGGAGTCGAGGGGTGTCTGGCTCTCGTATAAGGCCACTAGTCCCATTATGGGGGTCCACCTTCAGGACCTCAACTAGACTAATCACCTCCCAAAGACGCTCTCATCTAGACTAATCACCTCCAAAAGACCCTGTCAACTAAACTAATGACCTCTCAAAGACCCTCTCAACCAGACTAATCACCTCCCAAAGACCCTCTCAACTAGACTAATCACCTCCCAAAGACCTTCTCAACTAGACTAATCACCTCCCAAAGACCCTCTCATCTAGACTAATCACCTCCCAAAGACCCCATCTCCAAATACCATCACACTGGGAATTAGGGATTTAACATTTACATTTTGAGGGGCCACACACATTCATTCTGTAGCACTGTGACCAGCTCACAAAACCATTATACTACAAGGGACTTGCATGATGTTGAGTACTCAATCTCCCAATAGTCCCCTTTGTTAACATTGTGCTACCTGTTGTTTCATGGCCTGCAGTGGTTAAGATATATTTTGATCATATTTGGAACTAATCCTAGCATTATCTACATTGAAGCCACCAATGTAATCAATGTTGAGCAGTTACTAAATAAAAAATATAGATCGCCCACCAACAGAGTGAAACCCTGTCTCTACTAAAAAAAAAAAAAAAAAATTAGGCTGGGTGCGGTGGCTCATGCCTATAATCCCAGCATTTTGGGAGGCCAAGGTGGGGGATCACAAGGTCAGGAGTTCGAGTCCAGTCTGACCAACATGGTGAAATCCCTGCCTCTACTAAAAATACAGAAGTTAGCCAGGTGTGGTGGTGCCTGCCTGTAATCCCAGCTACTCGGGAGGCTGAGGCAGGAGAATCACTTGAACCTGGGAGGCAGAGGTTACAGTGAACAGAGATCGTGCCATTGCACTCCAGCCTGGGCGACAAGAGCAAAACTCCATCTCAAAACAAAAAACAAAAAACAAAAAAAAAACTATAGATTACTTATTTTGTTAATTTTTTGTTAATCATCATCGAAGATTTGACCATCGACCATTGACTTGGTTTGCTTTTCTTTGGGGCTTTAGAACAGGTGCTTTGGATAGATGCATGTTATCATTTTTCAGTGGTTACTTTGCTACTGTGAAGATCAAGTGTTGGCTAATGTATGTAATTCATAAGAAGATTTCCACAGCTGTTTATTGAAATTCTGTTTACACTTGTCAGAAATAAGTATTTCTTTGTTTAATGAAAGATGGTTAGCTTTCAGTTAAGACCACACCTGACAGGCTGGGCATGGTGGCTCACCTCTGTAATCCCAGTACTCTGGGAGGCTGAGGCAGGAGACTAGCGGCAACATAGTGAAATCCTGTCTCTATCTTTTAAAAAATAAAAATGAAAAATGGAAAAAAAGTAAAAAAGAAAAAAAGACGCCCAGCATGGTGGCTCACATCTGTAATCCCTGGGAGGCCAAGATGGGAGCATCACTTGAGTCCAGCAGTTGAAGACCAGCCTGGGCAACATAGTGAGATCCCATCTCTACAAAAAAATTTAAAAATTAGCCTGGTGTGATAGCACACACCTGTAGTCCCACTTATGTGGGATACTGAGGTGGGAGGACTGCCCGAGCCTGGGAGGTCGAGGCTAAAGTGAGCTGTGATTGCACCACTGCACTCCAACCTGGGCAACAAAGCAAGATCCTGTTTCAAAAAAATTCATATAAAAAGAAAAAAGAAAAAAAAAAGACGATACCTATTAGTAAGTGAATATATGTTTTGGGTGAAAACAGCTGATCGTACCAACTATTGGTGAGGCTATGGAGGAACTGGAATTCTCATGCACAGTGGGTAGGAATGTAAAATGCTACAATCACTTTGGAAAACAATGTGTTAAAAAATTAAACCTATATCTACAATATAATCCAGCCATTCTGGTCCTAAGTATTTACCTGGGAGAAGTGAAAATATGTTAATACTAAGTCCTATACGTAAGTGTTCATAGTTGCTTTATTTGTAATAGCCCTAAATAGGACACAACCAGAAAGTCCATCAACAGGTGAACAGATAAGCAAATTGTGGTACATCCATACAACGGAATACTACGCAGCAATAAAAAGGAGTGAACTATTGATAAGGGCAACAACTGGGATGGATTTCAAAATAATTATCTTAAGTGAAAGAAGCTGGGGGGTGGACATGGGGAGACACATGCTGTTTCACCCTATTTATATAAAATGCTAGAAAATGCAAACTAGGGCCAGGTGTGGTGGCTCACACCTATAGCCCCAGCACTTTGGGAGGCTGAGGTGGGCAGATCACAAGGTCAGGAGTTTGAGACTAGCCTGGCCAATATGGTGAAACCCTGCCTCTACTAAAAATACAAAAATTAGCTGGGTGTGGTGGCAGGCGCCTGTAGTCCTAGCTACTTGGGAGGCTGAGGCAGAATTGCTTGAACCTGGAGGTGGAGGTCGCAGTGAGCCAAGATTGTGCCACTGCACTCCAGCCTGGGCGACAGGGGAGACTCCATCTCAAAAAAAAAAAAAGGCCGGGCGTGGTGGCTCAAGCCTGTAATCCCAGCACTTTGGGAGGCCGAGACGGGTGGATCACGAGGTCAGGAGATCGAGACCATCCTGGCTAACACAGTGAAACCCCGTCTCTACTAAAAAATACAAAAAACTAGCTGGGCGAGGTGGCGGGCGCCTGTAGTCCCAGCTACTCGGGAGGCTGAGGCAGGAGAATGGCGTAGACCCGGGAGGCGGAGCTTGCAGTGAGCTGAGATCCGGCCACTGCACTCCAGCCTGGGCGACAGAGCAAGACTCCGTCTCCAAAAAAAAAAAAAAAAAAAGGAAACTAATGTCTAGTGACAGAGAGCAGCTCAAAGGTTGCCTGGGGATGGAGAGCAGTGAGAGGGACCCCAAAGGGCCCTGAGGTGATGGACATGTTTGCTATTTTGATTGTGGCAAGCTCGACGTACATGGTGTACACATATTTCAAACGTTACCCAAGTTACACTCAAACCTGTGCAGTTTATTGTATGTCAGTTTTACATTGATAAAGCTGTTTTTTTGTTTTTTTCTTTTTCTTTCAAAAAAAAAAAGGGGGGCTGGGTGCAGTGACTCATGCCTGTAATACCAACACTTTGGGAGGCCGAGGCAGGCAGATGACCTGAGGTTAGTAGTTCAAGACCAGCCTGACCAACGTGGACAAACCCCGTCTCTACTAAAAATACAAAATTAGCTGGGCATGGTGGCACATGCCTGTGTGCTTGGGAAGCTAAGGCAGGAGAATTGCTTGAACCCAGGAAGCCGAGGTTGCGGAGAGCTGAGATTGCACCGTTGTACTCCAGCCTGGGCAACAAGAGTGAAACTCCGCCTCAAACAAAACAAAACAAAACAAAAACAGCCTGGGCGGTGGCTCACGCCTGTAATCCCAGCACTTTGGGAGGCCGAGGCAGGCAGATCATTCAAGGTCAGGGGCTCAAGACTAGCCTGGCCAACATTGTGAAAACCCATCTCTACCAAAAAATACAAAAATTAGCTGGGCATGGTGGTGCATGCCTGTAATCTCAGCTACTAGGGAGGCTGAGGTAGCAGGGTTGCTTGAACCATGCAGATGGAGGTTGCAGTGAGGCGAGATCTCACTACTGCACTCTAGCCTGGGTAACAGAGTGAGACTCTGTCTCAAAATAAAATAAAATAAAATAAATACCCAGAAAAACAAAACAGTACAGGGGGCCTTAGTTAGAAATAGGAGTGTAAACCAAAAAGTGACTAGGGCAGGTCTCAATGGATTAGTGACTTATATTGCCAAGGGTGAGGCCAGGCCCAAGGGAAAGAAACAAGTCACAGTAGGATCTGTGGCTGCGCTGTCTCCGAAAAGGGTTTTGAGGACTTCAGTATTTAAAAGAGATGAGCAAGCAGGCGGGGAAGGACGGAGGAAAAATGTGGGGAATAGTAGGCAGTGAGGCAGGGCTCAGAGTCTTGCTTGGCTTTGATGAGCACTCATGAATCTACATTTTACGTATTTATGTATGTATTCATTTTAATTTATTTTTCTGAGACAGAGTCTCACTCTGTCGCCCAGGCTGGAGTGCAGTGGCGCCATCTCGGCTCATTGCAACCTCTGCCTCCTGAGCTCAAGTGATCCTTCTACCTTAGCCTCCCAAAGTGCTGGGATTACAGGCGTGAGCCACTACAGCCAGCCCAAATCTACACTTTATACAAGATAAAGTAGGCAGCTATCTGTTTGGGACAAAGGAAGGAAGTTTGTGTTTGTTTTTTGTTTTGTTTTGTGACTCAGTTCCCAAGCTTAACTTTGCCCTTGGCATAGTGAGTTTGAGGTCCTAAGGATTCTATTTTTCCTTCATAGATGCAAAGGGGCTGGTAGCAATGCTGCCAGCTGCCCCGGGGCTGCGGCGGGACTGGCAGAGGGCAGAAGGGCGGTGGGAGATGGTGAGGCTGTAGCTGGCCAGGCTTGGGCAGGGTTCCCAGCACCCTCTAGGGCCAAGCCCTCAGCGACTTCTCCTGTGAGGTCTCATTCCTCTTGTACTTGGCATTCCTCTTGATCCCCACCCTATAACCCACTCCCCTCCTCCTCCTCGGCCGACAGTGTTTAATTCGAATCTTGCTTTCAATGCGTTCTTACCAAATGATTACTTTTTGAGACAGGATCTCACTCTGTTGCCCAGGCTGGAATGCAGTGGTGCAATCATGGCTCACTGCAGCCTCAACCTCCTGGGCTCAAGTGATCCTCCCACGTCAGCCTCCCGAGTAGCTGGGACTACAGGCACAGGCACACGCCACCACGCCCAACCAATTTATTTATTTTTCGTAGAGGCAGGGTCTCACTATGTTGCCCAGGCTGGTCTCAAACTCCTGAACTCGAGTGATTCACCCGCCTTGGCCTCCCAAAGTGCTGGGATGACAGGCGTGAACCACCGCGCCCGGCCACAAAATAATAATTTTGTTTGTTTTTGAGATGGAGTCTCACTCTGTCACCCAGGCTGGAGTGCAGTGGCGTGATTTCAGCTCACCACAACTTCCACCTTCTGGGTTCAAGCAATTCTCCTGCCTCAGCCTCCCAAGTAGCTGGGACTACATGTGTGTGCCACCATGCCTGGCTAATTGTATTTTTAGTAGAGATGGGGTTTCACTGTGTTAGCCAGGATGGTCTAGATCTCCTGACCTCGTGATCCGATCCGCCCACCTCGGCCTCCCAAAGTGCTGGGATTACAGGTGTGAACCACCGCGCCCGGCCAAAATGATTACTTTAATAGCAGGTATTGACTTTACTCAAATGAGCTGTCCCCGTCATTCTGGTTTGCTTCTCACCCCACACTGTTACTGTCACTACTGCCTACTGCACGTCCTCCGGTGCCTCACTGCCTCCGCTCACCTGCCTGCTTTCCCAGTGACAGGCCACGCAGGCTGCCCCCAGATAACTTCACAATAACTAGCCTCAAATTGTCCCCGTATCGACCTATGTGAGACTGTCTTTGCATAAAAACCAGGAGCAGTACTCATGGGTCAGAAGTGTATTTAACTTGATTAGACTACCGTTACATTTGCTCCTAAATGTTTACTGAGAATAGGATTTTTAGGGCTGGGCATGATGGCTCACGCCTGTTTCCCAGCACTTTGGGAAGCTGAAACGGGCACATCACTGAGGTCAGGAGCTGGAGACCAGCCTGGCCAACATGGTGAAACCCCATCTCTACTAAAAATACAAAAATTAGCCAGACATGCTTGCCTGAGCCCAGGAGATGGAGGTTGCAGTGAGCTGAGATCTTGCCACTGCACTCCAGCCTGGGTGAGACTGTCTCAGAAAAAAAAAAAAAGAAAAGGATTTTTAGGACCCGAGAAAGCAGCATGGGTACGCGGGTTGGGGTGGAGAGGCGCACATCATTGTGCTAGGACTGTCAGATTTGGCAACTAAAAATACAAGAAACTTGCTTACATTTGAATTTCAGATGAGCAGCCAACACTTCTACAGTATACTAAAACACCACTGGTTGTTTATCGGAAATTCAAATGTAACTGGGCATCCTGTATTTTATCTTGCAACCCTACCTCCAACTGAACACATAAATTTAACGTTTTGTGACTCTTCTCAGATTGAGAATAGAACCACAGAATCCTGGTTACATATCAAAACTGGGGAAACTCCACAAATGTTTGGTTAGAAGTGATGAAATATATTTTAAAAGTCCATACAACAAAATTACAATAAACATTTATTAAGCTGTAATTTTCACAATATTTTAATTCTGCTCTGAGATCTACAAATATCTCTACATAACACCAAAGCCAGTGATTTAATAAATAGGAGGAATGTATATATCGCTTTGCAAAAAAATATGCCTGATACATTTATCTCTATATATTTGTAGAATCAATTTCCCAAGGCTCATGAAACTAAAGTGCACACACACACACACACCATGTACACACACACACTATTTAAATCAAATTGATTTATATTAAGTGCCAAATTAAATGCTATACAAAATTTATAACAAGATACACGAAATATGAAGTCAATCATGACTCCACTGTTGATAATGGATACTATACCTCACAAGTGTGATTTCCAGTTAAGAAGAGGGAAACAATTGCTTCATTGGATTTTTAGTGTGTGCTAATTACCATCACCATCACAAGTTAATCAGTTTAATTACACGGTATTCAGAGATTAAACACATGCAGATATTAAATGGACACTACAATAAAACCTTTAAATCTGCAAAAAGACATTAGAACACATGGTCAATAACACCACTCGCTGCCACAGCTTTTCAGTAGACAAGGCAAATGGCAATCAGCGTTTTAAGCCACAAGAGAAAAACTGGTACTGGTGCACCTCCTACATATCAAGGAAAAGCAAAACACAGAATAATTTAATATGCTGAATAAAATTTGTTTACACCAGATACTATACATCATACTGATGGTTGTCCAGTATGAATTTTAAGGGTATTGTTAGATTCTGCAAAATGCATTCCTATTATTCACAAGTGAGGAGTCAAAGTCCAACTATTCAAATGGCCATAAACAAAAATGTTGCAGAAGGTATAGATCATTAAAACTAAAAAGTCGGGAGTGGGTCAGCTGACCCCTTAGGAGCCTCAGGAATTCCTTTAACACTAGATAGATGGCAAGAGCCGGCTTTTTGGTTAAGTCGGCCAGTTCGAAACCTGCTGGGGAGAGGTTAACAGGTGTCAGCTTGTAAGGCAGATGTCATTCATCAAAAGCATCTTAAGAAGTAGCGGCGCTCGCAAAAATGAAGCAATTCAGGATTTCCACTAGCGACAAATTGCATTAACCATGTCTAGGCCATTTGACAGCTGTTATTCTTAACTGCTCCATAAGCCTGCGGAATCACAGGGCCAGATGAGTGAGTAAGCTGCTCACATCCTCTCTGCAAGGCAGCCCTCCCGGGCGTGTAAAAAGTCATATTACAGTCTTCCTAATCACTGACCCAAACCTTTGTGTTCTTACTCAGTTCCCCAGAGGGGACTACACCACTTGGTTACCACCATCACAGTCATAAAGATACAGTCCCAGTTCCCTGACATCGCTGCCTCCCGACTCCTGCATGAGACAGGCTCTCATTTCTGGGGAAAGTGTATTAAACACCTTTCAAAGGCATTCATCTCCCCTTTGTGAATTAAGACACAGGCACGATTCACAAGGCCCGCTTCCCAGAAATTCTATTGCTGTGCTGTTACCGGAAATGATATGGGGGCTGAAACCCAAAGCAAAAGAAACCAAAGGGCAGGTAATGCCGATTGGTTTTGGAAAGTAAGTGTGTGTGTGTGTGTGTGTGTGTCTGTGTATATATAAATATATATACGCACACACACACTTTTTTTTTTTGAGACAGGGTCTCACTCTGTCGCCTCGACTGGAGTACAGAGGTGCGATCTCAGTTCACTTCAACCTCTGCCTCCTGGGTTCATGCAATTCTCCCACCTCAGCCTTCTGAGTAGCTGGGACTACAGGAACCCGCCACCACACCCGGCTATTTTTTTTTTTGTATTTTTTTGGTAGAGACGGGATTTCACTATGTTGGCCAGGCTGGTCTCGAACTCCCAACCACAAGTGATCCACCGCCTTGGCCTCCCCAAGTGCTGGGATTATAGGCTTGAGCCACTGTACCCAGCCTGGAAAGTATATTTATGAAAGGTTTACACTCCACAAAAGCATCTTTGCTAGGGTGTCAAGGAAGAGATCACTGAACCAACCCCAACACGCCCATATAATTCCAGCAATCTGGAGATGGCGGGTCCTTTTCCTTTTCTGAATTATTTTCTGTTCTCAGTAAAACAAGTGTTTATTATGATACTGAAACACTGGGAAATTAACACTGATTAAGATCTTTTAAACACTGAGTCTTAATTATAACAGAACCAGTTTTCATGAGAATGCTTTTACATCACATTCAGTGAAGTGTTGCACTAATATATTCTACAGCCCTGAAGATATAAAAAAGGTTTCTCTCCAGGTATGAGATATGGTACAAAAATACATTTTTCCACATACAAAAGAGAGAAAAAAACAAAGAGATGAGGCAGGTGGCGAGGAGAGGCCCAATCCCAATATCCTACAAGCTTCCATGGAATGGAGAAGGAACCAAAAATCCCCAATTATTTTGGGGTAAGATGTGCCCCAAAAAAGGTAAAATATATGCAATAAAACCGAGGTTTATTTCAAATCTAGCATCTAGGATTTCTATCAGAATTTCAAATAAGGTTCTACCCTGAGGTGACACCTACTAACTGTAGGTTCTTTCATTAAAAATGAAGACATCTTTCACCAGAATGTATCAAGCTATAAAATTGGCTTCAGAGCCTACACTTAGCCAAAGTGGAAAAAAATTGTGCATATTTTCGACAGCAATTTTGAATTGATGCTTGAGGTCTCAATCCACCAGCACCCAGATAACATGTTACCTCCCTCAGTCGAATACGAGTTAAAATGATGATCTTACCGAGATCTCAATAGAGCGCAGTGCCCTTCATGTTTCGGGTAAGAGGGTGGGAGGAGGAATGAAGCGGGTATTACGCGCAGTCCAGTGACAGCTTAAGCCTTAACATGCGGGCATCTCACAATGACCACAAACAAGGGAGGGGCCAAGGCAGGGCCGGCGATCATTGGCTTTGTGCACAGAACGCCAGTTTTCCATGGGCTAACATGAGCAAAGCTGTTTTAGTACCTAAACGTGATATAGCCAAATGCACAAAAGGAAAGAAGATGGAGATGACCTCCCGAGTTATTTACACCCTGTGCTAAAATAGATTCATCTACAAGTATCTAAATGACAAAACTAGAATGATTTCAACCCAGTAATCCTGTGTTCCAATGTGCATGGATAAAGATTTGATCCAGGCCGGGCGCGATGGCTCACGCCTGTAATCCCAGCACTTTGGGAGGCTGAGGCAGGCGGATCACAAGGTCAGGAGATCGAGATCATCCTGGCTAACACGGTGAAACCCCGTGTTTTTTAAAAATACAAAAAATTAGCCGTGTGCAGTGGCGGGCACCTTTAATCCCAGCTACTCAGGAGGCTGAGGCAGGAGAGTGGCGTGAACCCGGGAGGCGGAGCTTGCAGATTGCACTACTGCACTCTAGCCTGGGTGACAGCGAGACTCCATCTCAAAAAAAAAAAAAAAAAAAATTTGATCCAGCAAATAATTTTTTTGAGATGGAGTCTCGCTCTGTTGCTGAGGCTGGAGTGTAGTGGCATGATCTCGCTCATTGCAACCTCTGCCTCCCAGGTTCAAGCAATTCTCCAGCCTCAGCCTCTCAAGTAGCTGGGATCACAGGCACCCACCACTAGGCCCGGCTAATTTTTGTATTTTTAGTAGAGACGGGGTTTCACTATGTTGGCCAGGCTGGTCTCGAACTCCTGACCTCAGATGATCCGCCCGCTTTGGCCTCCCAAAGTGCTGGGATTACAGGGGTGAGCCACCATGCCCAGCCTGCTCCAGCAAATCTTAAATACCCATGGACATTGAATAAACATGCACCTGAAACAGGTACACGTTTCAGAAAGTGAATGGAACTCTCCAGGAGAGTTTGGGTCCCATCATGTGTACCTTAAAAACAGAAGTCTCATCAACATCCACAAAAACATCTGTATCTGTTTTCCAGATACTTGCACCAAAAATAAAACTTCACAGGAACAGTACACAAGAAGTGGCAGACAGCTGAGTCTTCTCCAAACTGAGACCTGGACCATAAGGTCTTGATTCTAGCAGGTCTGGCAGGCGTATCTACCAACCTGCACGCAGGGCACTGTGAGTGGGTTGCCAGGGCACATCTGTGGCCAGGTAAGGGCCACAGAGATAGTCGTGATCCCAGCAGCTTCAAAGCTGCAAAATGCTGGGCCTTTTTTTTTTTTAAGCTGGAGTCTTGCTCTATTGCCTAGGCTGGAGTGTAGTGGTGTGATCTCAGCTCACCGCAACCTCCGCCTCCCAGGTTCAAGCAATTCTCCTGCCTCAGCCTCCTGAGTAGCTGGGCTACAGGCACACACCACCATGCCGTTAATTTTTGTATTTTCAGTAGAGACGGGGGTTTCACCATGTTGGCCAAGCTGGTCTCGAACTCCTGACCTCAGGTGATCCACACTCCTTGGCCTCCCAAAGCGCTGGGATTACAGGCGTCAGCCACTGCGCCTGGCCTAGGGCTTTCTTTTTTAAAAAACAAGTTCTAGGAAAGGGGCGTTTCTACCAGCCCCTGAGCCACACCTTCTGAAACTCCCTTGCCCAGGATCCCCACAGCTGCCCACATCGCATGTCCCACTCTCTGCCCACAGAAACTGCCTAAAAGGAGGACACAACAGATTTCAGATAAAAAGCACCTGTGTATTGTAAATATTTCAGGAAAAATAATTCAGCTCTTTTCAAAGGCTTGCTTATTGCTGCTAATTGTTCCTGAGAATCTTTCTAAGCAGCAATACACTTGAGAATGTTATTAGCTGCTACTGCTTGTTTTCCTTCTAACGTCCTAAGGAAACCAAAAGCAAAATGAAACAAAAAACCCCTCAAGGCTATAGCTTTTGTATATAGGCCTAGTGAGCAAACTGCAAATTGAGACAGACAAGGAACAGATTCTGGAGCAATCTCCAATCCTTACACAGGTACTTCCTGGCATCAAATCCCCAGGACATTTCTTGGCCCCTAATTGCATTTTCCTTTTCAAAATGTTGAGGTTAAAATACATACAACCACAGAGGGGAGAAAATCTCAGGTCTAGAAATGGCGATGTCTTCATTTAGAAATAGGACCGATGGGAGCTTGGCAGGGGTCTCTAGGATCCCAAAGAGGTGGAGTTGCATCCTGCAGCCCAACTGTCCACATTTAGAAGTGACAACATTCATGAACTAAGTCAACATCCACCAAAAATAACATGAAATAAAGCTCACAGTTGGGGAACATGAAAATAACGCACACAGACCTCACCCACCAATCCCCTAAGCTGCGAAAACAAACGCTTGCATTTCAACTTTTCTCAAATGTCAAATTAGCATATTCTTCCCCTCCATGTAAAGTTTTAATAAACTTGACTCAATCTGCCTTTATTAAAAAACCTTACAAAAGATGTATTTAAATGCTTGAAAAAATTAACTGTATGCTCTATGCACAGATAAATTTCTTACTGTACAGCTAAATATGGTTATATCCTTTGTTTAAAAAATATTTTTTTTCCCACTAATGACACTTCGTGTGTAGTTCCACGTCAATGATCTTTCCGCTCTTCTGGGAATGTGTCCTGAGAGCTGCCGGGTGGGTGGAAATAGCCTTACACAGCGCCACTTTCTTGCTCAGTCGTGTTTATTAAGATTGTTTGGGGTTTGGCTTTTTTTTCCTCCGTTTCCGTTTTCTGAGACAGCGTGCTGGTAACTGTGGACCCGCCCGGCCGGCTGACCTTCACTTGTCCTTGGAGCGGTCCAGGCTCTCGAGCACCCGGTTGAGACGGATGTTGAGCAGTCTGACCTGCTTCTCCAGGTGCTCCAGCTTCTCCTCCACGCTGGGGTTGCTGGGGTTGCTGGGGCCGCTGGGGCTGCTTCGCCAGTAGAAGCCCATGGGCCCGGTCATGAAGTAGACGGCCACCACGAAGCACAGCGGCAGCACCGCGTTCTCGGGCTCGCCCTCGTACTTGTGCAGGATGTACACGCAGGACATGGAAAACAGGACGACCCGCACGATCCAGAAGAAGCGGCCGAACACCACGTGCAGGACGCTGAAGGTGAAGCCCAGGGTCAGGGACAAGAACCAGTAGGCCAGGAGGACGACGCCGACCAGCAGGAGCGCGCGGGCCGGGCTGCTGGACACCGAGGCTGGGCTGAAATACTGGGACAGGTTGGAGACTGCAGGACAGAAAAGAGGAACAGGGCTGGTTACACAGGGGCCAGCAGTTTCTTGACAAGCTGGAGTTGGGTAGCTTAGCTGGCCTGCTGGGCTTAAAAGGCCTTTGCAACAACCCAAGGAACTCAAGGAAGTTCCTCTGAATAGTCACACTAAGCTCCGTGAGGACACACAGGGAAGCCTTTTTTTGAGACCGAGTCTTGCTCTGTTGCCCAGGCTGGAGTGCAATGGTGTGATCTCGGCACACCGCAACCTCTGATTCCTAGGTTCAAGTGATTCTCCTGTCTCAGCCTCCCGAGTAGCTAGGATTACAGGCATGCGCCACCATACCTGGCTAATTTTGTATTTTTAGTAGAGACGGAGTTTCTCCATGTTAGTCAGGCTGGTCTCGAACTCCTGACCTCAGGTGATCCACCTGCCTCGGCCTCCCAAAGTGCTGAGATTACAGGAGTAAGCCACTGTGCCTGGCCAGGGAAGCCCTTTAAGACGGCCTGCCATATTGAGTTTTAAAAATCCTCTCCATACACTGGTTTCTTTTCAAATCATATACATCTTTCACCTTCAGCCTGGGCAACATAGTGAGACCCTGATACGGACTGGCTCTGTGCTCCCACACAAATCTCATCTTGAATTGTAATTGTCACGTGTGGAGGAAGGAACCTCGTTGGGGGGTGACTGGGTCATGGGGGTGGTTTCCCATGCTGTTTGTGATCGTGGGTGGGGGTAATCCTCACATGGGGAGGAAGGAACCTCGTGGGGGCGGTGACTGGGTCATGGGGGTGGTTTCCCATGCTGTTTGTGATCGTGGGCGGGGGTCTCATGAGATCTGATGGTATAAAAGTGTTTGGCAGCTGCCTCCTTTGCTCTCTCTCTCCTACCGCCTTGTGAAGATGGTGCTTGCTTCTCCTTTGCCTTCTGCCATGATTATGTTTCCTGAGCCATGCAGAACTGTGAGTCAATTAAACCTCTTTTATTTATATATTACCCAGTCTCAGGTTTTTTGTTTGTTTGAGGCTGGAGTGCAGTGGCACAATCTTGGCTCGTTGCAACCTCTGCCTCCCAGGTTCAAGCAATTCTCCTGCCTCAGTCTCCCAAGTAGCTGGGATTATTGGCACATGCCACCATACCCAGCTGCTTTCTGTATAATTAGTAGAGATGAGGTTTCACCGTGTTGGCCAGGCTGGTCTTGAACTCCTGACCTCAAGTGATCCACCTCCTCAGCCTCCCAAAGTGCTGGGATTACAGGCCTGAGCCACTATGCCTGGCCTCGGGTATGTTTTTATAGCAGTGTGAAAACAGACTAATACAGAACCAATCTCTAGAGAACACAAATTTTTAAAAATTTAGACAGGCGTGATAGCACACACCTGTAGTCCCAGCTACTCAGGAGGCTGAGGTGGGAGGATCACTTCAGGCTGGGAGGTCAAGGCTGCAGTGAGCCAAAATGTGCCACTGCACTCCAGCCTGTTTGACAGAGTAAGACTTTGTCTCAAAAAACAACTTTTGCCTTTTACTAAAACACCTCTGGCAGTGGGGCATAGCCTGCAAATTGTCCTTCAGTTTCCATAGTAACAAATGCCCTTCAGGCTGAGCACACTACCACCTAGGATTAAAGCATTTCCTAGCCTCTCTTGCAGCTACATAACTAAGCTTTGGTCAAGGAGAGGTAAGTGGAAGTCTTTTGCAGTAGCTTCAGAGGGTTTTCCCTTAAAGTAGCAGGAATGTGTCCTTTACCTCTTCTGCCTGCTGGAACATGGATACAATGGCTGGAATTGGAGCAGCCACTTTGGAACATGAGGTCGGGGAAGGCACTCATGGAGGAACAATACAATGGAAGGTACTTTGGTCCAGAGCACCACATGCATCAGAACCATCAAACCCCCCTCACCACCTCCCTGAGAACTTTTATATAAGAGGGAAATAAGCATCCATCTTGGTTAAGCCAATGTTATGTTGGATTTCTGTTTCAGCCAAACCTGATCCTAACTGGTACCCACACACGAAGTTCCATCTCAAGAATGCAGTGAAATGTAAGAGTAGCATCTTCTGTGTGCCTGACTTAAGGAAATTGAAACAAAAAAGTTGAAAGAACAGTAGAATATTCCTTTTGAAACCAACTAGGTTGAACAATTATTAAAAATGCTGTATATTGCATTCTCCATTTACATACTTTTTGGATTAACCCATTTGAAAGATGTACACATATTTCATCATGCATCATCTAAGAATAAAGACATCATTCATCTCAAAACCATACTATCATCATTCTAAGAAAATTAACAATTCCAGGCCAGGAGCGGTGGTTCATGCCAGCATTTGAGAGGCCGAGGTGGGTGGATCACCTGAGATCAGGAGTTTGAGACCAGCCTGGCCAACATGGTGAAATCCCATCTCTACTAAAAACACAAAAATTAGACAGGCGTGGTGGCGCACACCTGTAATCCTGGCTACTCAGGAGGCTGAGGCATGAAGAATTGCTTGAACCCAGGAGGCAGAGGTTGCAGTGAGCCTAGATGGCGCCACTGCACTCCAGCCTGAGACACAGGCTCTGTGTCAAAAAAAAATTAACAATTCCATATAATATCACTTGAATTTCCCAGTTATCCAGGAATAGCTGTTTCCTCCTGACCCTCACCAGGACCCAGCAACAGTTCATGTTCTGCATTCGCCATCACTTTAGTCTCTGTTAATCGAGAAGAGACCCAAGACATTTTATTTATTTATTTATTTATTTATTTATTTTTTTTTGAGACGGAGTCTGGCTCTGTCGCCCGGGCTGGAGTGCAGTGGCCGGATCTCAGCTCACTGCAAGCTCCGCCCCCCGGGTTTATGCCATTCTCCTGCCTCAGCCTCCCGAGTAGCTGGGACTACAGGCGCCCGCCGCCTCGCCCGGCTAGTTTTTTGTATTTTTTAGTAGAGACGGGGTTTCACCGTGTTCGCCAGGATGGTCTCGATCTCCTGACCTCGTGATCCGCCCGTCTCGGCCTCCCAAAGTGCTGGGATTACAGGCTTGAGCCACCGCGCCCGGCCCCAAGACGTTTTAGAAACACTGAAATTCTGAAGTCTAATTTTTCCAGGATGGTTTTCTTGCAGGAGGTCCCACATGTTGCAATTGTCTGTTTCCTCACAGTGTTGTTTAACAAGTCCAAGGAGAGCTATATCCTAAGGGTAATTTACACAAGCAGCTCTCAAACTTGTGTGATTCCTCCAGGAATCCCCTGGAGGGCTTAGGAAAATAGGTTGCTGGGCCCCACCCCCGGATCTGATTCAGTAGGTCCTGGGTGGGTCGACGAATCTGCAGCTTTTTTTGCTTTAGACAGGGTCTTGTTCTGTCACCCAGGCTGGAGTGTGATGGTGTGATCTCAGCTCACTGCAGCCTTGACCTTTCGGGCTCAAGCGATCCTCCCACCTCAGACTCCCAAGTAGCCAGGACTACAGGCGTGCGCCAATACAGCTGCCTAATTTTTGTATTTTTCTATAGAGACAGTGACATGGTTTGGCTCTGTGTTCTCACCCCAATCTAATTTCAAATTGTAGTCCCCACGTGTCAGGGAGGGACCTGGTAGGAGGTGATTGGATCGTGGGGGTGGTTTCCTCCATGCTGTTCTCATGAAAGTGAGAGAGTCTCACGAGATCTGATGGTTTAAGTGTTTGGCAGTTTATCCCTCGCTATTGCTTCCTCTCTCTCCTGCTGCCATGTAAGATGTGCCTTGCTTCCCCTTTGACTTCCGCCATGATTACAAGTTTCCTGAGGCCTCCCCAGCCATGTGGAACTGTGAGTCAATTAAACCTCTTTTATTTATAAATTACCCAGCCTCAGGCATTTTCTTATAGCAGTGTGGAAACCAGCAAATACAGATAGGATCTCGCTATGTTGCCCAGGCTGGTCTCGAACTCCTGAGCTCAAGCAACCTGCCTGCCTTGGCTTCCCAAAGTGCTGGGATTACAGGCGTGAGGCACCATGCCCAGCCACATCTGCGCCGCTTACAAGTTTGCCAGGGAGGCTCCTGCTGCTGCTGCTGATCTAAGGGTCACTTTGAGATCCATCGGCTTAGGCGTGATGAACTGTATGCATTTGGGGACAGAGAGGACCATGGGGAGAAGTGTGACACAACCATCTGGAGTGGGCAAGCGCAAATCCAGAGCAGGCCTGAGATGGGAAGCCTCGACCCTGGAACTCCTCCGGTCAATAACGACACCTACGGCGTGAATGTCTCATAGTTCCCCAGAATGATCAGGCTCTGCACGGCGGGCCAGTGTCTAGAGTCCAACACTGTAAACAGCAGCCGTCTCTGGGACTAAAGGTTTGGGGTCACCAGGACTCCCCAGAAGCCAGGGTATGTTTCCTATACCGTGCCTTCCTGAGGCATCATGAGCATTTTGACTAAATGTGGTTGACTTGGGAGCTGACTTTCACACCTGTCCCCTGCAGACTGGAGGCTAAACCAGTGTTTCCTAAACCTCTCAGTCTCAAGACCTGTTTGCACTCTTCAGTATTATTGAAGCGTCCCCAGAGCTTTTGTTTATGTGGGTTCTACCTAACTGATATATTTACCAGAGCAGAAAATTAGGTTAGTTTTTAATTAGTTGTTAATTGTCTTTTAAATTTTATTTATTTTTCATTTACTTATTTGAGACAGTCTTGCTCTGTAGCCCAGGCTAGACTGCAGTAGCATGATCTCAGCTCATTGCAACCTCTCTCTCCTGGGCTCAAGCAATTCTCTCACCTCAGCCTCCTGAGTAGCTGAGACTACAAGCATGCACCACCTAGCTAATGTTTTGATTTTTTGTAGAGACAGGGTCTCACTATGTTGCCGAGGATGGTCTCAAACTCCTGGGCTTAAGCAATCTGTCTGCCCCAACCTCCCAAAGTGCTGGGATTACCAGCATGAGCCACTGTGCCCAGCCGTTAATAATTTAAAAACATTGCTATCATTAACTCATTTTCAAATAACCCATTATAGATGCTAGGCTTTGAGTGTTTGCATCCCCCACAAAATTCCTATGTTGAAATCCTAAACCCAAAAGTGATGGTCTTAGGAGGTGGAGTCCTGGGGAGGTGATCAGGTCATGGGGGTGGAGCTCCCATGAATGAGTTTAGTGCCCTTATAAAGAGATCCCAGATAACTGCTTTGTTCCTTCCACGTGAGACACAGTGAGGCATCGTCTACAAGAAAGGGCTCTCCCCACAGCCTGAATCTGCCGGCACCTTCATCCTGGACTTCCCGCCTCCAAACTGTGAGAAATGAAAATGTCTGTTAGGCCAGGCACGGTGGCTCATGCCTGTAATCTCAGCTCTTTGGGAGGCCAAGGTGGGCAGATCATCTGAGGTCAGGAGTTCGAGACCAGCCTGACCAATATGGCAAAACCTCATCTTTACTAAAAAAAACACAAAATTAGTCAGGCGTGGTGGCACATGTCTGTAATCCCAGCTACTCAGGAGGCTGAAGCAGGAGAATCACTGGAACCCGGGAGGCCGAGGTTGCAGTGAGCCGAGATTGCACCACTGCACTCCAGCCTGCGGAACAGAGACTCCATCTCAAAAAAAAAAAAAAGGTCGTTGTTAAGCCACACAGTCTATGGAATTTTGTTATAGCAGCCTGAACTGACCGAGACAATAGGTTAACACAAAATATTTTTCACGAAAAGCAACTGTTTTGAAAGCAGAACAAAGCACAGTGAGAACAGTGGCAGTGTTCTGAATGTTTGCCAGTCTCTTTCCTATCTAGCTATTTGGAGGAGACCTGGCCCCCAAATCTGTTTTTGAATTCAGAGGAACGGAACGCCAGCCACAAATATGAGCCACGTTTGTCACCGACAATTGTCAAGTACTCACAGTAAAAAAGGCAAAAAAAAAAAAAAAAAAAAAAAAGTGGAATTAATATTAATAAGATATTTTGTTTAATCCAATATACCTAAAATGCCGTCATCTTAACATGGCATCAATATATATGGAAGTATTAAAGTACCTGCTAAATCCCTGACCTCAGAGACATGTTACTGGAAAAGAGAGGAACTCTCAAGTCACCCCTCCTAATCAAAAGGGTCTCAGGGACCTCCTGGGGTTCCTCAGAGCATACTTTGAGAAGCATCATCATGTCATCAAGGGGCCAAGATAGGTGATCAGCCGGGAAAGATGCCCAGAGAGGAGAATGCCACCCCTGCCTTCCACCCCTCGGTGACTTCAGTGAAAGCTGTCCTTTAAACCAAGGAAGGGTGGTCCAAAGCAATGTCACTCCCTGAGGCCCTCAAAATCCTAAAGAGAACACGAGTGGCCCTGCATGTTCTGCCTGATGGTCAAGTGGTACCATCTGACTTCCCTAGCGCTGCCATGGCCAAGTAGCTAAAAAAAGAACAGAAGGCCGGGTGCAGCAGCTCACGCCTGTAATCCCAACACTTTGGGAGGCCAAGGCGGATGGATCACCTGAGATCAGTAGTTCGAGACCAGCCTGGCCAACATGGTGAAACCCCGCCTCTACCGAAAATACAAAAATTAGCCCAGTGTGGTGGTGGGTGCCTGTAATTCCAGCTACTTAAGAGGCTGAGGCCGGAGAATCGCTTGAACCCGGGAGGCAGAGGTTGCAGTGAGCTGAGATTGTACCACAGCACTCCAGTCTGAGCAACAGAGCAAGACTCCGCCTCAAAACAACAACAACAACAACAACAAAATTAGCCAGATTTGGTGGCATGAGCCTGTAATCCCAGCCACTCGGAAGGCTGAGGCAATAGAATCGCTTGAACCCAGGAGGCGGAGGCTGCAGTGAGCCAAGATAGCACCACTGCACTCCAGCCTGGACAACAGGGCAAGACTCCATCTCAAAAAAAAAAGAACAGAAGTTTATTCTCTCAGTTTGTTTGGAGGCTGGAAGTCTTCGAAGAACGTGTCAGCAGGGCTGGCTCCTTCAGAGGCTCCAGGGCGAATCGGCCCAGGCCCCTCCTAGTGTCTGCGGGTTGCTGGCGATCCTTGGCACTCCGTGACTGCCAGACATACTCCTCTCTCTACTCCGCCTTCACGCGGCCTTCTCCCTGCGTGTGTCTGTGTCTAAATTTCCCCTTCATGTAAGGACACCGGTCACACTGGATGTGGGACCCACCCTACTCCAGAGTATAACCTCATCTTAACAAATGACACCCACAATGACCCCATCTCCAAACAGCATCCCATTCTGAGGTTCTGGGAGCTAGGACTTCAACAGATGAATATGGGGGGACATGATTCAACGCCTAACAGGCACCGTTCAAGCAAAGTGAATGTTTTGGTGGCCGACTTGTTCCTCAGCGTGGGCCAGGTTTACACCTGCACACCTGTCAGTCCTGATGGCTGCGGCAGCGGAAGCTGGCTCTGGGTGCAGCTGGCCAGCCGGCCCTCAGTGTGGAGAAGTGAGATTGGCAGGTCCCAGAAATGCACAATGATGTACATTTTGGAGGAGGGCCCCTTTGTAAGCCCCCAAGTATTGACCATGGGCTGGGCGCCATCCAACCACCCTACACACACAGTCATCTAGTCCTCATGACTTGCTGATAGGGTAAACAGCATTTTCCACACAAGGACTCCTTGCCCAGGGTCCCACAGCTAGGACAGGGCAGAGCTGGGATTTGGAACCAGGGGGTCCAGTTTCCGGAGCCACACAGTCCCTGCCCTGTGCCGATGCATCACTGAAGCACAGTTCACATTTTCCCCACTTTATTGGAAACTTTGTTGGAAGTGGCCTCAGCAGCTTCAGAGGAGTAAGCAACACGACAAAGACATGAACCTTAAATCCATCCTTCCAACTCCTGGACACATGCTTTGTGCCAGCAGATCTAGAATAGGGACAAAGGCTGTGCCATCTATCGTGTGCTGAGCCCTTGAAATGTGACAAGTCAGAACTGACGTGCGCTCTAAGTGTCAAATAGAGACTGAGTCTCAAAGGCCTTAGTTACCCAAAAAAATGTGAGACACCTCGTAATTTTCTATTAATTATAAGTTGGGATGTTTTTAATATATTGGGTTAACTAAAATATCTTATTAAAATTAATTTCACCTGGGCATGGTGGCGCATGCCTGTAATCCCAGCACTCTGGGAGGCCAAGGCAGGCAGATCACTGGAGCTCAGGAGTTCAAGGCCACCCTGGGCAACATGGCAAAACCCCATCTCTACAAAAAATACAAACATTAGGTGGGGCACGGTGGCTCATGCCTGTAATCCCAGCACTTTGGGAGGCCGAGGCAGGGGGATCATGAGGTCAGGAGTTTGAGACTACCCTGGCCAAGATGGTGAAACCCCATCTCTACTAAAAAAAATTTAAAAATTAGCCAGGCACGGTGGCAGGAGCCTCTAATCCCAGCTACTCAGGAGGCTGAGGCACGACAATGGCTTGAACCCAGGTGGTGGAGGTTGCAGTGGTGAGCCGAGATCGGCCACTGCATTCAAGGCTAGGTGCCAGAGCAATACTCCATCTCAAAAAATAATAATAATAATACAAACATTAGCCAGACGTGGTGGCGCACACCTGTGGTCCCAGCTAGTTGGGAAGCTGAGGTAGGAGAATCACCTGAGCCTGGGGTGGTGGAGGCGGCGGTGAGATTGTGCCACTGCACTCCAGCCTGGGCAACAGGGCAAGACTCTGTCTCAAAAAAAAAAAAAAAAAAAGCCGGGCGCGGTGGCTCAAGCCTGTAATCCCAGCACTTTGGGAGGCCGAGACGGGTGGATCACGAGGTCAGGAGATCGAGACCATCCTGGCTAACACGGTGAAACCCCCTCTACTAAAAAATACAAAAAAAACTAGCCGGGCGAGGTGGTAGGCGCCTGTAGTCCCAGCTACTTGGGAGGCTGAGGCAGGAGAATGGCGTGAACCCGGGAGGCGGAGCTTGCAGTGAGCTGAGATCCAGCCACTGCACTCCAGCCTGGGCGACAGAGCAAGACTCTGTCTCAGAAAAAAAAAAAAAAAAAAAAAGGGCTGGGAGCAGTGGCTCATGCCCATAATCCCAGCACTTTGGGAGGCTGAGGCAGGTGGATCACGAGGTCAGGAGCTCAAGACCAGCCTGGCCAACATAGAGAAACTTTGTCTCTACTAAAAATACAAAAAAATTAGCCAGACGTGGTGGCACACACCTTTGGTCCCAGCTAGTTGGGAAGCTGAAGTAGGAGAATCACCTGAGCCCGGGGTGGTGGAGGCTGCAGTGAGCTGGGATTGTGCCACTGCACTCCAGCCTGGGCAATAGGGCAAGACTCTTGTCTCAAAAAAAAAAAAGGCTGAGAGCAGTGGCTCATGCCTGTAATCCCAGCACTTTGGGAGGCCGAGGCATGTGGATCACGAGGTCAGGAGCTCAAGACCAGCCTGGCCAACACAGTGAAACCCTGTCTCTAATAAAAATACAAAAAAATTAGCCAGGCGTGGTGGCACATGCCTGTAATCCCAGCTACTCGGGAGGCTGGGGCGGGAGACTGGCATGAACCCGGGAGGTGGAGGTTGCAGTGAGCCAAGATCACGCCACTGCCCTCCAGCTTGGGCAACAGAGTAAGACTTCGTCCCTCCTGCCCCCCACCACCCCCCAAAAAAAAGAAAAGAAAAGAAAGAAAAATTAATTTCACCATTTCTTTTTACCCTTTTGACATGGTTACTAGAAAACTTCACATCACCTAGGGGGCTCACATTCTTTTTCTATTAGACCACTCAGGGCTACGGAGTTCCCATTTTAACCAGACTCTTAAAAAAAAAAAAAAAACACACACTGAAGAAAGAAATTACAGAATTGTGCTCACAGAAACCTTTTTTACCAGAATATCCAACGTTGGTGTATGGCTTCCTGTAAAGCATTTTGCACTCAAACTTCTACGCATAAGACACGAATTCCAAAGGCCTTTGGATGCCTTGAAGCTTACGCATCAAACAGAACTAGAAAAGCTTCAACACGGAAGCAAGCTGGTTTCGCCTCCGGAACGCGCCAGCTGCTCTCCTGATGAATGCGGGCATTCAGGGCTTATGGATCCGCTGCGGATGCCTCTATTCTGGGCTTCTTCCATATGATTAGGAGGCTGTTCCTACTCTGTAGTTTTTCATTCCAAGCTGCGTGCGATTTTCTGCAATCAGGTTTGTTTCTCCAGGGTTCAATGGGTGGCGATGAAAACACGGAGAGTTTGACAATCCGGGCAGGTGGTGAATACGGAAGCTAAGAGGATTGCACGCAGTGGCTGTATCTGGGGGAGGGTGCGTTAACTCTGCCAAGTCCCAGGAGGGGCCATGAGTGGCCTCGGGGGGCTGCCAGGTGCACAGTGTCCTCTGGCTATGCTGACGCCTCCAATTCTTTGAGCAGTGAGGTGACTGAGTTGGCATAAGGCCTCTTAAAGGTTGAACTCAGAGATGTTTCTGAATGGCCTGGGGTGTCAACAGGTATGAACCAGGGTGCCCATCATGGCCAGTGGACCTCATTCCCCCATCTCTGATCAGTAAAATGGGGATGTCAAGGACCGATGGGCAGTGCTGAGAGATTCCACATGTAACAGGGCTATGGTATAGTAGTTTCCCATGGCTGCCTCAACAAACCACTACAAACTGGGCGGTTTACAACAGAAATTCATCCACTTGCGGTTCTGGAGGCCGGAAGTCTGAATCAAGGTCTCGGCGGGGCCACGCTCCCTCTGAAAGCTCAAGGGAAGATCCTTCCTCGCCTCTTCCAGCTTCTGGTAGCCCCAGGTGTTCCTTGGCTTATGGCTCCATCCCTCTAGTCCCTGTTTCTCACTTCCCAGGGCCATCTTCTCCCTATGTTTCTTGGTGCTTCTGTGTTCAAATTCCCCACTTCTTATAAGCACATCAATCATTAAATTGAGGGTCCACTCTAATCCAAGATGATCTCATTTAACTTGATCACATCTGCAGACCCCATTCCCAAACAAGGGCTCACTCACAGGCCCAGGGCTAGGACTAGAATACATATTCTTACTCTCGGGGAGCACATTTCAGCCCACATGACTGGCTAAGCAGCGGGTCCCACAGCCCTCCTGCTCTTATTAACCAAGAGTGGGCTGTGTGTGGTGGCTCACGCCTATAATCCCAGCACTTTGGGAGGCTGAAGCAGGAGAACGGTTTGAGCCCAAGAGTTTGAGAACAGCCTGGGCAACATGGTAAGACCCTGTCTCTACAGAAAATGTAAAAAGTAGCCAGGCCTGGTGGCATGGGCCTGTGGTTCCAGCTACTTGGGAGGCTGAGGTGGGAGGATCACAAGCCCAGGAAGTTGAGGCTGTAGTGAGCCATGACTGAGCCACTACACTCCAGCCTGGGCAATAGAGTGAGATCCTAAACAAAAGCAAACAAAGGCCAGGGATGGTGGCTCACGCCTGTAATCCCAGCACTTTGGGAGGCCGAGACGGGAGGATCATGAGGTCAGGAGATCGAGACCATCTTGGCTAACACGGTGAAACCCCCTCTCTGCTAAAAATACAAAAAATTAGCCTGGCGTGGTGGCGGGCGCCTATAGTCCCAGCTACTCAGGAGGCTGAGGCATGAACCCAGGAGGCGGAGCTTGCAGTGAGCCGAGATATCGCCACTGCACTCCAGCCTGGGCGACACAGCAAGACTCTGTCTCAAAACAAACAAACAAACAAACAAACAAACAAACAGGGCCTCTTTGTGCCAGGTGCAGAGCTGGGGCCAGAGTGCAGCCCGGAGACGCCAGGCCTAGGCTGTTGACACAAATGATGTGGTTTGTGACAACACCTGCATTCCCTCTGGGAGTCTAGAATTTTGACACGTCAAGCAGAGGGTGATGACACGACCAGCCCCCAATAAAAAGCCTGGGCACGGAGTCGTCGGTGGGCACCCTCTGCTGGGGGAATTAAGTGCGTCCCGTGTGACTCCCCAGGGAGAGGACTTCGACGCTTGAGCCTGGCCTCCCTGGGACTTCACGCGCCTTTTCCCTTTGCTGATGGTGCTTGCGTCCTTCCGTCACAATACATCACAGCCGTGAGGACAGCTATATGCTGAGTCCTGCCAGTGCTCCGAGGGAACCGGTGGGCCTGTAAGGGGTCTTAGGAACCCTGCCACACGCAGCAACTGCAGACTTTCCCGGGAGACAGGTGGCAGCTGGGACCAGGGCGGTGGGGCCAGAAAGAGCCCAGCTGGGGGATTTCCTCTGGAAAGGCCCAGGGGAAGAACGGCCTCCACCTTGTGGACAGAAGGAGAGCAGTGGAGCGGGGGCAGCTGAGAGATCCCTCCTTACCTGGCACACCACAGGGCAGGCAGAGAAACGGGAAGGTGACTTCATCCTGAGAGCATGGGATGCCTCTGGAGCTCTTAAGGTGGTAAGGGACAAGGTCTCCTCTGGGTATAAAAGTTGCACACCCTGGACACTCTGCCCGGGTTAGCTCCTGTCACCCCCTGATGGAATGCAGATGGAGGTGGGGCAGAGCCGCCTGGGAAGGGAGGTGTAAGGCTGGGGGCGGCGCAGGCTACAGGCCTGGACTAGAGGTGCCCCACTCAGTTACCAGGACCGTTGCTGCCTTGCCATCCGCCAAGACCAGTATCGGTGCCCCAACCCACATGTAGAAAGGGAGGGGCTGTGCCCCGCCAATGTTCTCTTCCTGGCTATAAATGTGTGACTAGCACTGCACCATCAAACTGCACTACCCTCCTCCCCAGCCCACAAAAGCAGGGGAGCTCCCCTGGCAATTCTTGCCCCATGCGGTGGGTATGGCGGGTGGGCTGGTACAGCATCGGATGACACCTGCCTCCAGCCTGCCTTCCTGGATGGCAGAAGCTGGAGAGCTAAGAACTGCATTAGCCTGCCTCCCTCACAGCTGGGGACTGGACAGAAAGTAAGTTCCGCCTTGCAGTTCCCCCATACACACATGACTTTGAAAATTAAGTGAAGTGTTGCAGCCGATATGCATGGTTCCAGAAACGGCCAGGGTCCCTGCACCTACACGCAAAGTCTAGTTGTTGTGGTGGCAGCAGTGGCTTCCTGGTCCTCAAATTATGCTACAGTTGTGTGACCTGGAACTCAATGGTCTCAACAGCTGCAATCCTGGACGGCCAGTTCGGCAGTGTCTGAGGCCATGCATCTCTCCCTCAGCCTTTCTGAAGATTCTTTTGAGTGTCTCTGTCTCCATGAAATCCCCTTCTGCCTAAATAACTAGTCATTTATTGCACGGATCCCAGTGAGCCAGAGCACTATACCTCTGGTCCATGTGTTTTGCCTAGGGACACACAAGTTGGCACTACCCAGTCAGTCGCACCTTACCCTAAATGGTATCTGGGAAATCTCAGCTTTGATGGGCCATTTGTTTTTTATTTTTGTTATTATTTTAGAGGAGTCTTGCTCTGTCATCCAATCTGGAGTACAGTGGCATGATCATAGCTCACTGCAGCCTCAAACTCCTGATCTCAGGCAATCCTCCTGCCTCAGCCTCCCGAGTGGCTGGGGACTACAGGTGCACACCACCACACCCAGCAATTTTTTGGTACTTTTTGTGTGGAGATGGGATTTCACCACATTGCCTAGGCTGGTCTGCAATTCTTGGGTTCAAGCAACCGTCCCACCTTGGTCTCCCAAAGCACTGGGATTACAGGCATGAGCCGCTGTGCCTAGCCTCTATATGAGACTATTAAAATAAAAAATGTTTACTCCTATCCTCACTGACCAGCCCTCCGCAACCTTCTCACGTATTACTCACTGTGAGTACCAGTTCCACACCACCAGAACCACCAAAACAGAATGACACCTTACGCGAATACCACCCCCACACCTACCATCAAGTCCAAGAACATCCAAGAGCTCGGTCCACACTTTCCACAGTGTCTCCACGAACATATCCACTCCCAACACGAACCTCTCGGTCAGCCTGGCCAAGAACTGCAGAAACAAGAAAACAGTCATCACCCAATTTCTACTCACCACTCTGCTGTTTTCCTCTATCTGTCAAGCAGTGAACCGGGGAGCCCGGGAGTTTATACCTGGGAAGGGAAAAACCGCACGTCCATGATGAATACCACATACGCCCAGGGGAGTGACTTGAACTGGATACTGATGACAGCCCAGCTGAGAAAAATTGGTGAAAATGACCCCTTCCTTGGAAGGGCTGAACAAGGCACCTATGGAGGCTGGGACTCCGCAGGGCCGCGTTACGCCGCTTGCCATTGCTCCTGCTGTCTTTCATGCTCCCTCTTGGGTTAGGGTCTCTGCTTTCTTCTGTCTGATTTCTCTTTTTTTTTTTTTTTTTTTTGAGACGGAGTCTCGCTCTGTCGCCCAGGCTGGAGTGCAGTGGCCGGATCTCAGCTCACTGCAAGCTCCACCTCCCGGATTCACGCCATTCTCCTGCCTCAGCCTCCCGAGTAGCTGGGACTACAGGCGCCCGCCATCTCGTCCAGCTAGTTTTTGGTATTTTTTAGTAGAGACGGGGTTTCACCATGTTAGCCAGGATGGTCTTGATCTCCTGACCTCGTGATCCGCCCGTCTTGGCCTCCCAAAGCGCTGGGATTACAGGCTTGAGCCACCGTGCCCGGCCTTCTGCCTGATTTCTCTAAAGAGACAGGGTCTCGCTGTTGCCCAAGCTGGGGTGCAGTGGTGCAATGATAGCTCGCTGCAGCCTCAAACTCCCGGGCTCAAGCAATCCCGCCTCAGCTTCCCAAGTAGCTAGGGCTACAGGTGCAGCCACCACACCAGGCTTTATTATTATTATTGTTATTATTATTATTATTTTGTAGAGACGGGGTCTTGCTATATTGCCCAGGCTGGTCTCAAACCCTAAGCCTCAAGCGATCCTCCTGCCTGGCCCTCCCAAATTCCTGAGATTACAGGTGTGAAACACTGCACCGCACCCTGCAGGTTTCTCATTTTTAGAGTGGAAGTTTCTGCTCCTAAGAAGCTGGTAATGATAGAGCCCCATGCTCTATCCAACTCTAAGGACCCCGGGCCTCTGAGGTCTTCATTTGCCCTCCAGGTGACACAGGGCTAAAGAAACATGAATACAAGGTACAGCCGCATTTTAACTTTTTTTTTTTTTTTTAAAGTGATATTGTATACATGTAGCATAAAACTCAAGCCTACCAATAGGTATTCAGTGGACAGTAAGCCTTCCCTCTCATTTCCTGGCAACCTGAATCCCCCTCCAGAGGAACCACTATGACCACTCGCTTGTGAACCCTTCCTTAGATGTGCCAGGTGAATAATGGCACGGACATATTCTTTCCACAGTGGCAGCACAGGTGTACAGCTGAGCTGCTTTTCTCGTGCAACACTCTTATCTTGGAGATCACTCACACTCAGAACACACAGAGCTGCCCCACCCTTTTTAAAAGATGGCACACCTGGAGCCAGGCCCCTACTCACGGACACCTGTGTGGTTTCCAGCCTTTGCTATTACGGGGAAAAAAGAGCGGGCCCACGATGAATGCCACCCAAGTGGTCTACTGGCCCAGGGGATGAACTTGAACTTGATACAAATTGATGACAGCCCAACAACTGAGCAAAACTGAGTAAAACACACCCCTTCCCTTGTAAGGGCTGACCAAGGTATCTATGGGGGCCGGGATTCTGCAGGGCTACAGCACACAGAGTGCTGCCATAATAGAACCCACCTACATGGGCCACTTGGCTCATGTGTGCAGGGTAAATGCCTCTGTGAATTGGCGACAGCATTTTTTTTTTTTTTTTTTGAGACAGGGTCTTGCTCTGTCACCCAGGCTGGAGTGCAGTGGTATGATCTCGGCTCACTGCAGCCTCCACCTCCCAAGTTCAAGTAATCCTCCCACCTCAGGCTCCCAAGCAGCTGGGACTACAGGCTTGCACCACCACACTCAGCTAAAATTTTTGTATTTTTAGTAGAGACAGGGTTTCACCATGTTGGCCAGGCTAGTCTAGAACTCCTGACCTCAGGTGATCTGCCCACCTCAGCCTCCCAAAGTGCTGGGATTATAGGTGTGAGTCACCACACCTGGGCAGCTACAGTAGTTTATTTTATTTTATTTTGAGTCTCACTTTGTCACCAGGCTGGAGTGCAGTGGCACGATCTCAGCTCACTGCAACCTCCGCCTCCTGGGTTCAAGCGATTCTCCTGCCTCAGCCTCTTGAGTAGCTGGGACTACAGGCGTGCACCACCATACCCAGCTAATTTTGTATTTTTAGTAGAGATGGGGTTTCCCCATGTTGGCCAGGATGTTCTCGATCTCTTGACCTCATGATTCACCAGCCTCAGCTTCCCAAAGTGCTGGGATTACAGGCATGAGCCACCATGCCCAGCTAGCTACAGCATTTTAGACTGGATGGTTCCTACAGGACAGAGGAGATAAGAGCAGGGCTGAATCAGGAACTAGGAGAGTAGAAAATGCCAATGACCTCAGAGGTAGCACTGTGGCTGAGAAAGCACAAGCCGGGCTGTTGACTGCCTGGGTTCAAATCCCAGCTCTGCCTCTTACTAGCTGGGTTTCCATGAGCATATTATATATATTCATAAGCTCTCTGGGGCTTCAGGGTTTGCACTAACAATGGAGATAACAGTACCTATTTCATCTGGTTATTGTGAGCTTTACATGGGATATTCACGTGAAATGCTTTAAGCACATGGTAAGTGTTCAAGACTCCTGTCAACATCCAATATTCTTCTTTTTTTGAGACATGGTCTCACTCTGTCACCCAGGCTGGAGTGCACTGGTGCAATCTCGGCTTAAGGCAAACTCTGCCACCTGAGTTCAAGCAATTCTCCTGCTTCAGCCTCCTGAGTAGCTAGAATTACAGGTCCCTGCCACCACACCCGGCTAGTTTTTGTATTTCTAGTAGAGATGGGGTTTCACCACGTTGACCAGGCTAGTCTCGAACTCCTGACCTCAAGTGATCCGCCTTCCTAGGCCTCCTAAAGTGCTTCCCAAAGTGCTGGGACTACAAGCATGAGCCACCGTGCCCGGCCAATGTCCAATATTCTAACAGAAGCATTGACTTCACAATGTCCTATGAGGACACCAACATTTTAGCCCTAAAAAATAGTATAGGGCATGGTGGCTCACACCTATAATCCCAGCACTTTGGGAGGCTGAGGTGGGAGGATTGCTTTAGCCCAGGAGTTTGAGACCAGCCTGGGCAACAAAATGAGACCCTATCTCTAATTTACCTTAAGAAAAAATTTTAGGCTGAGCATGGTGGCTCATGCCTGTAATCTCAGCACTTTGGGAAGCCAAGGCGAGTAGATCACCTGAGGCCAGGAGTTCAAGACGAGCCTGGCCAATGTGGCAAAACCTCGTCTCTACTAAAAACACAAAAAGTTAGCTGGGCGTGGTGGTGCACGCCTGTAATCCCAGCTACTTGGGAGGCTGACGCAGGAGAATTGCTTGAACCTGGGAGGCAGAGGTTGCAATGAGCCGAGATTGTGCCACTGCACTCCAGTCTGGGCGATAGAGGGAGACAGCATCTCAAAAAAAAAAAAAGATGGTTGGGCGCAGTGCCTCACGCCTGTAATCCCTGTACTTTGGGAGACCGAGGCAGGTGGATCACCTGAGGTCAGGAGTTCGAGACCAGTCTGATTAACATGTTGAAACCCCGTCTCTAGTAAAAATACAAAAAAAATTAGCCAGGTGTAGCGGTGAGTGCCTGTAATCCCAGCTACTTGGGAGGCTGAGGCAGGAGAATCGCTTGAACCTGGGAGGTGGAGGTTGCTATGAGTTGAGATCACACCATTGCACTCCAATCTGGGCAACAGAGCAAGACTCTGTCTCAAAAAAAAAAAAAAAAAAAAAAAAGATTTTCACAGGAGCATGAACCCTATTGCGAACTGCATGCAAGGGGCCTAGGTTGCATGCTCCTTGTGAGAACCTCATGCCTGATGATCTGTCACTGTCCCCCATCACTCCCAGACGGAACAGATGGAACCGTCTAGTTGCAGGAAAACAAGCTCAGTGCTCCCACTGATTCTACATTATGATGAGTTGTATAATTATTTCATTCTATATTACAATGTAATGACAATAAAAATAAAGTGCACAATAAACATAACGTGCTTGAATCATCTCGAAACCATCCCCCCACCCAGTTCATGGAAAAACTGTCTTCACAAAACCGGTCCCTGCTGCCAAAAAGGTTGAGGACCGCTGCATTAGAGAGAAGAGGAGGGTGACTGCCCCTCCCTTGGGTGGGGGTCGGTGGGGGGATCTGGGAGGAGGGCCTGCAGAAGACCAGCGTAAATCAGAACCACAACCACGAAGAGGTCTTCCAGAGATTCCACGTCACGGCACACATCCCAGCTCAGTGGTTCTCAGAGTGTGGTGGTGCCCGGACTAGCAGCAGCATCACCCAGGGGCTTGCCAGAAATGCAGACTCTCAGGGCCCCACCCAGATCCACTGCCTCAGACTCTCCAGGGATGGAGCCCAGCAATCCGTTTCCACAGGCCTCCTGGTGATGCTGATGCACACTCCAGGTTGAGGACCTTGACTGAGAGAGGCAGTTGCACATGTTCCTTCAGAGCAGCACTGCACTAAAGAGCTGCAGGCAGGCCAGACATACGTGGACAATGGAAGAGACACATAAGACAGTGACCTGCTCATAAAATGCAGTCCATATCCACAGCAACAAAAACAAAGGATGGACGTATCCAGCAACATCAAGAAATAGCAGAAAGTAATAATAATGAGTAAATAGATTACAGAATGTATGCCCCCCCTTTTTTTTTTTGGAGACAGAGTCTTGCTCTGTTGCCCAGCCTGGAGTACAGTGGGGGTAATTGTGGCTCACTGCAGTTTCAAACTCCTGGGCTCAAGCAATCTTCCCACCTCAGCCTCCCATGTAGCTAGAACCACAGGCAGCTGCTACCATGCCCAGCTTTTCCTGTCACAATTTTTTTTCTTTTTCCTGAGACAGAGTCTTGCTTTGTCACCTGGGCTACAGGGCATTAGCGCCATCTCAGCTCACTGCAACCTCCCCCTCCCAGGTTCAAGCGATTATCCTGCCCCAGCCTCCTAAGTAACTGGAATTACAGACACGCGCCACCAAGCCTGGCTAGTTTTTGTAAAATAGTGGAGACAGGGTTTTGCCATGTTGGCCAGGCTGATTTTGAACTCCTAACCTCAGGTGATCTGCCTGCCTCAGTCTCCCAAAGTGCTGGGATTACAGGTGTGAGCCACCGCGCTCAACCTACAATTCTTTAAAATATGTGTGACTTGTATATGTTTGTCAATATACAGCAATTTTTTTTGCAGGGGGGTGAGATAGAGTCTCGCTCCATCACCCAGGCTAGAGTATGACCTCGGCTCACTGCAACCTCTGCCTTGTGGATTCAAGCAATTCTCCTGCCTCAGTCTCTCAAGTAGCTGGGATTACAGGCATGTGCCACCATACCCGGCTAATTTTTATATTTTTAGTAGAGACAGGGTTTTGTCATGTTGGCCAAGCTGATCTCAAACTCCTGACCTCAGATGATCCATCCACCTTCCCAAAGTGCTGGGATTACAAGCGTGACCCACCGTGCCCAGACAGTATATAGCAATTTCTATAATTTGTTCAAATGGAGGGAAAAAGAAAGGCTTTTGTGAGAAAAGAATAGCAGGCCAGGCTGGGCGCGGTGGCTCATGCCTATAATCCCAGCACTTTGGGAGGCCGAGACGGGCGGATCACGAGGTCAGGAGATTGAGACCATCCTGGCTAACATGGTGAAATCCCGTCTCTACTAAAAAATACAAAAAAATTAGCTGGGAGTGGTAGTGGGCGCCTATAGTCCCAGCTACTCGGGAGGCTGAAGCAGGAGAATGGCATGAACCCAGGAGGCAGAGCTTGCAGTAAGCCGAGATTGCGCCACTGCACTCCAGCCTGGGTGAGAGAGTGAGACTCCATCTCAAAAAAAAAAAAAAAAGAGAATACAGGCTTTTAAAAATGCCACCAAGTGCCCAGGAAAGGGTGCGTGGAAGCAGTTATTTTGGGAGGAAGGGACATTCCTGTTCATACTGTTGAACCTTTCTGTGCCTCAGTTTTCTCCGCCGTGGGAGAAATGGGACTAAGAGCGGATTCAAGAGCAGAACCTGTAAAGACCTCGGCACAGCGCCCAGCACACGGCAGGCGCCCAGTGTGTCGGAGCGGCTGAGGTACTTGTTGCATTCATGGGCTGCAGGGTGGCAACCTGGAACTCCCTGCAAGCTGAGCGGCCACCTCCCATGTAACACAAGCTGACAGGCAGGTGCTCTGAAACCTGCCATGCCTGAGAGGCTGGCGTGCCTGAGCAGCTTCTGGCATTGCTAAGAAAGGTGCAGGTCAGAGGTTCTTTCTCACGGTGGAAAGAACAGCACCTGACCCCTCCTGAAAACTTGCCCTGGGCAAGAGAGGGTGAATTCAGGGAGGATCCCATCACCTGCCGATTAACCATCTGGCTGGAGAAGTTGCTGTTCCCTGTGGGGCCGGCTCCGCCTGCTCTGGTGTGTAACACCCTGACCCACTTTGTGTGGATGGAGACATAGGAGCCCTGGGGGGAATAACATGGGCTGAACTGTGTCCCCCGAAAGGCTTATGTGGAACCCCTAAACCCCAGGATCTCAGAATGGGACTGTATTTGGAGACAGGGTCTTTAAAATGAGATCTTAAAGGTGAGCCCTAATCCGATTTGACTGCTGTCCTTATGCAAGTAGGAGAGTAGGACCCAGATGTATAGAAGAAAGACCACTAGAAGACACAGGGAGAGGGCGGCCATCTGCAAGCCAAGACGCAGGGCCTCAGGAGAAAGCAACCCTGGCACCTCGAGCTCAGATTTCCAGCCTCCAGAATGGGAGAAAATGTATGTCTGCTGTTTAGGCGACTGGGTTGCACTATACACAAACACAGGAGCTTATAGAGAAGCCCCAAGCCTGGAGGCGGTTCCATCAGAAATCGGGTGAAAATGCAAGCCTGAATCGTATCAGGCCTCTAGATCTTTTTTTTTTTTTTTTTTTTTTTTTTTTGAAACAGTCTTGCTCTGTCACCCAGGCTGGAGTGCAGTGGTGTGATCTCGGCTCACTGCAACCTCCGCTCCCCACCCCAAGTGTTCAAGCAATTCTTGTGCCTCAGCCTCCTGAGTAGCTGGGATTACAGGCGTAAGCCACCACACCTGGCTACCTTTTTGTACTTTTAGTAGAGATGGGGTTTCAACCATGTTGGCCAGACTGGTCTTGAACTCCTGACCTCAAGTGATCTGCCCGCCTCGGCCTCCCAAAGTGCTAGGATTACAGGCATGAGTCACCGTCCCTGGCCAGGCCTCTAGATCTAACCACTGGTTCTTGGGGATCTGGGACATGGGGCACAGGGAAACACCACCATGAAGATGCACCCAGCCAGATGCAGATGGCAGAGATGCTATGGGGTGAGACCCAGCTTCTCCACAGAATAAGATGGCATCCAAGAAAAAGCATGAGGTGGGGGCATTAAAATTAAAAGTGATGTAAATCATGATGATTCGCTGTACTATGGAAGTGACGGGATGATAATAGTCCTAAATTCTGTGTCTTCCTTCCCAAAACCCATCACCCAGTCTCATTATGAGAAAAACATCAGCCAAATTCCAATAGGGAGCATCCTACAAAATCCCTGACCGGCTGGGCGCGGTGGCTCACGCCTATAATCCCAGCACTTTTGGAGGCCATGGCAGGCAGATCACTTGAGTTCAAGAGCAGCCTGGCCAACATGGTGAAACCTCTTGTGTCTACTAAAAACACAAAAATTAGATGGGCATGATGGCATGCAACTGTGGTCCCAGTTACTCAGGAGCTGAGGCAGAAGAATTGCCTGAACCTGGGAGGCAAAGGTTGCAGTGAGCAGAGATCACATCACTTCACTCCAGCCTGGGTGACAGAGCAAGATTCTGTCTGGAGGGGAGGGGAGGGGAGGGGAGGGGAGGGGAGAACTCCTGATCAATGCTCCTGAAAACTGTCAAGGTCATCAAAAATAAGTAGAGCCTGAGAAACTCCCAGCCAAGAGGACCTCGGGAGACCTGAGGACCAAATGTCGGGTGGGATCCCAGATGGGATCCTGGGACAGAAAAGGGTGGTAGGAAAAACTACGGAAGTCTGAATTACAGACTTCAGCGAATAACTGATGTAACAATATTGGTTCATTAATAGAACATCAATATACAACTTTAATAATGGGGGAAATGGGGTGAGAGGTATATGGCGACTCCCTGTATTATCTTCACAATTTTTCTATAACTCTAAAAGAACAGACTATTTTTTAAACTCTACTCATAGAAAGAATAATGTTAATTTGTTTTTTAAAAAGGCTTGGGGCTGGGCATGATGGCTAACGCCTGTAATCCCAACACTTTGGGAGGCCAAGGCCAGAGGATCATTTGAGTCTGGGAGTTAGAGACTGGCCTGGGCAACATGGCGAGACACCGTCTCTATAAAAAATTAAAAAATTAGCTGGGCATGACGGCATGTACCTGTGGTTCCAGCTACTCAGCAGGAGCTTGGGGGATCGTTGAACCTAGGAGGTTGAGGCTGCAGTGAGCTGTTCATGCCACTGCACTCCAGCCTGGGTGACAAAGCAAGACCTTGTCTCAAAAAAAAAAAAAAAAATTAAAAATTTAAAAAAGAGACTTAAAAGATACTTCATGTGTAGACTTGTTTATATCCAAATTCAAACAAAGCATTTTATAAAAAGACATTTTGGGTCAGGGAAATCAGAAAATGGAGCTGCATTAGATGTTAAGGAATAAGCTGTGATGATGGTATTGTGGGGTTGCTTTGTTTGTTTTGTTTTGTTTGGAGACAGAGAGATGTCTCGCTCTGTCACCCAAGCTGGAGTGCAATGGTGCGATCTAGGCTCACTGCAACCTCCGCCTCCCGGGCTCAAGCGATTCTCCTGCCTCAGTCTCCTGAGTAGCTGGGATTACAGGTGAGCGCCACCATGCCCAGCTAATTTTTTTTTTTTTTTTTTTTTTTTTTTTTTGAGACGGAGTCTCGCTGTGTCTCCCAGGCTGGAGTGCAGTGGCGTGATCTCGGCTCACTGCAAGCTCCGCCTCCCACGTTCACGCCATTGTCCCGCCTCAGCCTCCCAAGTAGCTGAGACTATAGGCGCCCGCCACCACGCCCGGCTAGTTTTTTGTATTTTTAGTAGAGACGGGGTTTCACCATGTTAGCCAGGATAGTCTCGATCTCCTGACCTCGTGATCCACCCGCCTCGGCCTCCCAAAGTGCTGGGATTACAGGCTTGAGCCACCGCGCCCGGCCGCCCAGCTAATTTTTAAATTTTTAGTAGAGACAGGGTTTCACCATGTTGGCCAAGCTAGTCTCAAACTCCTGACCTCTAGTGATCTGCCTGCCTTGGCCTCCCAAAGTGCTGGGATTACACGCATGAGCCACCATGCCTGGCTGGTATTGTGGTTTTGATTTTCACAAAATTTGTATTGTTAAAGATACTAACTGAAATATGCAAAGGTGAAGTAATATCTTGGATCAGCTTTAAAATATTATTCCAGGCACCCCCCAAAAAAAATTTAGGAAGGAAAGAAGTAACCAGAATGGCAGAAAGTTGCTATGTGGGAAGACCTGGGTGAACGAGGGTTCACTCTACTCTCCCTACCTTTGGGTATGTTGGACAATTTTCAGAACGGAAAGTTGAAATATGAGGACAAGGTGAGCAAACTGTGGATGCCTGAGGCCTCAGACAAACAAGGCCCAGCCATCGCCTCTGTGGGAGGGAACAAGATTGCTTCAAGCCTGGGATTTCATCAGCCCTCTTTTTACAGCAGTCAGGTGGGGACATCCAACACCCGGGGACATCCAACACTGGGGTTGGGTGATAGCGGCCTTCCTGCATCCTCATCTCGCTTTACCTCCATCACCCTCAGGCACAAACAAATGGGTCCTGTGGAAAATCAGGCCATGAGGGCAAAGGCATCTTGATGAGCAAGCCAGGGAGGGGGGTGGGAGATTCTGCCATTCAGCGGTTTCCCAAGCATCTGAAGAACACACAGAAATGCAAAGGCCAGATGAATGGAAAATGCTGGAACATAAATACAGACCACGTATGAACCACAGAGGGGAAAGGGCACCCCCAGCGTGGTGAGCCTGCCCAGCCTCAACCCAGGGATCAAACTCAGCGTCAACCAACAAGAAAGTGATGGCACAAACAGACACCACGAGCCCCGATGTGGTGCTGCCTCAGCAAGGACACACGGCGCCTTCTGTAGAATTCTTGCCATGAAAGCTAAGTCTGAGCCTAACCTGGAGGAAATAAACAGATAATACACACTGTGGGACATTTCAAAAGACAGTTCTGAACCGCGTGCGGTGGCTCACGCCTGTAATCCCAGCACTCTGGGAGGCCAAGGCAGGTGCATCACGAGGTCAGGAGATCGAGACCATCCTGGCTAACACAGTGAAACCCTGTCTCTACTAAAAATACAAAAAATTAGCCGGGCATGATGGCGGGTGCCTATAGTCCCAGGTACTCGGGAAGCTGAGGCAGGAGAATGGCGTGAACCTGGGAGGCGGAGCTTGCAGTGAGCTGAGATCGCACCACTGCACTCCGGCCTGGGCAACAGAGCGAGACTCCGTCTCAAACAAACAAACAAACAAACAAACAAACCAGTTCTGGTCTGTCAAAACCACAGCGATACTACTTTACCTCTGCCAAGATGGCTAGAATCAAAAAAGTAGACCATAGCAAGTACTGACAAGGATGTGGGGAAACGAGGCCCCTCCTACCTTGCTGGTAGGCAGGTAAAATGGTACATCTGCCTTGGAAATGGGTGACGGTTCCCCAAAGTGTTAAACAAAAAGTTCCTGTATGACCCAGCAACTGCACTCCTAGGTATGCAACACAAAATACTGGAAACATATGTCCACACAAATATCTGCACATGGATGTTCAGAGCAGCATCATTTATAACAGACAAAAAGTGACATAAACCCAAATGCTCATCAATAGATGATCAGGTAAATAAAAAGCCATAAAGAGGAATAAAGTACTGATCCTGCAATATGGATGAACCTTGAAAACATTAGGCTAAGTGAAAGAAGTCAGACACAAGGCCAGATTGTACAGGACTCCGTTCTTATGAAAAGCCCACAGGAGGCTCAGTCAGAGACAGAAAGCAGACTGGCAGTTGCTTAAGGCTGGGAGTTGGGGCAAAGGAAAAAAGTAGGGACTGCTAATGGGTACAGAGTTTCTTTTTGTAAGAACTTTTAGAACATGCAAATGTTCTAAAATTGACTATAGTGACAGCTGTACAGTGCTGTGAATATACTAAAAACTGCTGAGCTTTCAATGAATAAGTTGTATGGGATATGAATTATAGCTCAAAAAAAAAAAAAAAACACATTCAGTCTGTAGTCTTTAAAAATGTCGATGCTGTAAAAGTCCCTTACTGGGCCAGGGGCAGTGGCTCATGCCTATAATCCCAGCACTTTGGGGGGCCAAGGTGGGAGGACTACATGAGCCCAGGAGTTAAGAGACCAGCCTGGCAACACAGGGGTTTCGAGGAGAAACCCTGTCTCTACGAAAAATACAAGAAATAAATAAATAAATAAATAAATAGACATGGCGGCACACACTTGTGATCCCAGCTACTCAGGAGGTTAAGGTGGCAGGATCGCTTGAACCCAGGAAGCAGATGTTGCACTAAGCTGAGACTGCGCCACTGCACTCCATTCTGGGCTACAGAGTGACAGCCTGTCTGAAAACAAATTCATAATTAAGTCCCTTCCTCCACCAAAAGTGAGGGAAGTCTGACAGACTAGAGACATGAAGACCAAAAGCATGAGCAGTCCTTAACTGGGGTGTGGATTTTTTATGAGCTATAAAGACAATTTGAATATGGACTGTATATTACAAAACACTGTACTATATTTAAGTTTCTTGGCTGAGACAATGGGATTGTGGTTCTGTAGGAAAAAGTATTAAGATGTCTGCAACTAACTTTCAAATGATCCTGCCAAAAACCGAAAATAAATGTGTGTGTGTGTGTGTATGCGTCTGTGAGATGTGTTTGCAGAGAAAAAAGTTTGGGGGGAAATGTAAGAACTGGTGACTTTAGGGGAGATGTTTGCAGCTATTCCTTGTTCTGTTATTTCAGCATTTTGGTACTTTGAAAAATTTTGAACATAAAAAATTAGAAGAAACATTATCTTGACTGTGGTAATTTTTCACAAGTATGTATGTCAAAAGGTGTCAACTTGTACACTTTAAATACGCAGTCTATTGAGGTGTAGTGCAATTATACCTCAAAAAAGCTGTTAAAATGTTGGTAGGGGAAAAAGGACTGGGAAGTGTCAAAGTTATTTTGCTCAAAATACTTTCTTGCAAACAGCAAAAAATGCAAGCCTCTTTATTAAAAAAAACAAAAACAAACAAACAAAAACAACAAAAGAACCTAACAGCTCAATAGAAGAACGGCAAAAAAAATCAGGGCAGTTCCCAGAAAATATCGATGGATTCTTAATAAGGGAAAAGACCATCTGTCTCATACATAATAAAGCCAAAAGGTTTAATGAGGCTGGGTGCGGTGGCTCATGCCTGTAATCCCAGCACTTTGGGAGTCCAAGTCGGGTGGATCAGAAGTTCGCGAGTTCAAGACCAGCCTGGCCAACACGGTGAAACACGCTCTCTACTAAAACTACAGAAATTAGCTGGGCGTGGTGGTGCACATGTGTATTCCCAGCTACTTGGGAGGATGAGGCAGGACAATCACTTCAACACAGGAGGCAGAGGTTGCAGTGAGCTGAGATCACACCACTGCACTCCAGCCTGGGCAACAGAGCAAGACTCCGTCTCAAAAAAGAAAAAAAAAAAAAACAGGTTTAATGAGCCACTTTGTTGGAAAGGGCTTGGGAACTGGCCTTCACACATGTCTGGTGAGAGTGGAAACTGCTATCACTCATTGAAGGACCATTCAGTAGTATCTTTGCAATATGAACAATGCATATAGAGCCTTTACTATGCAAGGGCTCAAGCAAACAGAGTAAATTCACATGGGTAGACATCAACACAGTAGTGACCTTAGGGGGTTAGTAACCACGTGGGAGCAGAAAGGGACTTCTGGTGGCCGGAACAATCCACTTTTAGATCTGCTAGTCAAGGAGTATGTTTGGTGTGTGACGATTCATGATGCTATAGATTGATGTAAACAAAAGAAGTACACTAATAACATTTCAATTAAACATGTAAAAGAGGCTCAAGCCTGTAATCCCGGCACTCTGGGAAGCCGAGGCAGGTGGATCACCTGAGGTCAGGAGTTCGACACCAGCCTGACCAACATGGAGAAACCCTGTCTCTACTAAAAATACAAAAGTAGCTGGGTGTGGAGGTGCGCACCTGTAATCCCAACTACTCAGGAGGCTGATGAAGGAGAATTACTTGAAGCCAGGAGTCAGAGGTTGCAGTGAGCCGAGATCGTGCCATTGCACTCCAGCCTGGGCAACAAGAGTGAAAGTCCATCTCAAAAAAAAAAAAAAGTGTAAAAAAAAGAGCAGGGAGTACTAGCTCACCCCTGTAATCCCAGCACTTTGGGAAGCTGAGGTTGGGAGGACTTGAAGCGAGGAGTTCAAGGCTTCAGTGAGCTATGATTTCACCATTGCATTCCAGCCTGGGTGACAGAGCATGGACCTGTCTCTTACAAAACAAACGAACAAACAAACAAAACTTCTTTTTAAAGGTACAGACCCTTTGACTCAGCAATTCCATTTCTAACAATTTATAGATGAACTTGTCTATGTGCACACAAAACAATACATATAGAAAGACCTAAACTGCAGCCATGTTTGGAGTGGCCTGAGACAGGACCAAATGTTAGCCACCAGGGGCAGGTTCTACGATGGCACATCCTTACAGCAATGTGTTCTTTGCAGCCCTTCACAAGGAGGAAGCAAAGTTTAGGTACTGATAAGGTGTGATCTTCCTGTTTTTTGTTTTTTTTTTTTTTTTGAGACAAGAGTCTTGCTCTGTTGCCCAGGCTGGAGTGCAGTGGCATGATCTCCACTCACTGTAATCTCCACCTCCCAGGTTCAAGTGATTCTCCTGTCTCCGCCTTCCGAGTACGTGGGACTACAGGCACATGCCACCATGCCTGGCTAATTTTTTTTAGTAGAGACAGGGTTTCACTATGTTGGCCAGGCTGGTCTTGAACTCTTGACCTCAGGTGATCTACCCACCTCGGCCTCCCAAAGTGCTGGGATTATAGGCGTGAGCCACTGTACGCAGTCCTCCAAATTTATTCATTTTTATTTTTACTTTTTAAATTTTATTTTATTATTATTTTTTTTGAGACGGAGTCTCGCTCTGTCACCCAGGCTGGAGTGCAGTGGCCGGATCTCAGCTCACTGCAAGCTCCGCCTCCTGGGTTTACGCCATTCTCCTGCCTCAGCCTCCCGAGTAGCTGGGACTACAGGCACCCGCCACCTCGCCTGGCTAGTTTTTTTGTATTTTTTAGTAGAGACGGGGTTTCACCGTATTAGCCAGGATAGTCTCGATCTCCTGACCTCATGATCCGCCCGTCTCGGCCTCCCAAAGTGCTGGGATTACAGACTTGAGCCACCGCGCCCGGCCTATTTATTCATTTTTAAAAACAGGGGCTGGCGCAGTGGCTCATGCCTGTAATGCCAGCACTTTGGGAGGCTGAGGCAGGTAGATCACTGCAGGCCAGGAGTTAGAGACCAACCTGGGCAATATAGTGAAACCCCGTCTCTACAAAAAATAAAAAACTTAGCAGGGCATGGTGGTGCACACCTGTAATCCCAGCTACTTGGGAGGCTGACGCAGGAGAACTGCTTGAACCTGGGAGATGGAGGTTGCAGTGAGCCGAGATCTCGCCATTGCACTCCAGCCTGGGAGAAAAAGCAGGACTGCATCTTAAAAAAAAAAAAAAAAAAAAGGCAGCAAAGCAACTGGCCCAGGGTCACACAGCGAGTGAGAAACAGCTGGGATTCAAACTCATGTCTGTTCCCATGACATCCAAACAGGATGGTCATAGGTTTATTTCAGACAAGTCCTAGATTAGAATATGGGGGCCCAGGCATGGTGGTTCACGCCTGTAATCACAGCACTTTGGGAGGCCGAGGCGTGGATTATGAGGTCAGGAGTTCGAAACCAGCCTGGCCAACATGGTGAAACCCCCATCTCTACTAAAAATACAAAAATTAGCCAGGTGTGGTGGCACGCACACCTGTAATTCTAGCTACTCAGGAGGCTGAGGCAGTAGAACTGCTTGAACCTGGGAGGCAGAGGTTGCCATGAGCCAAGACTGCGCCACTGCATTCCAGCCTAGGTGATAAAGTAAGACTCCATCTCGGAAAAAAAAAAAAAGAATTTTTTTTTTTTTTTAAATACCATCAAACTTCACAACCCACAAAGCAGGTTTGGCTTTAATTAGTAAACCCAGGCATGCTGAACACTACAGTTGCTAGCAGACCCAGTTTTCCTTTATTTAAAATTTACAAAACAGGCTGGGCATCGTGGCTTACACCTGTAATCCCAGCACTTCTGAGAGGCTGAGGCGGGCGGATCACTTGAGGTCAGGAGTCTGACCTGTCTCTACCAAAAACGTAAAAAATTAGCCAGATGTGGTGGTGCTCACTTGTAATCCTGGCTACTCAGGAGGCTGAGGCAGGAGAATCGCTTGAACCCAGGAGGCAGAGGTTGCAGTGAGCCAAGATCGTGCCAATGCACTCTAGCCTGGGTGACAGAATAAGACTCTGCCTCCAAAAATAAATTAATTAAATTAAAAAAAAACCCCATAAAATTAACAAAACAATATCCCCAAGCCTGGCCAGTCTGGGCTACAGTCAGCAGGAAATAAAGTAAGTCAGGCCAGGTGCAATGGCTCACGCCTGTAATCCCAGCACTTTGGAAGGCCAAGGCAGGAGGATCACTTGAGGTCAGGAGTTCGAGACCAGCCTTGTCAACATGGTGAAACCTCATCTCTACTAAAAATACAAAACGTAGCCAGGCATGGTGGCGGGTGCCTGTAATCCCAATTACTTGGGAGTGTGAGCGAGGAGGATCACTTGAACCTGGGAGGTGGAGGTTGTAGTGAGACGAGGTCACGACACTGCACTCCAGCCTAAGCAACATTGGAGCCAGACCCCCGTCTCAAAAAAAAAAAAAAAAAAAAACCTGCCAGGTGTGGTGCCTCACGCCTGTAATCCCAACACTTTGGGAGGCCGAGGGGAGTGGATCACAAGGTCAGGGGATCGAGATCATCCTGGCTAACATGGTGAAACCCCTACTCTATTAAAAACACAAAAAAATTAGCCGGGCGTGGTGGTGGGCGCCTGTAGTCCCAGCTGCTCGGTACGCTGAGGCAGGAGAATGGCGTGAACCCGGGAGGCGGAGCTTGCAGTGAGCCGAGATCACACCACTGCACTCCAGCCTGGGCAACAGAGCAAGACTCTGTCTCAAAAAAAAAAAAAAAAAAGAAAGTGAAAAAACAAGTCAGGTCAGCCTCTGAATGCTGCACTGACTCGGGGAACAGGGAAGGGGTCATAAGGCAGGAAAACAGGCGAGAGATACTAATGTGGGCTCCAGGTCCACTCTGCCTAGGTTCACACCCTGGCTCTGCCACTCATCTGACCTGAAACCAGCCACTTCACTGCTCTGTGTCTCAGTTTCCTCATCTGTCAAATGGGAACAGTAGTACTACCTACTGCACCGGATCATTCTAAGGATTATATAAGGTTATTCTATCTACAAAAGCACTTAGTAATCATCAGCATCTCCATTAAAGGTACAAACCCTGGTTTACCCCAGGAAGAGCTCTGACCCCCAGATTCACAGATGCTCTGCCAGAATAGGCTGTCTTATTTAAGTCTTAAATATCCACTCATATTTCATGTTTATTGGCCTTAGATTGTCACATGGAACCGCCATCAGTTGAGACATGGGGATCCTGTTGAGACATGGGGATCCCTGCATGAAAAAGACAGGCTTCTTTTTGCTCTAAAACAAATGATTTCTGCCTTCAAATGGCTCCGGAACAGCATCAAGAGGAAGTAAGTGAGGCTCCGTGGGCTCACACCCCAGATCCCGCCCCCGCCAGACTCCAGGGCAACCTTTTCACATTCAGGCGTTCAACCCTGCTTCCTTGCCCCTCCTTGGTCACCTACAAAGCGTTCTCTCCCCTACATGTATGAAGACACAGACCCACCTGTGCAAGAGGTGCCCCTGCCCATAGGAGAGGGAAGTCAAAAGTTACCGTTTTCCTAACAAATTAACCTTTCATTTTATCCAGTAAGAACATCCAGTCAATCTTATTTGGGCCTTAATGTTCCTTTCTATTCCCCACTCCCTCTCAATGAGCAGAAAACTTTAATTTTTTAGCCATGATTCTGGGCCAGGAAGGTACCAACTATTCATAATTACAAGCTTGCAATGAAGGGGAATGATTACTATCCCCATTTAACAAATAAGGAAACTGAGGCTCAAAGAAGTGAAGTCACTTCCCCAAAGCCATCCTAACTGGTAGAGCTCCAACTTGAACCCAAGCTTCTCTGACTCCAAAACCCCAGGAAGGCTGGCAGCAAGCAAGACCTCCCTCCTCCCCAAGGAACAGCAAAGGAACCGCAATACCACACACAACTGTCCCCAGGAACTTCCTCCTTCTCAGGAGCTGGTCGGCAGACTTCGGCCCGGAATGGCACCCCTATCCCACCTAGCTCCAGAGAGCAGGAACTGGGGAAAACTCCCTCCGCTCCTCCTGGGACTCAACATCCTTCCCAGGAGGCTGCAGGGTCCTGGACCTCCCCAAACTAAACAAAAGGCTCCACGCGAAAAGCCCTGCACATAGTAGGTACTCGGGTTTCCCAAAGCAACCGAGCAAATCGTATTGCTTCCTTCTTTTCCTGTAAAGTAAAAACAACTCCAAGTATCTTCAAAGCAGGAGAAGGAGTGGGGCAGAAGGTCCCAGGGGAAGTGGGTCGGGACGCGAGGCTAAGATAAACCCTGGGTAGCTGGGGAGGGCGCAGCCGCGTGGAGACCGAGGGCGCCAGCGTGCTGCCTGGCTCACAGTAGGAGCCATTCAAACGCGGTGAATGAATGAATGAGACGCGCGGCAGGCGTCAGCGCAGCCGGGAGAGACTCTGGCCGCGCCGACCGCGGGGGCAAGGTCCAAGGAGAAGCGCGGCTCAGAGGAGAGGGCGGCCCGAGGCCCGGCCGCCCAGACCTGCACTGGTCAGGCCTGGCGGGGACCGCAGGAGGCAGGCCCCGAGGCGCAGGCCGGACCCCCTTCCCGCGCGCCTGCCGGGCGGGCGCCCCGGAGGCCGCGCTCCTCCCAGGCCGGCCCCGGCAGCCAGGTGCGCGGCGGCCGGGGCAAGGTGACCGCGGGCGCGGGCCCGGCGCCCACCTTCTGAGCGGCGCGCACGTTGTCCTCGCCGAACAGGCTGCTGACGCTCTGCGAGAAGGTGTTGACCGTGCGGCGGTAGCTGTTCTTCTCCGCGCCGCCGCGGCCCCGCGCCCCCTGCGCGCCCGGGGCCAGCAGCCCGAGCAGCAGCAGCAGCAGCAGCAGCAGGAGCCCGGCCCGGGCCAGGGGCCCGCCTGAGGCGCGCGCGCCCATGCTCGGCCGGCGGGGTGCGGGGTCGCGGTGCCGGGTGAGGGCCGTGCGCTGGGCCGCCGCGGGCTCCGGCTAGGGCAGGGTTGGCGCGCTCGGGGGCCGCGCGCCGCGCCTTTACCCACCGCCGCCGCCGCTGCTGCGCCACCCGCCCCGCCCCGCGCGCAAAGGCGCGACGGCCCAGCCCACGCTGCGCCCCGCCCCCGGCGCGGGACCAACGCGACCCGGCCCCGGGGCCCCGCGCCCGCCTCCCGGAAGCCTGCCCCGACCCGGTACGGCTTCTCATCAATTAAAAAAAAATTCTTTCTTTTGACTTATCCGTGGGAAAGCAACCCGTGCCTGTAAAACTTGCAACAGCTTCAACCAGGGAAGTGACCGCAACTGATTGGAAAACATGAAATAGACATATATGTAATCTCCCTGAATTTATTATAATGGTACCCCAAAATTGGCCCTCGTGGGCATCAGCTCATTCATTCTGAAAATTTTAAATAACAAAAAAGCATCAGGCATCCTCCTACTCTTCCTGAATGAACTGTATTTCAGAGCCCCAAAATAGTAGGGGAGGGAAACTTTCTTTTAGCACAGTCCGGCTAATACATGAGGATGAATGAGAGAATCCGAAAATTATTTGGCACCCCTCAATGGAATGATGGATTCACGCGATGATCATCAGAAATGGGTAAAACCAAGAGGCGAGGATTTGGCGGGGAACTTGAAAATGGAGGGGCCAAGCCGCGAAGTCCCGGCCCCGCCAATCGATCTTAGTGCCAGGAAGTACCAGCGCCACCTGCGATGGATTCTTGCCAAGACAAGTTGAGCATGAACCTGATGGGGCCTCTAGATCAAACCTATAGTTTACAGGAAATATGGCAGATAAGGAAAACTTACAAGCAGCAGAAGCAACCAACCAACTCCATCATGTGGGGCATTCAACGAGACAAACGACCCAGTTCGTTCAATAAATAAGCGGTATAAAAGGTGAGCGGAGAGGAGGATAATTGGTTTTAAAGACTTGAGAACCATAATAACCCATGCAATGCAAGGACCCTGTTTGCATCCTAAATCAAACAAATCAAGTCTAACCAACTTTCTTTTTAGACAACCAAGAAAATAAAACTCAATTTTTGCCAATCCAAAGAATAAAAAATGCTCTTATTTTTGAATTTACATTTTCTGGATTCCTAGTAAGGTTTTCATAGATTTATTGGCCATTTGAATTACTTCTCTTTGAATTATGTATTCATATCCTGTGTTGTTTATCTTTTTTTTTTTTTTTTTGAGACGGAGTCTCGCTCTGTCGCCCAGGCTGGAGTGCAGTGGCCGGATCTCAGCTCACTGCAAGCTCCGCCTCCCGGGTTTACGCCATTCTCCCGCCTCAGCCTCCCGAATAGCTGGGACTACAGGCGCCCGCCACCTCGCCCGGCTAGTTTTTTGTATTTTTTTAGTAGAGACGGGGTTTCACTGTGTTAGCCAGGATGGTCTTGATCTCCTGACCTCGTGATCCGCCCGTCTCGGCCTCCCAAAGTGCTGGGATTACAGGCGTGAGCCACCGCGCCCGGCCTGTGTTGTTTATCTTTTTAAAAACTTTTTTGTAGGCCAGGTGCGGTGGTTAACGTCTGTAATTCTGGCACTTTGGGAGGCTGAGGCAGGCAACCTGAGGTCGGGAGTTCGAGACCAGCTTGACCAACATGGAGAAACCCATCTCCACTAAAAATACAAAATGAGGCCGGGCGCGGTGGCTCACACTTGTAATCCCAGCACTTTGGGAGGCCGAGGCAGGCGGATCACAAAGTCAGGAGATCAAGACCATTTTGGCTAACATGCTGAAACTACGTCTCTACTAAAAATACAAAAAATTAGCCGAGCGTGGTGGCAGGTGCCTGTAGTCCTAGCTACTTGGGAGGCTGAGGCAGGAGAATGGCGTGAACCCGGAAGGCAGAGGTTGCAGTGAGCCGAGATTGTGCCACTGCACTCTAGCCTGGGCAACAGAGTGAGACTCTGTCTCAAAACAAAATAAAACATATATATATATATATATATAATGAGCCAGGTATGGTGGAGCCTGCTTGTAATCCCAGCTACTCGGGAGGCTGAGGCAGGAGAATCGCCTGAACCTGGGAGGTGGAGGTTGCAGTGAGCCGAGACTGAGCCACTGCACTCCAGCCTGGGCAACAAGAGTGAAACTCTGTCTCAAAAACAAAACAAAAAAAAAACAACTTTTTTTACTCTGGGTGTAGTGGTGCACGCCTGTTTTGGGAGGCCAAGGCAGGAGGATTGCTTGAACACAGGAGTTCGAGACCAGCCTGGCCAACATAGTGAGACCTATCTCTACAAAACATAACAATAAACTTTTTAATTAAGGTATAATATACAGAAAAATACACAATCATATAAATTTTTATGAATTTTCACAAGCTGAATACACAAGGTAACCAGCACCCAGATGGAGAAATGAAACATTACCAGTTTCCCCCAAAGCCTCCCTTTGTTCCCTCCCATTCACTAGGCTCCTCTTAAAATTTAGGGGATTCATGTGTTTGAAGTTTATGTAAATGGAACCACACAGTACGACTCTGGGGGTTGGCTTCTTTTGTTCAACTTTATTTTTTATTTATTTTTAATTTTCTGAGACGGAGTCTTACTCTATTGCCCTGCTGGAGTGCAGTGGCCATGATCTTGGCTCACTGCAACCTCTGCCTCCCAGGTTCAAGCGATTCTCCTGCCTCAGACTTCCGCGTAGCTGGGACTATAGGCACGTGCCACCACACCTAGCTAATGTTTGTATTTTTAGTGGAGACGGGTTTCGTCATGTTGGCTAGGCTGGTCTCAAACTTCTGACCTCAGGTGATCCGCCTGCCTCGGCCTCCCAAAGTGCTGGTATTACAGGTGTGAGCCACCATGCCCGGCTTTTGTTCAACTTTATATTTGTGAGATCCATCCATTCTGTTAGGTACCTGCCTTCTTCCTGCTGTCTAGGATGGTCTATACCATCTGGAAGGTAATTCATTGATATATTACATTTTAGAAGGAAATATAGGCAAGTGTACTAATATCTATTTAACATTTTTTAAAGGTTTTCTAAACCTTTTTTTTTATTATTTGGAGACGGAGTCTCGCCCTGTCGCCCAGGCTGGAATGCAGTGGTGCCATATCGGCTCACTGCAACCTCCGCCTCCCAGGTTCAAGCGATTCTCCTGCCCCAGCCTCCCAAGTAGCTGGGATTACAGGAACACGCCACTACGCCCAGCTAACTTTTGTATTTTCAGTAGAGACGGGGTTTCACTATGTTGGTCAGGCTGGTCTCGAACTCTTGACCTCGTGATCCGCCAGCCTCGGCCTCCCAAAGTGCTGGGATTATAGGCGTGAGCCACCGCGCCCAGCCTCTAAACTTTTAATTTATTTAAATAAACACATTTAAAAAAGAAACTTTAGATCACTGTCATCCTAAGCAACAAAATCCATAAAAACACAGATTTGAGCCTGGGTGCGGTGGCTCAGGTCCGTAATCTCATCGTTTTGAGAGGCCAAGGTGGGGGGATCACTTGATGTCAGGAGTTTGAGACCATTCTGGCCAACATGGTGAATCTCTACTAAAAATACAAAAATTAGATGGGCATGGTGGTGGGTGCCTATAATCCCAGCTACTTGGAAGGCTGAGACAGGAGAATAGCTTGAACTCGAGAGGTGGAGGCTGCAGTGAGCCGAGATTGCTCCACTACACTCCAGGCTGGGCATCAGAGAGAGACGTCTGTCTCAAAAAAACAAAAACAAGAAAATAAACAGAAAACCCCACAGATATGATACGCTGATTATGCTTTTTTAAAAATGTCATTAAGGCCTTCATGGTGGCTTATACCTGTAATTCCAGCACTTTGGGAGGACAAGTGGATCCCTGGAGCCCAGGATTTTGAGACCAGTCTAGGCAACATAGGGAGACACCATCTCTACAAAAAATAGAAAAATTAGCCGGTCGTGGTGGTATGTCCCTGTAGTCCTAAGTACTCAGGAGGCTGAGGTGGGAGGAGAGGTCAAGGCTGCAGTGAGTGGTGCTTGCACCACTGCACTCTGGCCTGGGCCACAGGGCGAGATCTTATCTCTAAAAAAAAAAAAGAGAGAGACCTTATCTCAATAATAATAATAATAATAATAATAATAATAATGCATTGTTTCCCAGTGTGTTACAATGTGATGTCTAATAGACAACTTTAATATTTTTTTTTTGAGACAGACTCTAGCTCTGTTGCCCAGGCTGAAGGGCAGAGATGCAATCTTGGCTCACTGCCAACCTCCACCTCCTGGGTTCAGTCAGTTCTCTGCCTCAGCCTCCCGAGTAGCTGGGATTACAGGCGCCTGCCACCATGCCTAGCTAATTTTTTTTTTTTTGTATTTTTATTTTATTTTTATTTTTATTTTTATTTTATTTATTTATTTTTTTGAGACGGAGTCTCGCTCTGTCGCCCAGGCTGGAGTGCAGTGGCCGGATCTCAGCTCACTGCAAGCTCCGCCTCCCGGGTTTACGCCATTCTCCTGCCTCAGCCTCCCGAGTAGCTGGGACTACAGGCGCCCGCCACCTCGCCCGGCTAATTTTTTTGTATTTTTAGTAGAGACGGGGTTTCATTGTGTTAGCCAGGATGGTCTCGATCTCCTGACCTCGTTATCCGCCCGTCTCGGCCTCCCAAAGTGCTGGAATTACAGGCTTGAGCCACCGCGCCCGGCCTTTTTTTGTATTTTTAGTAGAGACGGGGGTTTCACCATCTTGGCCAGGCTGGTCTTGAACTCCTGACCTTGTGATCTATTCGCCTCGGCCTCCCAAAGTGCTGGGATTACAGGCGTGAGCCACCGCGCCCGTAGAGGCCTCCTTTTAGATCTTCCATCTGTCCCTGGGATGGAAATATTTGGTGCCTTTTTAAAACTACATGACTAATACGTTTCTTGTAGGAATATCAGAAAATGCAGATGCGCAAACCAGGGTTGGGGGGAAGAAGTTTGGAGTATTGGGGGTGAGGTGTATTTTTAAAGGTGGCAAAACACTTCCACTCCCAAGCAGCCAAATTAGTATCAGTAGATATAATTCATATTTAAACCCAGACTACCGCAAGCGAGAACAGCCCCAAACTTAAACTTCGGCCTGGGCGGGGACCTCGGGCCCCGCCTCCTCTAAATAGCCCCGCCCCTTCCCGACCCGGCTCCGCCTCTCCTCTCGCATGTTTTTTCTTCCAACCCCGCCCCTCATCGGCCAAGTCAGTTACATCTCTCGCGATAACGTAACCCGGAAGTCTCACGGCCGGAGTTGGTGGTCCGGGAACCCACGTGGGCTGAGTTTCGGGTTGCTTTGGTGGTCCGACCCGCTGTGGTGCTCACCCGGGCCTAGTCGCCATGGGGAAGCTGCGCCGGCGGTACAACATCAAGGGGCGCCAGCAGGCGGGTCCCGGCCCCTCGAAGGGCTCCCCCGAGCCGCCCCCCGTGCAGCTGGAACTAGAGGGTAAGACAACCCCGGACGGGGGCTGGATTTCGGGAATTTCCCAGGGCGGCCTGTGCCCTGCCTTCAGGACTCTGGGGTGAGGATCCCAGAGGGGTGGGATGGGTCCCCCCATTCCAGATGATCCAAAGGAGAGGGACTTAGTGACAGCCTAGTTTTAACAGTGTGTGGGGAATACCCGTGGTTTCTCTCGCCCTCAAATAGTAACATGGAGAATTTGGCAAAAAAAATAAGAGTAGTTCCTTCGCTTCCCATGACTTCGATTATAATCTCTTTATAATCTTCAGCAACCCCCAAATGTGTATTTTCAGCCCAGTCTTGTCTGCTCAACTTCTGGCTGGCTGACATTTCTCTCAGACCCCTTTTTAGTAGTAGCCCTTATTACATGCCAGGCACTATTCTCGGCACTGAGACATAGCAGAAAGGTAGATTTTTAGAAAATCCCTGAGTTACCTGCTGTATAGGAGGAGACAGGGAAAGAATAAACATATAGAAAATTCTGTGGATACCATGAGCAGATAAAACAGAAGGGTCATTGGGTGGGTTGCAGCATCCCATAGAGTTGCTGGAGAAGACATCACTCTGTTAGAGTCAAGATCTGAAGGAGGCCTGAGTGACTGCCTGGAGATGGGAGAAAAAACAGGGGGCCAGGGCAGGTCAGGCCTGGACTGGGGTTTTGGCGAGGACTGGGGCTTTTTCTCTATGGGAAAGGGCAGCCATGAGGGCAGAGGAGGACAGATGAGGGCTTATGTTTTAACAGTATCACTTTGGCTGCTGTGTTGAGAAAAAACAGTAGAGGTGAAAGGTAGAACCAGGATGGGGAGGAGGTGGAGGTGATGCTTGGACCAGGGGGCAGCAGTAGGAAGGTGAGAAATGGGGGGATTCAAGATGTGTTTTGAAGGCCAAGCTGGCAGTATCTGCTGGCTGACAGGGCTTGTGGACAAAAACAATGGCGGTGACAAAGAATGACTCCCAGCGGTTGAGTGGGTAGCTCGTGGGGAGGACCAAGAGCTCAGCTTTGGATATGGGTAGTTTGGAGCCTGTTAGATATCCAGGCAGGGAGAGTAGGCGGGCAGCTGTTGACTCAGATACTCAAGAGATGCAAGTCCAGGTGGAGGTATCCATTTTGGAATCAGACATGTATATAGGTATTTATTTAGTCAGAAGACTGAGGGTATGAGTCCAGCCCTGGAGGAGAGGGAAATAAGGAGCCTGCAAGGGAGATGGAGTGGCCCGGAAGGTGTGTGATGAGCTGCGACAGTGTGATTGCCCTGGGACCAGGGAGGAGGACTCTCCCTGTGGGTCAGGTGCTGCTTCGGAATCAGGGAAGGACCGAATAACCACTGGATTTAACACCGGAAGGGCATTTAGCACCTCAGTAGGGGTGCTCTTGGAGGAGGCTTGTGGTGAAGCAATTGTGTGGGTTCAAGGATGTCTGTAGGCCCCTGAAACTAAACATGTTCCAAAATTGAACTCATCCAGCCACTTGTGTTAAGACCCCAAGGGCCAGGCTGACTTGGCCATTAAGAAAGATTCTAGGAACAGAAGGAAAGGTCACCAGGGGTGCTGGAGGAGTCTGCTTCCTTCCACCACTAATCAACATTCTCTTCCACATATTTGTTGGACCTGGAAGGCAGTGAGGGTATAGGGAAGACTGTCAGAGTGGGAATCTGATAGTCTGAGTTCAGTCCTTGGAAGTTGCACAGATAGGCCGGGCATGGTGGCTACACCTATAATCCCAGCATGTTGAGAGGCCAAGGCAGGCAGATCACTTGAGGTCAGGAGGTTGAGACCAACCTGGCCGACATGGTGAAATCCCATCTCTACTAAAATACAAAAACTAGCCAGGCATGTTGGTGGGCACCCGTGGTCCCAGCTACTCGGGAGGCTGAGGCAGGAGAATGGTGTGAACCCGGAGACAGAGGTCACAGTGAACCAAGATTGCACCACTGTACTCCAGCCTGGGTGAGAGAGTAAGACTCCATCTCAAAAAAAACAGAAGTTCCACAGACAGGCTGGGAGTTGAGGCAGATCCCCTAGCATCTCTGTGCCTTCGTTTTCACGTCTGCAGAATGGGACCAGTAGCACACGTTGAGCATCCTTAATCCAAAATACTCCAGAATTCTAAAGTTTTTGAGTGTCAACATGACACTTAAAGGAAATGCTCATTGGAGCTTACAGATTTCAAATTTTTTAGATTAGGGATGCTCAACCAGTAAATAGAATACAGATATTCCTAAATCTAAGACACATCTGGTCCCTAGCATTTCTGGAAAGGGATATTTAACCTGTGGTAGCTGTCCTACCTCCTATCAGAGTTTTGGAGGTGGTAATTTGGGAAAATATGTTGGTGACCGAAACGAGAATGCTTTGAAACGTAAAGAAAGGTTACAGAGGCGGGGTGTGTCCCGGGACAGGGGACAACTGTTATGATGGCAGTGACAATTCAGGATGGCACCTCAAAGACGGCTGTAGACACTGGACTGACACTTGGAACTGGACCATCTGAGCAGAGGGGCTGAGGTCTCTCAGATCCAGAGATTTGGGGAAAGTTGTTTCTCACATCAGAACAGGACATTTCCATGTATTCCTGCCTTTCTCAGGGCCTAGAGGAATCTCATAAGAACATGAATCAGATTGCCTTCTTTTATTTATTTATTTATTTATTTATTTATTTATTTATTTGAGAGGGAGTCTCGCTCTGTCTCCAGGCTAGAGTGCAGTGGCGCAATCTCTTGACTTCAGGTGATCTGCCTGCCTCGGCCTCTCAAAGTGCTGGGATTACAGGCATGAGCCACCGCACCCAGCCCACTGTACTTAATTAGGGTCACAAAACCTGTCCTCTTTGTAACATAAAGACATAGAAACCAAACAGTTAATCAAAGAATCAGATCCTCGGCCGGGCGCGGTGCCTCACGCCTGTAATCCCAGCACTTTGGGAGGCCGAGACAGGCGGATCACGAGGTCAGGAGATCGAGACCATCCTGGCTAACACGGTGAAGCCCCATCTCTACTAAAAATACAAAAAATTAGCCAGGCGTGGTGGTGCACGCCTGTAGTCCCAGCTACTCAGAGGCTGAAGCAGGAGAATGGTGTGAACCCGGGAGGCGGAGCTTGCAGTGAGCTGAGATCGTGCCACTGCACTCCAGCCTGGGTGACAAAGCGAGACTCCGTCTCAAAAAAAAAAAAAGAAAAGAAAAGAATCAGATCCTCCCCACACAGGAACACCAGACAGCAAACCCCAGCATCAGACGTCAGGCAGACACAGGTATTTGCTAAGGTTTGTCCTACCTAAGATTCTGCAATTGGTGGAGTTGAAGAGTGATATGATAACTGAATTTTTCTAAATTTGTCTAGATTGTATACGTTCAAACTATTATAGAAATAGATAAGATGGAAACTTAGCCTAGTCCACTATACACTCTTTTTTTTTTTTTTTTGAAATAGAGCCTTGTTCTGTCGCCTAGGCTGGAGTACAGTGGCATGATCTCTGCTCACTGCAACCTCTGCCTCCCGGGTTCAAGCAGTTCCCGTGCCTCAGCCTCCCATGTAGCTGGGATTATAGGTGCATGCCATCACATCTGGCTAGTTTTTGTATTTTTTGTACAGACGGGGTTTTGCCATGTTGGCCAGGCGGGTCCCCAACTCCTGGCCTCACTTCCCAAAGTGTTAGGATTGCAGGCGTGTGCCACCGCGCCCGGCCCTACTGTACACACTTAATAGAGTATCAGGCTGGGCCGGGCGCGGTGGCTCAAGCCTGTAATCCTAGCACTTTGGGAGGCCGAGACGGGCGGATCACGAGGTCAGGAGATCGAGACCATCCTGGCTAACACGGTGAAACCCCGTCTCTACTAAAAAATACAAAAAACTAGCCGGGCGAGGTGGCGGGCGCCTGTAGTCCCAGCTACTCGGGAGGCTGAGGCAGGAGAATGGCATAAACCCAGGAGGCGGAGCTTGCAGTGAGCTGAGATCCGGCCACTGCACTCCAGCCTGGGCCACAAAGCAAGACTCCGTCTCAAAAAAAAAAAAAAAAAAAAAAAAAAAAAGAGAGTATCAGGCTGGGCATGGTGGCTCACGCCTATAATCCCAGCACTTTGGGAGGCTGAGGTGGGTGGATCACTTGAGGTCAGTAGTTCGAGACCGCCTGGCTAAGATGGTAGAACCCAGTCTCTACTAAAAATACAAAAATTAGCTGAGCATGGTGGTACATGCCTGTAATCTCACCTGCTCGGGAGGCTGAGGCAAGAGAATTGCTGGAACCTGGGAGGTAGAGGTTGCAGTGAGCCGAGATTGCACCACTGCACTCTAGTCTGGGGTGCAAAGCGAGACTCTTTCTCAAAAAAACAAAAAGATAACATCATAGTATTATTTTTCTTTTTTTGGGGGGGGAGGGCGTTGTTTGTTTTTTTTTTTTGACAGAGTCTTGCTCTGTCGCCCAGGCTGGAGTGCAGTGGTGTGATCTCGGCTCACTGCAACCTCCACCTCCCAGATTCAAGAGATTCTCCTGCCTCAGCCTCCCAAATAGCTGAGATTACAGGTGCCCACCACCACACCTGGCTAATTTTATATTTTTAGTAGAGACAGGGTTTCGCCATGTAGGCCACACTGGTCTGGAACTCATGACCTCAAGTGAGCCACCTGCCTCAGCCTCCTGAAGTGCTGGGATTACAGGCATGAGCCCCTGCGCCTGGCCTTGAGAACATCATAGTATTGTTATGAAAATAGATTTGGGCCGGGCGCGGTGGCTCAAGCCTGTAATCCCAGCACTTTGGGAGGCCGAGACGGGCGGATCACGAGGTCAGGAGATCGAGACCATCCTGGCTAACACAATGAAATCCCGTCTCTACTAAAAAGAATACAAAAAACTAGCCGGGCGAGGTGGCGGGCGCCTGTAGTCCCAGCTACTCGGGAAGCTGAGGCAGGAGAATGGCGTGAAGCCGGGAGGCGGAGCTTGCAGCGAGCCCAGATGGCGCCACTGCACTCCAGCCGGGGCGACAGAGCGAGACTCCGTCTCAAACAAACAAACAAAAAGATTTGACCTCACAGACTCCCCTGTTCCTGTGTCCAGGCTCTGGAGGCCCCATGTGGGTCAGGGGGACTATGGGAGGCAGGACCAGAGCCACCGCAAGGAGAATGGGGCCTTAATAATTGTCTGCGCTCTTTCAGACAAGGACACTTTGAAGGGAGTTGATGCGAGCAACGCACTCGTTCTACCGGGGAAGAAGAAAAAGAAGACCAAAGCCCCTCCGCTGTCGAAGAAGGAGAAGAAGCCTCTGACCAAGAAGGAAAGGAAAGTGCTGCAGAAAATCTTAGAACAGAAGGAGAAAAAGAGCCAGGTATTGGCCGGGCGCGGTGGCTCAAGCCTGTAATCCCAGCACTTTGGGAGGCCGAGGCGGGCGGATCACAAGGTCAGGAGATGGAGACCACAGTGAAACCCCGTCTCTACTAAAAATACAAAAAATTAGCCGGGTGTGGTGGCGGGCGCCTGTAGTCCCAGCTACTCAGGAGGCTGAGGCAGGAGAATGGCAGGAACCCGGGAGGCGGAGCTTGCAGTGAGCCGAGATCGCGCCACTGCACTCCAGCCTGGGCAACAGCCTGAGACTCTGTCTCAAAAAAAAAAAAAAAAAAAAAAAAAGAGCCAGGTACGCCCGACTCGGACAGGATCTGCACGTGGCTATCCAGAATAGAGAGAGATGGGGGGGGTCTCTCTCCTCCTGAGGGGGTGTCTGTGGTGCAACTGATAGAACTTTCTGGAATGAGGAAAATTCCAGTGCATGGTCCAGTGCAGTAGCCACTAACCACATGTTGCTGTTGAGCACTTGAAATGCAGCTACTATGGCAGAGGAACTGAACTGAACTATTCTGGAGAATGTCCAACTTTTTTCCTTAATTGTTTTTTCTTCTTTTTTTCAAAATTTACATTTAATTTTTTTTTTTCCTTTTTTGTTTTGTTCCACCACCCCCCACACCTTTTCTGGCTCTACCAAACCTTAAATTTTTATTTTATTTTATTTTATTTTGAGATGGAGTCTTGGTCTGTTGCCCAGGCTGGAGTTCAGTGGTGCGATCTTGGCTCACTGCAAGCTCCGCCTCCTGGGTTCAAGCGATTCTCCTGTCTCAGCCTCCTGTGTAGCTGGGATTACAGGTGCATGCCACCACGTCAGGCTTTTTTTTTTTTTTTTTGTATTTTTAGTAGAGATGTGGTTTCAGCGTGTTAGCCAGGATGGTCTTGATCTTCTGACCTCGTGATCTGCCGCCTTGGCCTCCCGAAGTGTTGGGATTGCAGGTGTGAGACACCGCTCCCGGCCAACCTTAAATTTTTCATAGAGGAAAAAAGTTTGTCATGGGAAATTCAAACATATGCAAGAGTACAGAGAACAGTATGATGAACTCCCATGTGCCCATCGCCAGCTCCAACATTGATCAGCCCCTGGTCAATCTTGGATTATCTCCACTGCTGGTCACTTTCCCACCCCTGGGTCATTTTGAAGCAAATCCCATGTACAATGAATCTGTGCTAGTTTCCTGGGGATGTCATACAAATGACCACAAACTGAGGGGCTTAGGACAGTATAAATTTGTTCCTTCCCAGCTCAGGAAGCCAGAAGTCCGAGATTAAGGCATCGGCAGGGCTGTGCTCCTCACTGGGCTCAGGGGAGGGTCATTCCTGGCCTCTTCCCGCTCCTGGCAGCTCCAGGCATTCCCTTGGCTTGTGGCTGCGTCACTCCAGTCTCTGCCTCCGTCTTCCCTCAGCCTTTCCTCCGTGTGTCTCTTCGAAGGGTGCTTCTCATTGGATTTAGGTCGCACTCACATACTCAGGATCATCTTGTCTTGAGATCCTTCACGTAGTTACGTAATTGCATCTACAAAACCTTTTTTCCAAATAGGATCATGTTCGCAAGTTCCAGGATACAAACACATCTTTGAGGGAGGCTGCCATTTAACCCACTATACATAGCATTTTATCCATAAATATTTCAATTTGTATCTCTGTAAGTAGAGACTTTTAAAAATGACCAGAATACCATTAGCACTTCTAATCTTTTATTTTTTTTTTTTTGAGACGGAGTCTCGCTCTCTGTCATCCAGGCTGGAGTATAGCGGCACAATCTTGGCTCACTGCCAGCTCTGCCTCCCAGGTTCATGCCATTTTCCTGCCTCAGCCTCCCGAGTAGTTGGGACTACAGGTGCCCGCCACCACGCCCAGCTAACTTTTTGTATTTTTAGTAGAGACGGGGTTTCACCGTTTTAGCCAGGATGGTCTCGATCTCCTGACCTTGTGATACACCCTCCTTGGCCTCCCAAAGTGCTAGAATTACAGGCGTGAGCCACCGTGCCCAGCCAACCTAATCTTTTATTTTAATATCAAGCATCTAGCAAATGGTTAAATTTCCTGTTGTTTCATGGATACTCCTCACCCATCTCTTGTTTTTTTTTCCCATTGCAGTTTATTTGTTGTTTGTCTTACAGAATTTCCTACCTTCTGGATTTTAAAAATTTTATTTTATTTTATTATTATTTTTTGAGACAGAGTTTCACTCTTGTTGCCCAGGCTGGAATGCGATGGCGCGATCTCGGCTCACCGCGACCTCCGCCTCCCAGGTTCAAGCGATTCTCCTGCCTCAGCCTCCTGAGTAGCTGAGATTACAGACATGCGCCACCATACCCGGCTAATTTTGTACTTTTAGTAGAGATGGGGTTTCTCCATGTTGGTCAGGCTGGTCTTGAACTCCCAACCGCAAGTGATCCACCTGCCTCAGCCTCCCAGAGTGCTGGAATTATAGGCGTGAGCCACTGCACCCAGCCTTAAAATTTTATTTTAAACATGCTCCTCTGCCGTCTGAGTTTTTTGTACATTAGTATTTGGATCTGTAGCAGTGACTCTCATCTGGGACAGTTTAGCGCCCCCCACCAGCCCCGGGGACATTTGGCATTGTCTTGAGACATTTTGGGATGTGACAACTTGGGAGTGCTGCTGGCATCTGGCGGGTGGAGCCATGGGATGCTGTTAACAGCCTACAATGCACAGAAAAACAAAAACTTATTTGGCCTAACTGTCAATAGTGCTGAGATTGAGGAACCCTGACCTGGAGGCTTCATGAGAATCAAGTTTGACTTTTGGTGAGGCCACTGCACGCAGGAGCTGTGTCTTTGTATCAGGAGGCTTGAGGGTCTCTCTCCGGCAGCCGTGGATGGGCAGTCCCCGGAACCTCAGCAGGGGGAAGACTCACTCACCTGTGAGCGTGTTCTTTATTTGTTTTGGAGACAAGGTCTTGCTCTGTCGCCCAGGCTGGAGTGCAGTGGTATGATCTTAGCTCACTGCAACCTCTGCCTCCCAGGTTCAAGCGATTGTCCTGCCTCAGCCTCCCGGGTACCTGGTACCACAATCATGTGCCATCACGCCCGGCTAATTTTTGTATTTTTAGTAGAGACAGGGTTTCACCATGTTGGTCAGGTTGGTCTTGAACTCCTGACCTCAGGTGATCTGCCTGTCTCGGCCTCCGAAAGTGCTGAGATGGCAGGCATGAGCCACTGCGCCTGGTCGGCATGTCCTTTTTAAATCCTATTTAGAATGCTTTCCCACTGTGCTATACCTTGCTCTGTGTGTGTGTGTGTGGTGTGTGTGTAATACACACATAGAAGCGTGTATAAAACCTATATGTACAATTACAAGAACAATAAAGGAAAAACTCATGAAACCCTCACCCAACTGAAAGAAGCCAACTGGGTACATCCCCTGCACACAGCATTGCTCAGGGTAGCTCGGGGACCAGTTCACATCAGACACACAAAGCCGCCTCCTTCCTCAGAGCGGCTAGGGAGCACTGCTGTACATGACTGAGCTGTGCTTTATTCGTCTCCTGTTGATGGACATCTGGTGGGCCATAATCTACTGTGATACCCTGCTGCAAAGAACCTCATTTATACAACCCCAGATTCTGTAAAAGGGGTTAAAAAAGCCATGCCAAGCTTGCTGTGTCTGTTGATGGAAGAACACCATGCAGCAGTAGAATTACAATTTGACCTCTGATTTTGAAGACTCCAGTTGTTAATGATGCTGAAATTATATTAGAGTTTCACTTCCCTTCTTAGGAGAGGGTCATGATGGCAAATGCATAACACACTCGTTTCCTTTCCCAGCGAGCAGAGATGCTACAGAAGCTGAGTGAAGTCCAGGCTTCCGAAGCCGAGATGAGACTCTTTTATACCACCTCCAAGCTGGGCACTGGGGACCGCATGTACCACACCAAACAGTGAGCTGGCCATTCCTTTCCTAACCCTGCCCTCCCTCCAGGGCCCCCTAGGGAGGGTGCATAGGTGATGGGGTCCTCGGGGGGTGGAGCATTTGAGAAAATACCTTTGTGGTGGCCTGAGTGGCTGATAATTGATTATCATCCTAAATGCCTCTAGTGGGTAAAGGCCATAGATGCTGCTGAACCTTCTGCAACACACAGGACAGCAAAGTTTCTTGCTCCAGTGATGTCGGTGTTTTCCTGCGATGTAGAGTCCCATGTTACAGCTCCTCCAGCTTTTGTACAGCTGATTAGGCCAGAAATTGCCATTAGGTGGTCAAGGGCTGGATTTGGCCCGTCAGTGGGTTTTGTTCGGTTTGTGTTGTGTGGTTTTTTTTTTTTTTTGAGATGGAGTTTCGCTCTTGTTGTCCAGGCTGGAGAGCAATGGCACAATCTCAGCTCACCGCAACCTCCACCTCCCAGGTTCAAGCGATTCTCCTGCCTCAGCCTCCCGAATAGCTGGGATTACAGGCATGTGCCACCACACCCGGCTAATTTTGCATTTTTAGTAGAGATGGGGTTTCTCCATGTTGGCCAGGCTGGTCTCGAACTTCCAACCTTGCGTGATCTGCCCGCCTTGGCCTCCCAAAGTGCTGGGATTACAGGCGTGAGCCGCCATACTGGCCGGTTTGTGTCGTGTTTTAAGGCATGAGTGCTGTTTGCCAATATGTTAGTTTCCTGGTGCTGCCATAACAAATTACTGCAAACAACGGTGGCTTAGAACAACCAAGCCAGAAGGGCAGCTACTCTGGCAGCTGAGGTGGGAGGATCACCTGAGCCTGGGAGGTTGAAGCTACAGCGAGCCATGATTGCACCACTGCACTCCGTCCTGGGTGACAAGGCGAATTCATGCTCCCACCTAGTCTTGACTACTTGGACGATCCGGCCACACCAGCAGTGTCCCCACCAAGCTGCTGACCCTTAAATGGCCTGTGTGCCTCTCCCACCTAGTCCCACCAGGCTCTGTGGTCTCACTCAGCCTGTGCTGCTCGTTTACATGAGGCCTGGCCTGTGCCTGTGAGCACTGTTCAGTTAGTGACTGTTTATCAAGTGCAGACTGTCCCAGGCTCTCTACTAGGCCCTGAGGGTAGAGCAGTGCACAGAAATAAAGTCCTTTCTCTTAAGGAGCTTCCCAGTGTCATGGGGGGAGATGTAATCGTGGGAAGTCATCAGGTGAGTGCATCTGTGTCCCATGCTGGGAAGCACTGAACAGAAAATGAAGCAGGGAAGAGCGAGGGAGAAGGGAGAGGTGTGGGGTCTGTGTGTGGTCAGGGAGTCTCCCTGACAGCTGGCACGTAAGCAGAGGCTTAAGTGGAGTGAGAGGAGCTATCTGTAGGAAGGGCATTTCAGGGAGTGGAACAGCAGGTGCAAAGGCCCTGAGGCAGAGAGGTGTGTGGCCCTGGAGTCCTGACCTCTGGGTCTGAAGTCTCTGCTGTCTCAACAGGAAGCCTGACGAGGTGGTGGCCCCAGGCCAGGAGAAGATCAGCAGCCTCAGCGGTGCCCACCGGAAGCGTCGCCGCCAGCCCTCAGCTGAGGAGGAGGAGGAGTCAGAGGAGTCAGAGCTGGAGGGGGAGTCAGAGCTGGACGAGGACCCGGCTGCTGAGCTGGCTGAGGCTGGTGCGGGGACCACCGTGGCACCTCTGCCGCCAACTCCAGCACCCAGCTGTCAGCCCGCGCCGGCTGGGATGCCTGTTCCTCCTCCTCCAGCTGCAGCACCCCCACTGCCCAGGGCCCTGGCCAAGCCTGCTGTCTTTATCCCCGTGAACCGCTCCCTGGAAATGCAGGTTCGCTACCCTGTGCAGAGGTTTGATCTCAGCTGACTGCAACCTCCGCCTCCGATGCTCAAGTGATCCTCCTGCCTCACCCTCCCAAGGAGCCTGGGACTATGGGCACGCGCTACTATGCTTGGCTAACTTTGTATTTTTTTGTAGAGTCAGGGTTTTGCCATGTTGCACAGGCTGGTCTTGAACTCCCATGCTCAGGCAATCTGCCCACTTTGGCCTCCTAAAGTGCTGGGATTATAGGCATGAGCACCATGCCCGACCTTCACCGCCGTTTTAAACGTTCTTGTCCCTCTCCTATGAGTGCGTGTGCAGAAGTTTCTCTTGAGCAGTGTTTGCAGATGACGTCATAGCCATCTTTGGGTCATGAATTGAGTAGCTTTTAATCTTTTCTTTCTTTTTTTTTTTTTTTGAGACAGTGTCTTGTTTTGCCTGCCAGGCTGGAGTGCAGTGATGTGATCATAGTTCACTGTAGCCTCTACCTCCTGGGCTCAAGCAGTCCTCCCACCTCCGCTTCCTGAGTAGCTAGCACTACAGATATGTGCCATCATACCTGGCTAACTTTTTTATTTTTATTTTTTTGTAGAGACAGAATCTGGCTATGTTGCCCAGTCTGGTCTTGAATTTCTGGCCTCAAGCAATCCTCTGCCTTGGTCTCTCAAGTCTCTGGGATTACAGGTGTGAGCCATCATGCCTGGCCTCATATTTAAAAAAAAAAAAAAAAATGGAGGCCAGGCACAGTGGCCCACACCTGTAATCCCAGCACTTTGGGAGGCTGAGGCGGGTGGATCACCTAAGGTCAGGAGTTTGACACCAGCCTGGCCAACGTGGTGAAACCCCATCTACTAAAAATACAAAAATTAGCCCGGCGTGGTGGTGGGTGCCTGTAATCCCAGCTACTCGGGAGGCTGAGGCAGGAGAATCACTTGAACCTGGGAGATGGAGGTTGCAGTGAGCCAAGATCACACTATTGCACTCTACCCTGGGCAACCAGAGTGAAACTCCGTCTCAAAAAGTAAATAAATACAACAAATGGAATAAAATAGAATAGAAATAGAACAAAATTAAGAATATGAGCTTGTTGGCCAGGCATGGTGGCTCACGCCTATAATCCCAGCACTTTGGAAGGTGGAGGCGGGCAGATCACCTGAGATCAGGAGTTCAAGACTAGCCTGGCCAACATGGTGAAACCCCATCTCTAAAACTACAAAAATTAGCCGGGCGTGGTGGCATGTGCCTGTAATCCCAACTACTCAGGAGGCTGAGGCAGGAGAATCACTTGAACCTGGGAGGCGGAGGTTGCAGTGAGCTGAGATCGCGCCACTGCATACGCATTAGGGTGAGCCATGTTTCACAGAACTGTTCCCTCCATATATGATACATATATGTGTCTGTGTGTGTACTGAGTCATGATATAAAATGTGTTTCTTTTCATGAGTCATAGGAAAAAATGTAGAAAGCACCTGCTCTGGAATATGTGCCTAGGAGAGGAACTGCAGGGCCACACACCCTTGACTTTGAGAAAATTTGCACCAGATTATTTGTCAAAGTGACTATGCCATTAATTGAGACTCCCGCCAGCGACAGCTGAGGGTTCCCATATCTCTGAGAGACTGCTCTGCCCCAACCAGGCTGTGCCTGGTTCACACCATTCTCCTGCCTCAGCCTTCCGAGTAGCTGGGACTACAGGCACCCACCACCATGCCTGGCAAATTTTTTTGTATTTTTAGTAGAGACAGGGTTTCACCACGTTAGCCAGGATGGTTTCTATCTCCTGACCTCGTGATCCGCCCGCCTCGGCCTCCCAAAGTGCTGGGATTACAGGTGTGAGCCACCACGCCCAGCCAGGAGACAGGGTTTCACCATGTTGGTCAGGCCGATCTCGAAGGATGTGATGAGGTCAGGCCTGGTATCCCGAAGGATGCGGTCCCTGTCTCTGTCTCACCTGGACCATGGCTCCTGGTCCCCTCCCCAGCTGTCAAGGCCTCCTTCCCCAGCAAGCACATCTGTTCAGCACCCACATGTCAGCTGCCACCTTCCTGGAGGTCACATCACTGTCTGTTGTCTTGCTGCTGCCCAAGTGCTGACTTCGTCTCCTTCCAGGAAGAACGGCTGAAGCTCCCAATTCTCTCTGAAGAACAAGTGATCATGGAGGCTGTGGCCGAGCACCCCATTGTCATCGTGTGTGGTGAGACTGGCAGCGGGAAGACCACACAGGTGCCTCAGTTTCTCTATGAAGCAGGCTACAGCAGGTAGGGGCTGGACACAGTGTTCTCTCTAGGTCCCTCAGTGACACTGGAGATGCCCCGAAAGGTGGATGAGAGCCTGGGGCTCCCTGGGATCTGATCCTGGATCTGCCCTGTGCATGCTGTGTGACTTCAGATAAGCTACTTAACCTCTCTGGGCCCCAGCTGTGAGATGGGAATAATGGCACCTACTTCACCAGGTTGTCATGTGGATTAAGTGAGTGAACTTGCGTAGCACACTTTATCCCTGGCACATAGAGCTATGTGCTTCCTATTTTCTTTTTTCCTTTTTTTTTTTTTTGAGACAGTGTCTCACTGTGTCGCCCAGGCTGGAGTACAGTGGCGCGATCTCAGCTCACTGCAAGGTCCGCCTTCCAGGTTCACACCATTCTCCTGCCTCAGCCTCCCAAGTAGCTGTGATTACAGGTGCCCGCCACCACGCCTGGCTAATTTTTTTGTATTTTTAGTAGATATAGGGTTTCACCACGTTAGCTAGGATGGTCTCGATCTCCTGACCTCGTGATCCGCCCACGTCAGCCTCCCAAAGTGCTGGCATTACAGGCGTGAACCACTGTGCCCGACCAAGAGACGGGGTTTCACCATGTTGGTCAGGCTGGTCTCGAACTCTTGACCTCAGGTGATCCACCCACTTCGGCCTCCGAAAGTGCTGAGATTACAGGCGTGAGCCACCGCGCCCGGCCTGTGCTTACTGTTTTCACTGTGTAGCCCCCTGTGGGCACTTTTGACCCATGTTTGTTGGGGTCCCCAAGACCATGTGCAGGTTCGATAATTGGGGACTTCCGGGCCTCAGCTTGTTATCCCGTGCATGGCCATAGTATGTTACAGCAAAGGACGCGATCGGCAGAGGGCAGTGGCACCTGTGGTGTTCGAGGGAAGCCCAGCTCCAGCTTCCAGAGTCCCCTCCCGGTGGACTCACACAGGACACACTGGATTCTCCAGTGGCCACCTGTGGCCACACAGAAACTACCCTGCACCAGGGAAGCTTGTTAGAGATTCAAGGTTCACGGCTATTATTGGGGTAGCCTAAGCCCGCCCTGCCTGGCAGGAACGAAATCCTAGATGCCTAGAAGGAAAGGAGGTGTCCGGCATAAACCACCCTGTTTGCACAAACAGCCTGGGCACGGTGGGCCCGCACTTACAGGGAATGGAAGGAGCTCTCCTGTTGTCCAGGTTCAGGCACCCAGCGAGGACCAGCCCTGTCAGCAGCCTTTCGAGGGAGAGCAGCCCCAGGCCTGTGGCATTAACATTCCCACAGAGCTGGGACCAGCCACCCGTCCGCTTGGCGGGTTCCTGTGTCTGGAGGAGCTTGTGCTTGACTGGGGCAAACAGAGCTCCCAGCCTGGTTCCCCCAGGCCTCGTTCCTTCTAGTGGCTGCCTGGTGTCCGCTGCACCGTGAATGTTGAACCATTTTCTGTGTGTTGTTGGCATTTGGGCTGTTCCCTTTGCTGTTAAAAGTAGTGCAGCCTGGCCTTGTTTCCCATGGCCCCTGGGCAAGCGCCAGGTCAGTATGGTGAATCTTGCTGTGGAACTGCATGAGGCTTTGGGATGAGCAGGTGGGGCCACGCACTGTTGATGGCCATGTTCTTCCTCCCCCAGTGAAGACAGCATCATCGGTGTCACAGAGCCCCGCCGAGTGGCCGCCGTGGCCATGTCCCAGCGAGTGGCCAAGGAGATGAATCTGTCCCAGCGGTGAGGGCTCTACTTCCTGGGGGGAACTATGGGGTGGTCCTGTGGCCTTGCCCAGACCTCCTGGGAAGCCCAGGAGGAGATGAGCGGCGTCTGTGCTGAGGGTGCTGGGTGGAGTGTCACCTCTGCGTGTAGCACTGGGAATCATTGTGGGAGACAGCTTTCCAGGACCTGCCCAAGCAGGCAGCCTTCAAGCAGGCCCTCGGCTTACATCCTGCACAGTATGCGGAGGGGACAGAGTGGCCCATCCAGGGGCTCGAGAACAGAGCAGGGGGCCAGATGCAGGCAGTCACGGAGCTAGTACCTAGCATTGCCGGGTTAATGTAAAACTCAAGGTTCTAAAGTACAAAATCTTGGCTGAGTGTGGTGACTCACACCTGTAATCCCAGCACTTTGGGAGGCCGAGGTGGGCAGATCACCTGAGGTCGGGAGTTTGAGACCAGCCTGACCAACATGGAGAAGCCCTGTCTCTACTAAAAATACAAAATGAGCCAGGTGTGGTGGCACATGCCTGTAATCCCAGCTACTCAGGAGGTTGAGGCAGGAGAATCACTTGAACCTGGGAGGCAGAGGTTGCCATGAGCCAAGATTGCGTCATTGCACGCCAGCATGGGCGAAAAGAGTGAAACTCTGTCTCAAAAAGAAAAGAAAAAAAACTCTGGCAGTAAGTCTGTAGGACTTTCTTTGGAAAGCAACCTTGAACAGGCAGATATAGCACTTGCTTTGCAATGGCTGGGAGCACGTGTTTATAATGCAGATGCCTGTATCTAACATGTCCAACGTGGTCTAAAATCCAGAAGGCACAAAAGAGCACAGAGTGAGAGCCTGCCTCATCCGCCCACTCATCAGATGTTACTAGGCAGCATCTAGTGTGCCAGGCCCATCCTGGGCTCTCAGGATGTGGTAGTGGGCCGGACAGAGCCACGGCCCCCAGGTCAGCCTGCCAGTCGGGGGTGGGCCGGACAGAGCCACGGCCCCCAGGTCAGCCTGCCAGTCGGGGGTGGGCCGGACAGAGCCACGGCCCCCAGGTCAGCCTGCCAGTCGGGGGTGGGCCGGACAGAGCCACGGCCCCCAGGTCAGCCTGCCAGTCGGGGGTGGGCCGGACAGAGCCACGGCCCCCAGGTCAGCCTGCCAGTCGGGGGTGGGCCGGACAGAGCCACGGCCCCCAGGTCAGCACGCCAGTCGGGGGACTTGGTGTCTGTCGGTTAGGCTGGGAGGACACTAAGGCAGGGATGGAGTACTGGGGGCCCCTTCTCACCTAGTGCCCTGCCTCCTCCCCAGGAGCAGCCACCACTGCCCATCTCCTGCACATCCTCCTGGACAATTGTGTGCATAGTCAGCGTGCGTCTAGAAAAAACTGCCTCATCCTCTTTTTAACTTGTTAAATATTATAAAAATGTGAGGACTGGGCATGGTGGCTCATGCCTGTAATCCCAGGACTTTGGGAGGCCTTGGCGGGCAGATCACCAGAGGTTGGGAGTTCGTGGCTAGCCTGACAAACATGAAGAAAACCTGTCTCTACTAAAAATACAAAAAAAATTAGCCGGATGTGGTGGCGTACACCAGTAATCCCAGCTATTCAGGAGGCTGAGGCAGAAGAATCGCTTGAACCTGGGAGGTGGAGGTTGCCGTGAGCTGAGATCACGCCATTGCACTCTAGCCTGGGCAACAAGAGTGAGACTCCATCTCAAAAAATTGGGGGCATATGCATAAGTAGAAAGGATAGTATAATAAGCCCCCAGGTACCCAAGACCTAGTTATAATAATTGTCAACTCCTGCCCTACCCTGTTGGGTCTGTACTCTCCTCCTGGCCCCCTCCCCACCACTGTTTAGAAGCAAATCATAGATACTTTATCCTCGATATTTTGCTGTACAGATCTGAGAGATAAGGACTTTTTTTTTTTTTTTTTTTTTTTTTTTGAGATGGAGTCTCGCTTTGTCACCTAGGCTAGAGTTCAATGGCGTGATCTTGGCTCACTGCAACCTTTGCCTCCAGGGTTCAAATGATTCTCCTGCATCAGCCTCGCGAATAGCTGGAATTGCAGGTGCCCGGCTAATTTTTGTGATTAGTAGAGACGGGGTTTCACCATGTTGGCCAGGCTGGTCTTGAACTCCTGACCTCAGTTCATCCACCCATCTCGGCCTCCCAAAGTGCTGGGATTATAGGCGTGAGCCATTTTTTGTTTTTTTGAGATGACTCTGTTGCTCAGGCTGCAGTGCAGTGGTGCCATCTTGGCTCACTACAGCCTCAACCTCTTGGGCACAAGTAATTCTCCCACCTCAGCCTCCTGAGTAGCTGGGACTACAGGTGTGCACCACCACACCAGGCTAATTTTTGAGTTAAGACAAGGACTTTTTGTGAAACACACACAGCTATAGTACCCCTATGATAGCTGCCAAGTCTGTGTAGTCTCCAGAGCACACTCCAGCCCACGTGCAGGTCTCCCCGGCGTCTCCTGGCGTAGTCGCCATCCGAGGAGGGCTCTGGCCAAGGTGTTTGGGGCCTGGCTCCTCAGTTGCCCTCAACAGCTCCTTCCCTTCCCTTCAGAAACCAGGATTTTGGAGGGGGAGAGTGGACTGGGGAGATGTCTGGGCCTTGTTTCAGGTTGCTGGTGGGCCCTGCCCTCAAGCCGCCTGCCTGTTCCATGACCTGCCTTGTAGTGGCCCCGTGGCGACAGCCCCAGCCAGGCGTGGCTCTGCCCTAAACCGAACTCTGCCTACGCAGGGTCGTCTCCTACCAGATCCGGTATGAAGGAAACGTGACAGAGGAGACCAGAATCAAGTTCATGACGGATGGCGTGCTGCTCAAAGAAATCCAGAAGGTTGGTTGCGGATCCTGGCGCACAGAGCAAGGCCAGTGGGCGTGGGGGCGGGTGCTAGGCGTAGCACTCCCACGGTGCTGCTGTGTGACTTTGGGTGAGTTACTGAACCTCTCCAAGCTCAGTTTCTTGATGAGTATGTTAGTGCATTCCTCAGAGAATCATTTTGAAGTGGAAATTGTAGAGTGCATGCCAACAGCTTAGCACAGTGGCCCGTACCTAGAAGGTGCTCGTGAAATGTGAACTTGTATTTTTATTATAACTGACTCACAGAGTTCACGCCTTGCCCAGGGTGTACTGAAAGCCTGTGGTGTGCAGGCTCTGCCCTGCGGTGGGCCCAGACACAGACACCTCTTGGGAGCTTCGAGTCCCGTTGCGTTTGGTGAGGGGCAGCACCAGACTCGGAGTGGGGTGCCAGCCTCAGGCTGGGGGACAGGGGAGCCGTTGGGCCTTGCCCTTGAGAAGGGATGTGTCTTCACGGTCCCTGGCCACAGAAGCTGCGTCCCAAGGTCTTTCCGTTTGTAAATCGGAACCCGAGCTGCTGCCTCCCATCAGCGCACTTGGGCCTTGGGGAAGCGCCCCACGCTTCCTAGGGAGCTGGCCATTTGATCAAGCGGATGGCACGCGTGTCTGGAGAGCCTGCAGGGCCCGGGTAGGGGACTGCTGTCTGGTGAAGAAGCTGTGCTCCGTGCTGGCTGTGACATCCCCTTGGGCAGGGCCAGTCTCCCAGGGGTATGGCAAAGGTGATTCCAGCCCTCCTGGCTTGGAGGCCACTGGGACTCCTGGGGGTGTCGGTGGATGCAGTTTGGGTCCGGGTGGCCCCTGTCTGTGTGGCATCTGCTGTCCGACTGCCCACGGCCCCACCGCCCATCTCATGTCCATTTCCCACCTGCCCTCCTGCCCTGCGGGCATCGAGTTGAGCAGCTCACCTCTGAAGAAGAGCAGCTGCCCTTCCTCTCACACTGTCTCCTCAAGTGGGAGTTCTGAGACGTGAAGCGGCCCTTGGGGCTCAGGCCGGGAGGGCGGGCCTCACCCCTGGACCTCCCCCCAGGACTTCCTGCTGCTGCGGTACAAGGTGGTGATCATCGACGAGGCCCACGAGAGGAGCGTGTACACGGACATCCTCATCGGCCTCCTGTCCCGCATTGTGACTCTCCGGGCCAAGGTAGAGCAGGAGGCAGGTGCTGGGGAGCCCCGAGCCCTGGGCCCCCCCAGCTCTGTCGGAGGCTTGGGCTCCCTTCACTTGTTCCCCGTTGCACCCTGGGCTGCTGCCATGAGCAGGTGCCCCAAGGACAAGGTCCCCTTGGGCCTAGGTCTAGGCCCTGTGCCAGGGCCGTGAATCTTGGAACAGCCCCTGTATGATCCCTTCCCCACCGCCCCGGCACCAGCCTCATAAACTGGTGTCCTTCTGCGCACCCAAAGCAAGAGGCTCAGGCGAAGTGCTGATGCCTGGCCAGGCGCAATGGGCCAGTTGATGAGGCCTCTGGGCCTCTGGGATCAGCAGAGCGGGTGGGCCTGCCCGGCCAAGGGTCAGACTCCCGGAACTCTGAGAGGGGCTCCCCAGGGCCTCTTTCTCCATCTCCCTGCCCCAACCTGACACAGGCCTGCTGAGTGGAGGGTGCCACCCGGGGGCTGGGCTCCATGCAGGAGGCCTGTCCTACCCTCCCGGCGGGGAGAGGGGCCTGTGCTCCACATGTGCCACGAGCCTGGCCACGTTCAAGGCCCTGATAATTGACAGTGCACAAGACACCATCTTGTTCTAACAGTTCCTGCCCTCCTGGGGCTTCCACTTCAGCAAGGGTGGCAGGCAGGACGCAGACTCAGAGTGTGTGAGCCAGTGACGGACAAAACTGGGGGCAGTGGAGGGAGGATGCGGGGCTAGTGAGAGTTTCACCCGAAAGGTGACCTCTGAGCTTGAGTGGAGGGCTGAGTGAGGGAGGGAGCGAGCAGCGTGCGTCGCAGAGCAGGGAGAAGTCTGACCGGAGGAGCGCAGTGCAGAGGTCTGGAGGCGGGCATCTGCCTGGTGCCTTTTTTCTTTTGGTAACAAGCTTTATTGGGCTGTGATTCATTTTTCATATCATTCATCCATTCAAATGTACAATTCAATGGTTTTTAGTCCATTCACAGAGTGTGCAGCCATCACCACAGTTTTACGTTTCATCACTCATCAATCCCAAAAGAAACCCTAGGCCGGGCACGGTGGCTCACGCCTGTAATCCCAGCACTTTGGGAGGCTGAGGTGGGTGGATCACTTGAGGTCAGGCGTTCGAGATCAGCCTGGCGAACATGGTGAAACCCTGTCTCTACTAAAAACACAAAAATTAGGCCTGGTGGGCCGGGTGCGGTGGCTCAAGCCTGTAATCCCAGCACTTTGGGAGGCCGAGACGGGCGGATCATGAGGTCAGGAGATCGAAACCATCCTGGCTAACACGGTGAAACCCCGTCTCTACTAAAAAATACAAAAAACTAGCCGGGCGTGGTGGCGGGCGCCTGTAGTCCCAGCTACTTGGGAGGCTGAGGCAGGAGAATGGCGTAAACCCGGGAGGCGGAGCTTGCAGTGAGCTGAGATCCGGCCACTGCACTCCAGCCTGGGTGACAGAGCAAGACTCCGTCTCAAAAAAAAAAAAAAAAAAAAAAAAAATTAGGCCTGGTGGCGGGCGCCTGTAATCCCAGCTACTCGGGAGGCTGAGGCAGGAGAATCACTTAATCCCAGCGGGTAGAGCTTGCAGTGAGCCGAGATCACGCCACTGCACTCCAGCCTGGGTGAGAGAGCGAGACTTCATCTGAAAAACAAAAACAAAAAGAAACCCTGTGCCTTTTACGGTTTTTTGTGGTGGTGATTTTTGTTTTGTTTTGTTTTTTTGAGGCACAGTCTCATTGTCACCAAGGCTGCAGCGCAGTGGTGCAATCGCAGCTCACTGCAACCCCGACCTTCTGGGCTTAAGGAATCCTTTTGCCTCAGCCTCCCAAGAAGCTGGACCACGGTCACTCTGTAACCATTTGCAAATGATTTCCGACAGTGGCTGCAGAGTTCCATGGTACTTCCCCACCAGCAGTGGCAGAGCTTCCAGCTTCTCCACATCCTGCTAACACTTGTCATTTTCCATTATTATTATTCTAGACATCCCTGTGGGTGGAAAGTGATATCTCACTGTGGTCTTGGTTTGCGTCTTTAGGGAGTCTAGAGTGGCCAAGCAGCGAGCGTGAGGTGGAGTCAGGAAGGCACGGGGGTAGGGCAGAGAGGGACGGTCACTGTGGAGCAAGAGAGGGGCCTGTGCTGGGCGCCATGCCTCCCACAGAGGTGCTCTGGCCACTCCTTAGCTTCTGGGTTTGGGGTTTCCTAGCAGCAAAGGCAGCAAGGGCTTGAAGCAGAGCTCATCATGAGGCCATCAGGCATTGCTGAGCGGCCTGGGGACCAGAGAGCTCCCTCCCACCCCCACAGACCTCCGAGAATCAGGCAGCTCCTCCCTGAGCCCCCAGAACAGACACCCGGTGAATCTTGGTGTCAGGTGGGAGCTAGGTTGGGTGGGCCCCAGTCTCAGCCCACCTGCCTCATATTCCACCATCAAAGCCTGACTCTGAAAGACACCCTGGAACAAGCCACCGCCCTGGGAGCAGCAGGTCCCGCTATTGACTCACTTTCTCCAAGGAGCCTTTGGCATCCAGAAAGGGGCAGAGGGTGGGGGCTGGAAACGGGGTGGGCAGCAGGGCACCCTCATGCTGATTTCCCAGGCTTCGGACCCACCTGTAGTACTGGGGCCGCGGTCACCAAGCCTGTCCTCCCACAGAGGAACCTGCCACTCAAGCTGCTCATCATGTCGGCCACACTGCGGGTGGAGGACTTCACCCAGAACCCGCGGCTCTTCGCCAAGCCGCCCCCGGTCATCAAGGTAACACAGGGTCCCAGGTCCTCCGTGAGCTTGGACGGCACAAGGTCGCCCTGGTGTCGGGAGCCTCCTGAGAGACCTCACTTGGTCCCATGGGGGATTGACAGCAGCTTGGAGAGGGTGTTGGAAACCTTGATTCAGAATGATGGGGAAAGGGAAGGCAGCCCTGGGCCGAAGCTCGCCCCCCACCGCGCCTTTCTGGGCATCCCACAGGTGGAATCCAGGCAGTTCCCAGTAACTGTGCATTTCAACAAGCGGACACCACTGGAAGACTACAGCGGCGAGTGCTTCCGGAAGATTTGCAAGATCCACCGGATGCTGCCCGCAGGTGAGGCCCTGGCCAGGTCAGGGGAAAGGAGCCTCCCTTCCTAAACCCTCGCTGAAGGCACAAGTGTGGGAGGGCCCATCTCCGAGTGGCTCAGAAAAGTCCCTTGTCCCTGCTAGGCCTCACTTCCTCACTTACTCCAGAGTGTTCACAACACCTGTCCTGCCTTATTCCACTCAAAATACTGTGAGGCTTCAGCAGCTACCAGATGGTAGAGTTTGCCATCTGCCCCCATCTGGTAAGCAGAAAAACCCACAGAGCCCAGGCCGGTGCTGGCAGGTGACCATAGACACTGCAGGGGAACAGGCACATCCCCTCGAGAATCACGGATACCCTTCACAGTTCTGCCTTGTCCCCATCACACCCGATCCTTTACTCACCTCATGTTACGGAAATGGACGTGACCTTTCTGTGTGAATAGATTGTGATCACTTCTAGCCAGTGATCACTTCTACTTTTTTTTGAGACAGAGTTTTACTTTTGTTGCCCAGGCTGGAGTGCAGTGGCGGATCTTGGCACACTGCAACCTCCACCTCCTGGGTTCAAGCAATTCTCCTGCCTCAGCCTCCCAAGGAGTTGAGATTACAGGTGCACACTGCCACGCCCGGCTAATTTTTTGTATTTTAGTAGAGATGGGGTTTCATCATGTTGGCCAGGCTGGTCTCGAACTCCTGACCTCAGGTGATCTGCCTGCCTCAGCCTCCCAAAGTGCTGGAATTACAGGTGTGAGCCACCGCGCCCAGCCTAATCAGAGACTCTTGTGTGCCGAATTCGGGCCCAAGGCTGACTTTCTTCATGTTAGGGAGGCAGGGAGCCGTGGGGGTGCTTCCCACCAAGCTTGAACTCCTCCTTCAAGGAAGCTGAGGTCGCTGCTTCATGATGCTCTGTCCTTGCTCTGCTTACAGCCTCTCGGGGCTCCCATCCATTCTCTGGGAGACTGGGGCTGGTGGGAGGCGAGGCGGAAGCTTGGGCAGTGAGCCTTCCTGCAGCCTCGGGTCTCAGGGCAGCCACGGCGCTGTCACAAGTGTGGTGTGCAGGTTTTCACTTGAGCACATTTCTCAGGGCTTTTGGGTCTGTGCCTGGGAGTGGCGTTGCTGGGCTGTGTGGTCGCTGTGTTTGTTGAACTCCCTGGCAACAGCTCCTTCAGTCTGGGGGTGCTGCCTCCTGCTCGTCTATGTCTGTGTACCCCTGTCCTCCCGCATTATCCCTGGAGCCCCGCCTCTCAGAGCAGGGCCTGGCAGGTGCCCATTGCTAAGCAAATGTTTGTGAGTGACTGATGGATAACAGAGGGGCCCGTTCTTTCCGCAGGCGGCATCCTGGTATTCCTGACGGGGCAGGCTGAGGTGCACGCGCTGTGCCGCAGGCTCAGGAAGACTTTCCCACCCTCCAGAGCCCGGCCACAAGGTAAAGAGGACTCCCCGACCCGCGCTCTGCCCTGAGCAGCTGGGCCTGGCCTCACGCTCCCTGGCTGGGGTGCAGCTCCCGCCTCTGAGCTTCCCTCTGGGAGCGTCAGCACCTTTGCCGTCCCCCACCTCACCCCCGAATAAATGGCCGTGCCTTGAACAACAAAGAGCAGTGTGCTAGCGACCATGCGTGCCACACACGCCTTTCTCTCCAACCTGCCCCTTTTCCAGAAAAGGACGATGATCAGAAAGACTCAGCGCAGGAAATGCGGAAGTTTAAGAAGTCGAGGGCCAGGGCCAAGAAGGCGCGGACCGAGGTACGTGGGGGGCTGGCAGGGACTCCTGGAGAGTAAGGCTGTGTTGTCCAGGATAGCAGCCACCAGCACCATGTGGCTGCTTAGGTTTAAGTGTAATTGGAATAAAATGAAATTAAAAATCCAGTTCCTGGTCGGGCGCAGTGGCTCATGCCTGTAATTCCAGCACTTTGGGAGGCCAAGGTGGGAGGATCGTTTAAGGCCTAGAGTTTGAGACCAGCCTGGGCAACATGGTGAGACCCTGTCTCTACAAAAAATTTTTAAAATTAATCCAGTGTGGTGGCACATGCCTGTGGGCCCAGCTGCTCAGAGGCTGAGGTGGGAGAACCATCTGAGCCCAGGAGGACAAGGCTGCAGTGAGCCGTGATGGCCCCACTGCACTCCAGCCTGGGCAACAGAGTGAGACTCTGTCTCTGAAAAGGAAAAGAAGGCCAGGCGTGGTGGCTATGCCTGTAATCCCAGCACTTTGGGAGACTGAGGCAGGTGGATCACCTGAGGTCAGGAGTTCAAGTCTAGCTTGACCAACATGGCGAAACCCCGTCTCTACTAAAAATACAAAATTAGCCAGGCATGGTGATATGCGCCTGTACTCCCAGCTACTCTGGGATGGCTGGGCTGGGAGGTGCTTTCCTCTAGCCTCTGCATGAAGGCACCGTGGGTCTTGCGGTCCGTGACAGTAGCGTAAACGCTCAGCCGTCTCCAACTTGCCTGTTGCACTACTGATGTGTCAGGCAGTGATCCAAGTTCTTCACATGTGTTCACACAACCCTCCCACCAGCCTGAGAGACAAGGTCTGTGATAGTCCCCATTGTTTAGGTGGGGACACTCAGACAGGAAGAGATAGTTATGTGGCCTGCCCCGGGTCACACGGCCCGTGGGTGTGGACTGGGGCTTCCACATGAGGGCACCTGTCTTCCTGCACATGCCTCATCCTCACACCAAGGGTCCCTGCAACCCGGGTGTCTATGTGTTCGCCGTAGGTGCTGCCCCAGATCAACTTGGATCATTACTCAGTGTTGCCGGCAGGCGAAGGCGATGAGGACAGGGAGGCGGAAGTGGACGAGGAAGAGGGGGCCCTGGACTCCGACCTCGATCTGGACTTGGGGGATGGCGGGCAAGATGGAGGTGTGTTCCTAGCCCCGCTTCCTGCTCACGTGCATTAGCTCTGCCCTGAGGCTGTGGCCAGAGCCCTTGTGGCCCCCTGGGGGCCGGGGTTCTAGCAGCTTTGTCCTCGATGCTTCCTGAGTTCTTTGAAAGTGCCGGGCACGAGGAGGCCTGGAACATTTGCCGTGCTGGATGTAATGGGGCTGCCAACCCCTTTGCTGACAGGTGCGGGTCTCCAGGGCCCAGGGGTGTTGCCCCGCTCCGTGTGCTCGCAGGAGCCCCCGAATGTAGATGGACCCAGTGCCCTGCTGTCAGCCAGGGGCTGAGTGGGGCAGCAGAGGGTACCCCAGTACTGGCTCAGCCTGAGCCTACCACAGTGCTGCCAGGACACGAGGAGCAGAGTCAGGCCCCCAGGATCCATGCCAGGGGTTTGGAGGAGGAGATTGTGCAGCACAGCAGGGGTTCAGATCCGACTCAGGGCAGTAGAGACCAGAGAGCCCCTGGGAACCTCTCAGCAGTCCCCCCAGGTTTGGCCTGGCTGGTCCCAAGGGGAGCCTCCTCAGCAGGGCAAAGAAAGGAGTTCTGGTGGAGCAGCCTACGGGTGCAGGGCAGCTGTGGCTGGCTCCTGCCTATGGGCATCTGTCCCGGCCCGGTTGCCAGTAACCTCTGCTTTCCCTCCAGGTGAGCAGCCGGACGCCTCCCTCCCACTCCACGTGCTCCCGCTGTACTCTCTGCTGGCCCCAGAGAAGCAAGCACAGGTAACCGTGCTGGGCCGGTGCCCAGCTTTTGGGGCACTTTTAAGGACATTGCAGTGAGGTTAGTCAAGCCCTTGGTCCTCTCCATCTGCTGTTTGACCAGCATCCCCAGAGTTTTGAGGAATATTGAGGTAGTTTTGGAGAACAGGGAACAGTCCTGCAAGGCACTGGGTCCCAGATGGGGTGGCTTGTCCTTGCTACCTCTCCAGCACACCAGCCTGGGTGGCTCTGTCCTTGGACCTCCATTCTACGATTTCGTTCCTGATTCTGGTGTTTTCCTGCCATCCCCTCCCTGAATCCTAGGTCTTTAAGCCTCCACCGGAGGGGACTCGGTTGTGTGTTGTGGCCACCAACGTTGCCGAGACATCTCTTACAATCCCTGGCATCAAGTACGTGGTGGACTGTGGGAAGGTCAAGAAGCGTTGCTACGACCGCGTCACCGGCGTGTCCTCCTTCCGCGTCACCTGGGTCTCCCAGGCATCAGCTGACCAGCGAGCAGGCAGAGCAGGACGGACAGAGCCCGGCCACTGCTACAGGTGGGTTACCCAGGCTCCTCCTCAGGGACTTTGGCGCCGCCTTGCAATAGCCACTGAGGAACAAGGGAAGGATACTGACCCCACCTCCATCTGTAGTGCGTCCCGTGTCCTGCCGGGCCCCTGTGACTTTGGGGTGCTCCCCAGCCCTTTTGCTGGCTTTCAGATACTCACAGTATTTCTTTCTTTTTTTTTTTTTTTTTGACATGAAGTTTCACTCTTGTCACCCAGACTGGAGTGCAATGGCGCGATCTCGGCTCACTGCAACCTCCACCTCCTAGATTCAAGCAATTCTCCTGCCTCCGCCTCCTGAGTAGCTGGGACTATAGGTGCCCACCACCACTCCCAGCTAATTTTTGTATTTTAATTTTATTTATTTATTTAAATTTTTGTATTTTTAGTAGAGACCAGGTTTCAGCATGTTGGCCAGAGTGGTCTCAAACTCCTGACCTCAGGTGATCCACCCGCCTCGGCCTCCCAAAGTGTTGGGATTACAGACGTGAGCCACCGCGCCCGGCCTACTTGCACTCTTTCTTTTTTTTTTCTTTTTTTTTTTTCAAGACGGAGTCTTGCTCTGTCGCCCAGGCTAGAGTGCAGTGGCGCGATCTCGGCTTACTGCAAGCTCCACCTCCCGGGTTCACGCCATTCTCCTGCCTCAGCCTCCCAAGTAGCTGGGACTACAGGTGCCCGCCACCACGCCCGGCTAATTTTGTATTTTTTTTTTTTTTTTTGTATTTTTAGTAGAGATGGGGTTTCACTGTGTTAGCCAGGATGGTCTTGATCTCCTGACCTCGTGATCCGCCCATCTTGGCCTCCCAAAGTGCTGGGATTACAGGCGTGAGCCACCGTGCCCAGCCCACTGTTTCTTTATTCTGCTACTGAGGTCAGGGCCAGCTCTTGAGTGCTGTTTGTTTTGTTAACAGCTTGATCAGGATATAATTCACATACCATAAAGTGCATAATTTTAGAGCGTACAATCCAGGAGTTTTTAGGACAGTCACAGAGTTCTGCAACCATCACCACAATCAATGTCAGAACTTCCCATCAACCCAAAAAGAAACCCCGTGGCCGTTGCGGTCACCCCCATTCTTCCCCGCCCCACCCTGTGGCAAGCAGCAGTTCGCTGGTGTTTGTCTCTAGGGATATGCCTGTTGTGGACAGTTCAGATAAATGCAATAAAGTCATACAAGGTGTCGCCCCTTGTGTCTGGCCTCTGTCGCTCAGCACGGTAAGTTTTTGAGGCTCACCCCGGGTGGCTGGTGTCAGCACCCCGCTCCTGGCCGTGGCTGAATGATATCGCACCATATGGATGTGCCAAGCTTTGTTTGTCGGTTCATCAGCTGGTGGACGTTTGGTTGTTTTCACCTCGTGGCTATTGTGGATAGTGCTGCTCTGAACACTCAGGTACAAGGATTTGCCTGACTCTGTTTTCATTGCTCTTGCAGTGGAACCTAAGAGAACCGCTGTGCCGTATGGTAACTCTGGGTTTAACTTACCGAGGAACCACCAAACTGTTTTCCACAGCAGCTGCCCCATTTTACATGCCTACCAGCAGTGAATGAGGGTTTCAGTTTCTTCACATCCTCACCAACACTTTTTTATTTTTTTTTTGAGATGGAGTCTCGCTCTGTCACCCAGGCTGGAGCGCAGTGGTGCAATCTCAACTGACTGCAACCTCCGCCTCCCGGATTCAAGCAGTTCTCCTGCCTCAGCCTCCCAAGTAGCTGGAATGATAGGCATGCATCACCATGTCCATATAAGTTTTTGGTTTGTTTGTTTGTTTTGTTTTTGAGACTGAGTCTCGCTGTTGTCAGCCTGGACTAGAGTGCAATGGCTCAATCTCAGCTCACTGCAACCTCCGCCTCTGGGGTTCCAGCAATTCTCCTTCCCCAGCCTCCCAAGTAGCTGAGATTACAGGTGCCCACCACCACGCCCAGCTAATTTTTGTATTTTTAGTAGAAATGGGATTTCACCATGTTGGCCAGCCTGGTCTCGAACTCCTGACCTCAGGTGATCCACCTGCCTCAGCCTCCCAAAGTGCTGGGATTACGGGCGTGAGCCATGGTGCCCGGCCAATTTTTTGATTTTTGGTAGAGACAGGGTTTCACCATGTTGGCCGGGTTGGTCTCGAACACCTGCCTCGGCCTCCCAAAGTGCTGAGATTATAGGCATGAACCACCGCACCTGGCCAGCACCAACACTTATTTTTAATATTTTTGTTTTGCTGGGGTTTTTTCTGAGAGACAAGGTCTCGCTCTGTTGCTCAGGCTGGAGTTCAGTGGCATAAGTATAGCTCACTGCAGCCTCTGCTTTCTGGGCTCAAGCAGTCTTCCCACCTCAGCCTCCCACGTAGCTGGGAGTAGAGGCACGTGGCACTGTGCCTGGCTTCAGGTGTTTTTTTTGTTTTGTTTTGTTTTAATGTGTGACTATGTCCTGTCACACAGCCCTGCCGAGGTCCTGAGAATATGTGCCCCTACCTACCCCACCCCCACTTTTTTTTATATGAAAGCTTCAGTATATTTGAAGTGGGTGTGAAGTGGTATCACACTGTGGCTTTGGTTTGTTTCCCTAATGATGGCCTCTTTTCATATGCTTACTGGCCCTTCATGCATCTTCCTAGGTAACTGCCTATTCAGATCTTTCACTCATTTTTTTTTTTTTTTTTTTTTTGAGACGGAGTCTGGCTCTGTCACCCAGGCTGGAGTGCAGTGGCGCGATCTCGGCTCACTGCAAGCTCCGCCTCCCGGGTTTACGCCATTCTCCTGCCTCAGCCTCCCGAGTAGCTGGGACTACAGGCGCCCACCACCTCGCCCGGCTAGTTTTTTGTATTTTTTAGTAGAGACGGGGTTTCACCGTGTTAGCCAGGATGGTCTCGATCTCCTGACCTCGTGATCCGCCCGTCTCGGCCTCCCAAAGTGCTGGGATTACAGGCTTGAGCCACCGCGCCCGGCCTCACTCATTTTTTAATTAGGTTATTTGTCCTTTTATTGTTGATCTGTAAGAGTTCTTTAGGCCAGGCACTATGGCTCACGTGCCTGTAATCCTAGCACTTTGGGAGGCCAAGACGGGCAGATCACAAGGTCAGGAGTTCAAGACCAGCCTGGCCAACATAGTGAAACACTGTCTCTACTAAAAATACAAAAATTAACTGGGCATGGTGGTATGCACTTGTAATCCCAGCTACTTGGGAGGCTGAGGCAAGAGAATCACTTGAACCTGGGAGGCAGAGGTTGCAGTGAGCCAAGATCACGCCCCTGCACTCCAGCTTGGGCGACAGAGCGAGACTTTGTCTCAAAAAAAAAAAAAAAAAAAGTTCTTTATGTAACCTGGATATTAGATCCTAGTCAGATGTGTCATTGACAAATATTTTCTCCTAATCCATGTGCTGTAATTGTGTGTATGTGTGTGCATGTATGTAATAAATAGCTTTATGGCTGTTCCTTTTGTCAGGGCTACATGTTAATTACAAAAGTAGAAAATTTAGAAAATTTACAAAGAAAACCAGTAAGAAGTAACTGTTGTTAAAGTGTAGAGTGCTATGCACCATCCCCTGTTTTAAGTACTCTACAAGGAATAATACCTTTTCTTTTGGTTTTGAGATGGGGTCTCGCTCTATTGCCCAGGCTGGAGTACAGTGGTGCCATCTGGCTCACCGCAACCTTCGCCTCCTGGGTTTAAGTGATTCTCCTGCCTCAGCCTGCCGAGTAGCTGGGACTACAGGTGCACGCCACCGTGCCTGGCTAATTTTTGTATTTTTAGTAGAGATGGGGTTTCCCCATGTTGGCCAGGCTGGTCTCGAACTCCTAACCTCAAGTGATCCATCCGCCCCAGCCTTCCAAAGGGCTGGGCTTACAGGCGTGGGCCACCACACCCAGCCCGTGGAATAATATCTAGTTAATTTTCACCAAATCCCTACAAGGCAGCAGCAATTTGAGCTGCATTTCACAGGTGAGGAGAACGAGGCAGGAAGAGGTGAAGCACCGTGCCTGGTGTCAGGTCGGGATCCAGTCTCAGTGGCCGTGGCTGAGTTTTGCGTTTGTTGTCCTGGTTTCTCTCTGCCCAGGCTGTATTCATCTGTGGTTTTTGGTGTGAGTTTTGCATTTGTTGTCCTGGTTTCTCTCTGCCCAGGCTGTATTCATTTGTGGTTTTTGGTGTGAGTTTTGTGTGTGTTGTCCCGGTTTCTCTCTGCCCAGGCTGTATTCATCTGCGGTTTTTGGTGACTTCGAGCAGTTTCCTCCTCCTGAAATCACCCGGAGGCCTGTTGAAGACTTAATCCTTCAAATGAAGGCTCTCAACATTGAAAAGGTCAGTTGCTGCCCCCAGTCCCGCTCTGAGCCACCCCAGTGGGCCACCTCCCTTTCCCTGAGGCAGGGAGCCCAGAGCTGGGCCTGCTGGTGTCTGGCCTGTGGCAGCCGCTTACACGACAGTGCATCAGCAGGTGCTCCCAGGGCTTTTGGACTCCTGTCACCGTTGCCTCCCTAATGCTGTGTCCCCCGTGGGCACCCAGGGGATGGCTGCCTGGAGTAGAGGCAGCAGGGTCCTGCGCGCTGTTCGTGGACCATCTGTCCGTGGGGCGTGCAGAACGTGCTGCTGGCTCTTCCTGGCTGCAGCCTTCTCCGACGCAGTCCTCCAGTGGAGGGGGATCCCTCTAGGGTCACCTCCCCTCTCCCTGCTCCAGGGCAGGCTGAGCCAGGCAGTGCCCCGTGCCACGCTGTGTGCTGTCCTGTGGGCATTCAGATCACCATTTAACTGATGAGGAAACAGAGGCAGGGAAGTGAAGGTTTTTGTCCAGGGTCACACATCTAATAAGCAATAGAACCCTTTTAAACATCTGTGCTCACTGATTTGTCTGGATGTTAATATGTTCAAAATTATAAAAACTTTAGATACTTGAGATCACCAGGGAGAAGGTGAAGCCTGTCCCACTGTCCACTATTTGTGACCTGTGTCCCAGTTATGTTTCCAAACACATAACATCCTGTACTTTATTATTGTGGTTGTCTGAATATTATGTGATATTTTACAGGCTGCTTTGGGCTTTTTTCACCTAATAAAAATCATGGGTGCTGGCCGGGCATGGTAGCTCACACCTGTAATCCCAGCACTTTGGGAGGCCGAGGCAGGTGAATTACTTGAGGTCAGGAATTCGAGACCAGCCTGGCCAACATGGTGAAACCCCATCTCTACTAAAAATAAATTTAAAAAAATATTAGCCAGGGAGGCTGGGCACGGTGGCTTACGCCTGTAATCCCAGCACTTTGGAAGGCCGAGGCAGGTGGATCACGAAGTCAGAAGTTCAGGACCAGCCTGGCCAACATAGTGAAACCCTGTCTGTAGTAAAGATATAAAAAATTAGCTGGGTGTGGTGGCACACACCTGTAATCCCAGCTACTCAGGAGGCTGAGGCAGGATAATCACTTGAACCCAGGAGGCAGAGGTTGCAGTGCACTTAGATTGCACCATTGCACTCCAGCCTGGGCGACAGGGCAAGACTCCGTCTCAAAAAAAAAAAAAAGAAGCCAGGCATGGTGACAGGCGCCTATAATCCCAGCTACTTGGGAGGCTGAGGCAGGAGAATCACTTGAGCCTGGGAGGCAGAGGTTGCAATGAGCCAAGATCATGCCATTGCACTCCAGACTGGGAGACAGAGCAAGACTCTGTCTCAAAAAAAAAAAGGGCTGGGTGCGGTAGCTCACGGCACTTTGGGAGGCCGAGGCGGGCAGATCACAACATCAGGAATTCGAGACCAGCCTGGCCAATGTGGTAAAACCCCATCTCTACTAAAAATACAAAAATTAGACACTACAGGTGGTGGGCACCTGTAGTCCCAGCTACTTGGGAGGCTGAGGCAGGAGAATTGCTTGAACCCGAGAGGCAGCATTTGCAGTGAGCCGAGGCCGTGCCATTGCACTCCAGCCTGGACGACATAGCAAGACTCCATCTCAAAAAAACAAGAATAAAAGAAAAAGAAAAACATCATAGATGCCAAGTACGTGCTGGGCGCTCTGTATGTGTGACCTCAGGTTATCCTCCCAGCCACTCTAGGAGGGAGTTGCTAGTGTTATCGCCCCATTTTCCAGATGAGGAGCCTGAGGCACAGAGACAGGCCTGATTGTGGGTCACATGGATAAAATGTGTCAGGGCTGGGCTGGGAGCTCAGTGTGGCTGGGAGCACTGTCTGGAGTGCCTCCCACAATGACATCACGTCCCCTCTGTAGAAACTCTGCAGTGGCTTCTCCTGGCTCTTGAGTCAGCTCCAGAGCAGCTCCCCACTTGCCTTCCCCCAGTCCTGGGTTCCTAGTGTTCCCGCCCTACCTGTGTGCCTGCTGTAGGCCCACCGCCCCGCCTCTAGCTTTATTGAGATAGAGTTGGCGCACCACACAGTCACCCGTTGAAAGTGTGCGGGTCAGTAGTTTCCAGTGTGTTCACAAAGTTGTGTAAACACCCCCATGGCCATTTTCATCACCCCAGACAGAAAGAAAGCATGTCGCCTTCATCTGTCACCACCTCCCAGCTCCCTGGCCCCTGCGCCCACTCCTCTCTATAGATTTGCCAGTTTGGGACATTTCATGCAGATGGAATCCTGCAACATGTGGCCTTTGGGCCCGGCGTCTTTCCCTGAGTGTGATGTTCTCAAGGTCCATCCGTGGTGTAGCGCGTGTCGCTGCTTCATTCCTTTTCGTGGCTGAATCATAGTCCATTTTGTGGATGGACTGCGTTTTGTTCCTCCACTCCTCCATTGAGAGACGCGTGGGTCGCTTCCGTCTTTTGGCTATTGTGATAAATTTATTCACATTATTATTATTATTATTTTTGAGAGGGAGTCTCACTCTGTCACCCAGGCTGGAATGCAGTGGCATGATCTCAGCTCACTGAAACCCCCGCCTCTCAGGTTCAAGTGATTCTCCCATCTCAGCCTCCCAAGTAGCTGGGACTACAGGTGAGCGCCACCACGCCCGGCTAATTTTTGTCTTTTTAGTAGAGATGGGGGTTTCACCATATTGGTCAGGCTGGTCTCGAACTCCTGACCTCAGGTGATCTGCCCGCCTCAGCCTCCCAAAGTGCTGGGATTACAGGCGTGAGCCACCGCACCGGGCCAATTTATTCATATTATGCCTCACTGACTACCTGTGGCCCCTCCTGGTCAAATGACGCTAAGTCCTCATGAGTGTAACAGTATGTTTAAAAACAAAAACCGAAAAAAGCACCCAGTGGGGGCAAAGCACAGCCCTCAGTGCCTAGCCAGTGCTTGGGATGTGTTTTTGAGTGAATGGATGATGTGAGTGAGTGAAGGAGGCTTTGGGGTTCCATTGGGACCTGGCCTTTGAGGGTGCCCCAGCCCCCTGTGTCCCCACTGGCATGAGCTGAACCCGGAGAGAGCGGGTGGAGGGAGTGCCTGCCACAGATGGAGCAGGAGCACCGGACTTGCTTCTTGGCATTCACCGTGTCCCTGCCGTGTCTCCTCGTGTCTCGTGTCCCAGGTCATCAACTTCCCCTTCCCGACGCCCCCCTCCGTGGAGGCCCTTCTTGCCGCCGAGGAGCTGTTGATCGCACTGGGTGCCCTGCAACCGCCCCAGAAAGCAGAAAGGTAGGGCCAAGAGATGCAGGACTCAGTTCCTGTCCTGTTCGGGGCCCTCTCTCCCCTTTGCTGGGCCTGAGCCGCCTCAAGCGTGAGGCCTCCCAGCTCTGGCTCCAGAGCTCCTCTCAGAGCACTGCCACCACCACCTCCATCTCCAGGGTGAAGCAACTGCAGAAGAACCGGCTGAGCTGCCCCATCACTGCGCTGGGCCGGACCATGGCCACGTTCCCCGTGGCACCCCGCTACGCCAAGATGCTGGCTCTGAGCCGGCAACACGGCTGCCTGCCCTATGCCATCACCATTGTGGCCAGCATGACGGTGCGGGAGCTGTTTGAGGAGCTGGACAGGTGCGAGGTTAGCAGCTGGGTACTCAGGGCCAAGCTCAGTCCTGACGGGCTCCAATCTGAGAGCCGACCTGCACCCCGGCTTCCTAGGGAATCACCGGCTTGTTGGGTGGCCTCCTGCAAGACCCTCATTCTCTCTGAGCCCTTCTGTATTCTGATCTCTGCAGTGGCCCTGTTGGTCCCTGTCTGCTGCCCCTTATACATCGCATGAAACAGACTAGGAGGTGGGGGGTCCCCCTGATCATCAGAGGGTCATAGATTCCAGAAAAAGGACACTTTGAGTGAAACCATTTAAAACACAGACCAAAATAGGGAAAGGCAATACCCTTGAAAAGTGCCACTAAGGCCAGGCGCGGTGGCTGACGCCTGTAATCCCAGCACTTTGGGAGGCTGAGACTTGAGGTCAGGAGTTTGAGACTAGCCTGGACATGGTAAAACCCCGTCTGTATAAAAAAATACAAAAATTGGCCGGGCGCGGTGGCTCAAGCCTGTAATCCCAGCACTTTGGGAGGCCGAGACGGGCGGATCACGAGGTCAGGAGATCGAGACCATCCTGGCTAACACGGTGAAACCCCGTCTCTACTAAAAAATACAAAAAACTAGCCGGGCGTGGTGGCGGCGCCTGTAGTCCCAGCTACTCGGGAGGCTGAGGCAGGAGAATGGCGGGAACCCGGGAGGCGGAGCTTGCAGTGAGCTGAGATCCGGCCACCGCACTCCAGCCTGGGCAGCAGAGCAAGACTCCGTCTCAAAAAAAAAAAAAAAAATACAAAAATTAGCCAGGCGTGGTGGCGCATGCCTATAATCCCAGCTACTTGGGAGGCTGAGGCATGAGAATCATTTGAACCCAGGAGGTAGAGGGTTGTGGTGAGCTGAGATCGCACCACTGTATTCCAGCCTGGGCAACAGTGAGACCCTTCTCTAAAAAAAGAAAAAGAAAAGTGACACTAAGACTGTGAAAGTATGTTGAAAGTGTGTTTAGTGCATTGTGTATTTAACAAAATTTACTTACAGATCATGACTACATGCTGATTCTTAGAATGAACAATTATTTAATGATTTCCTGGCATCCTGTGGCATAGATCTGCCTTTGGCAGCTTGATGATAAAAGGGGTCATTTCTGCAGAAATTTCTGGAAGCAACTTGAGTTTCTCAAGGACTTCGTAAGTCTTCAGTGTTCACATCATTCCTCCTGAAACAGCCTTTCACGCCATCAGTTGTGACCATCTCTGCCTCAGCTGTGAGCCAGGCTTCTGCTGCCACCAGGTCTCGTCAACTGTGAATGGAGCAGGCAGGCCCACGATGTCACTTCATTGACTCTGTGAGCCTCTGCATCTTGTGCAAAGCCCGCTGCTTGCTTCCCTTAGGGTCAGTCTGCCTGTGTTTGGACCATCTTGTCAGATGACAGAGCAGACACTAGTTGGGAAGGCAGTTAGGTGGACACTGGGGAATCTTTTGATATTTGGATGGTTTTTCTTTGTTTATCCTCCTCCACCTCCCCTCCCCAGTCTCACCCACCCTAACCAGGAACTTAACTTTAGGCCACGTCACTGCGTGGGCCATTCCATACTGCAGCCACTAACCGCACGTGGTCTGAGCCTGTGAAATGTGGCAATTGCGGCAACAAACTGACTTAAAACCTTACTTATTTTTAGTAGCTTAAATTTAAACAGCCACATGTGGCTAGTGGCCACCAAATTGGCCAGTGCAGTTCCAGACCTTTCCCTGTGCTCTGCACGGACAGAGATTTACTTTGAGGAAATGAGATCAGATGGTCCTGCAACTTGCCTTTTCTGCATCCTGTATCTTTTCAGGGTCAGTGCATCTGAACTTCAAAAGCAGCTTTAGCCAGGCATGGTGGCTCACGCCTGTAATCCCAGCACTTGGGATGCCGAGGCAGGCAGATTACTCAAGAGGTCAGGAGTTTGAGACCAGCCTGGCCAACACGGTGAAACCCTGTCTCTACTAAAAATAAAAAACCAGGCGTGGTGGTGGACACCTCTAATCCCAGCTATTCATCAGAATCCCTTGGGGAGAATAATAGGGTTCTCTGGAGAAACAAAAAGTGGTGTCCGTTTCAGTCGGGGTCTGAAGGCGCAGGAACCAGGAGCGTCAAGGGCAGGGAAGACCCAGCTCACACAGTCAGCAGAGCCCGAAGTCACACCTCCTCTGCCTACTTGGGCCCTCAGTGGATCGGATGCGGCCCCCACCCACACTGGGGAGGGCAGTAGCTTTACGCCGGTCACCAATTCAAAGACACACCCAGAAATAGAGCTTAACCAGCTATCTGGACATCCCTTTGCTCAGTTAAGTGGACACAAAATTAACTGTCACATGTAAGGTCTTGAAAACCGAGGTGTCTTGGCCTCTGCCCAGATCCCCTGATCAGCATCTCCTGGTCCCAGCATCTCTAAGACTGCCTGCGCAATGCTGGTGTCAAGGCTCTATAGCATGGTGACTGAGAGCTCAGGTCTGGTTCAAATCTCCCTCTGCCATTCTGAGCTGTGTGGCCTTAGGCAAGTGACTGTACCACTCTGAGCTTCATTTTCTCCATCTGGAAAATGGGGATAATGATGATGATGATAATTGGATTGTTGGTAGAATTAAATGAGTTAACACAAGCAAAGCTCTTTGAGCCGTGCCTGACACATATGTAAGTGTTAGTATTATTTTCAGGTTTGGAAGCTACTGGCATCATTCATTTATCCAGTCCACCTTGGTGGCTATTTAAGCAGTTTGCAGAGTTTTTTTTTACTTAAAAATGGTGCAGTGGCCGGGAACGATGGCTCACGCCTGTAATCCCAGCACTCTGGGAGGCCGAGATGGGTGGATCATGAGGTCAGGAGATCGAGACCATCCTGGCTAACACGGTGAAACCCCGTCTCTACTAAAAAAAGTACAAAAAATTAGCCAGGCATGGTGGCAGGCGCCTGTAGTCCCAGCTACTCGGGAGGCTGAGGCAGGAGAATGGTGTGAACCTGGAAGGCAGAACTTGCAGTGAGCCGAGATCGGGCCACTGCACTCCGGCCTGGGCGACAGAGCGAGACTCTATCTCAAAAAAAAGAAAAAAAGCAACGGTGCAGCGGTGGCTGCCAATGGTGAATTTTGAGCTGGACCTTGATACCTGAATTTCATTCATCGGTGACTCCACAAGGCCTCTGAGCCTGTCCTGATGAATAAAAGAGTTCCCCCCGCTGAGGCCCTGAGTGCAGCAGGGAACCCAGCCCGGACAGTATGTGTGTGTTTGCAGACCGGCAGCCAGTGACGAGGAGCTCGCCAGGCTGAAGAGCAAGCGGGCCTGGGTGGCCCAGATGAAGAGGACCTGGGCAGGGCAGGGGGCTTCTCTGAAGCTCGGCGACCTCATGGTGCTGCTGGGTTAGTGCCCTGCCTGGTGGAGGGTGGTGGGGGGGTCACCCAGGCATGGGATGGATCAGAGAGAGAGCATGCCCCCTCTTCGTCCCCTAGGTGCCGTGGGAGCCTGTGAGTATGCCGGCTGCACACCCCAGTTTTGCGAAGCCAACGGGCTGCGGTACAAAGCCATGATGGAGATCCGGCGCCTGCGGGGCCAGCTGACCAGCGCAGGTACGGCCCCGCGCCAGCATATGCTGCTGCACCCGGTGGGCACCCCGACCTGGGCACTTGAAATGTTTGAAAAAGTGATCCATAGAGTCCATGTTTGCACACTTGGTACTCACCAAAATATTTTTATAACCCTAAATCAATACTTGGGGGAGCTTTTCCAGGCACGAGGGAATGTGCACACGAGCAGGGCACTGACAGATTCGAGCTGCCAGCCTGTGCCTTCCCCCACCAGGTCGTCTCTCGGTTTCACCTTTTCCCTGGTGATGCCCTGCTGTTTTCCATCACTGCTCTGGCCTGGACTCCCTTCCCTCCCACATGTCCCCCAGACCCTTCTCATGCAGAAGGATGAGGCCTTGCCCTGGACTCTACCTCAGCCCAGCAGCACATAATCCTTCCTGCCACCAACACCCAGGGAAGCTTGAGAGGAAGGAAATGTCCTCCAACATATGGCAAGAGGACCATGCGTACAGAGGGCAGCCTGGACACTGGGTCTCTTCTGGGCAGGCCACGTTCTTTTACCCAAGGCTAGTGGGGAATTTGCCTTCCATTCAAGGAGAGCCCAGGGTTTGATGCCAGGATTGATGGCTCTCTTCCAGCCGATCCTTCTCCCAGCGCCAGGTGCATGGTGGTGGCCCTGTCACTGTGCTCTGCGTCCCTCTGGCTGTGGCTTTCCAGAACAGCCCATTCCAGGTGCAGCAGCTCAGAATTGCAGTCAGCCTCTAGATAGCACTGGTTACAGTGGCTTGGTGACATTAGACCTTTATTGTTGCAAGGAAGAGAAGCCACTGAGTCAGCAGCCCAGGGCATTTCTCTGCTGCCATCCTCCTGCCATTCTCTGCGCCTTCCATCCTAAGGTCACCTCATGGGCTGAGGAGGTAGTTGGAGGCTTGGTCGCCCCTGCCTTCCGGGCAGGAGAAGGGAAGGACAAGGCCAGGGCACCCGCCGGCTGTCCTTTTCCTGTATTGAACGTTCCCAGGAATTCCAGCCGCAACTTCCTTCTTCACATCATGGACCAGAACTGAGTCTGAGGCCACCTGGGTGTTGGGGGAGGGCCGTCTCCTAGCAAAATGCTCTGCTGACCAGGCAGGATATGAGGCTTTGTCCCAAGGGAGAAGGTGGGGCTGGGGGGCGGCTGCAGTCCTGCCTGCTGGGGGCTTTGGGTCCTGCCGGTGGCCTCTGGGGAGTGGCTGAGGCTAAAGCACTGAACATGGTTGGGACTTTCTAGGAGGTCAGGGCAGAGCTGGCCCCAGGCCTCGCCACCACCATCCTCACTCTTGGATCTCCCCTCAGTCAATGCCGTGTGCCCAGAGGCTGAGCTCTTCGTGGATCCCAAGATGCAGCCGCCCACCGAGAGCCAGGTAACCTACCTGCGACAGATCGTGACGGCCGGCCTGGGGGACCACCTGGCCCGCAGGGTCCAGAGCGAGGAGCTGCTGGAGGACAAGTGGAGGAATGCCTACAAGGTGGGGCCCCCACCGTCTCCCTGCCAGGGTAGCTTGGGGCACGGTCGGGGCACCTGGCGAGGGGCAGGCAGGCTGGGTCCTCGGGGTCTTGGGGAGGCCTGTCCCCCTCAGTTGTGGGTCCCCACCGAGGAACAAGTGGGGCTTGCAGTAGAATCACATCTTCCTTGGTTAGTTTCTCACTCCCAACTTTTTTTTTTTAATAACAGTTTAATGGAGATAGAATTCACACAGCATTTAAACTCTTTTTGGGTTTTCTGTTTTTCTTAGAAACGGGGTCTCGCTCTGCTGCCCAGGATAGAGTACAGTGGCACAATCATAGCTCACTGGAGCCTCAAATTCCCAGGCACAAACAACGTTCTTGCCTCAGCCTCCTGAGTAGTTGGGACTAATTTTGTTGTTGTTGTTTTGTTTTTTGAGACAGAGCCTCACTCTGTTGCCCAGATTAGAATGTAGTGGCGCGAACTCAGCTCACTGCAACCTCCATCTCCTGGGTTCCAGCCATTTTCCTGCCTCAGCCTCCCAAGTAGCTGGGATTACAGGCACGTGCCACCACAGCCAGCTAATTTTTGTGTTTTTACTAGAGAAGGGGTTTCATCATTTTGGCCAGGCTGGTCTCAAACTCCTGGCCTCAAATGATCTGCCTGCCTCAGCCTCCCAAAATGCTGGGCTTACAGGCAGTGTTACCCAGGCTGGTCTTGAACTCCTGGCCTCTAGCAATCCTTCCACCTTGGGCTGCCAAACTGTTGGGATTACAGATGTGACCCACTGCATCTGGCCTGCATTTAAACCCATTTAAAGTGTTCAATTCAGTGGTTTTTAGTATTTTCACAGAGTTTTGCAACCATTAGCATAGTTAACTTTAGAACATTTTTATTACCCAACAAAGAAACCCCACACCTGTAAGCTACGAGTCCCCAGTTCCCCTTCACCACCGTTTTCATGATCCTGCTTTCCGTCGGTGGATCTGCCTGTACTGGACATGTGGCATGAGTGGAATCTTAACATACATGGCTTTCCGTGTCTGGCCTCTTTCACTTAGTGTGATGCTTTCAAGCCCCATCCATGCCATGGCGGGCGTGGGTGCTTCCTTTTTTTTTTTTTTATTTTCTGAGATGGAGTTTTGCTCTTGTTGCCCAAGCTGGGAGTGCAATGGCATGATCTTGGCTCACTGCAACCTCCACCTCCCAGGTTCAAGCAATTCTCCTACCTCAGCCTCCGGAGTAGCTGGGATTACAGGTGTGCGCCACCACACCCAGCTAATTTTTTGTATTTTTAGTAGAAATGGGGTTTCATCAACATGGTGAAACCAGCCAGGCTGGTCTCGAACTCTTGACCTCAGATGATCCACCTGCTTTGGCCTCCCAGAGTGTTAGATTATAGGCATGAGCCACCGCACCTGGCACTTCCTTCCTTTTCATGGCTAGATCAGACTCCGGTGTGCAGATGGGCCGCGTTTCCTGGCAGATGGAACACTCTCCCACTTTTGTGGCTGGAGTGGATATTCAGAGTCTCCTGGGTTGAGAGTATGCAGAGACCCTGGGCTTGGGTTCCTTACTGACCACATCACCTCCATTCTCTGCAGACCCCTCTCCTCGACGACCCTGTCTTCATCCACCCCAGCTCCGTCCTTTTCAAAGAGCTCCCCGAGTTTGTGGTCTACCAGGAAATCATGGAGACCACCAAGATGTACATGAAAGGTGCTGAGGCCTGGGGACAGCCCCTTGTCCCCCGATGGTGGCTGTGATGGGGGTGTGGCTGGGACCCTGGGGCAGAGGCATGGGAGCCCCTCCCACAGAGGGTGCCGCTGTAACCCCAGCTTCCTCCCCCGGCCCCCAGGCATCTCTAGCGTGGAGGTCCAGTGGATCCCGGCCCTGCTTCCCTCTTACTGCCAGTTTGACAAGCCCCTGGAGGAGCCAGCCCCTACCTACTGCCCCGAGCGGGGGCGGGTGCTGTGTCACCGAGCCAGCGTGTTCTGTGAGTTGGGGCAGTGTCCCAGGCAACCTGAGCCTCCCACAGCCGTGGGCTTCTTGGACGCATGGCCCTGTCCCCTGCCCCTGGCTGTGTGTGTCTTGGGTGGGGGAGGGATGGGACTCAGGCGGTCAGCTACAAGAGGGTCCTGGCTCACTGACTCCTGCCCTCCAGATCGCGTGGGCTGGCCGCTCCCCGCCATCGAGGTGGATTTTCCAGAGGGCATTGACCGCTACAAGCACTTTGCCCGGTTCCTGCTGGAAGGACAGGTAGGTGGCACAGCGGCTCCAGGCCCTCATCTCAGGTACCGTGGGCAGCAGCAGCCTCACCCCTTCCTGTGGTCTCTCATCAGGTCTTCCGCAAGCTGGCCTCATACCAGAGCTGTCTGCTGTCCAGCCCCAGCACCATGCTGAAGACGTGGGCCAGGTACTGCTTGCAGTGGGCAGGAGGGCTGGAGGCCTGAATGACCTCCCCAGGGCTGCTGGGACAGAGCACCTCACACGGGGAGGCTTAAAAGATCCGAAGCGTGTGCTCAGGTCTGAAGGCTGCAGGGCCACGCTCTGTGCATCGGCTTTCGGGGAGGGTCCCTCTTGCCTCTGCTGGCCTCCTGGGCTTGTGGCCACATCACGGCAGCCTCTGCCTCCATCTTCATGTGGCCGTCTCTCTGTGTGTCTCTAGTCTCCCTCCCTGTGCTCTCTCCTTATAAGGACACCAGTCATTGGATTCAGGGTCCACCCTACTCCAGGGTGACCTCTCCTTAACTCATGACATTTGCAATGACCCTCTTTCCATATAAGGTCACACGCTGATGTTCTTGGTGGGCATGAATCTGGGGTAGGGGAGACACTGGGCTGCTTCCTGAGAGTTGCCTGGTGTCAGTGAGAGGCATCCTGGCCCTAGGGACTTCCAGCTGAGCAGACCCCTGCCCCATCCCGCCCACCACCTCTGCTTCAGGGCTCACCCTTGCCCTCCACCTCCTCCTGCTCTCCTCCTGCCTGTGGTCCAGACCCACAGACACCTCCCCCTTCCTGGGACTGGCGGAGCCTGTGGTGCAGGGGCTTGGAGCACTGGAGGCAGACCTAAAGGTGCAGGCAGGTGCCAGGGACTCAAGATGGGGTGTGTTGCACAGCACCTGCTGCTGGGCTGTCAGGAGCAGCGTCAGTCACCCAGCTCACGTTTTCCAGTGCGGCCCTGTCCCAGTCATGTTCTCGGGGCTGGGATACAGACACGGTCTCTGTCCTACAGTGGCGTCGCTCGGCCCCAGAGGGACAGAGCAGGACATGAGTGAGGCCTCAATGGGCTTGGGGTGGAGTGCGATTGGGCTGGTCGAGGAGAGCCTCACTGGGCAGATTCAGAGGAGGCAGGGCCGGAGCAGGGCACAAATCTGGAGGAAGGTTCCAGATGAGACAAGTTGCATGCATGGAGCAGCCTTGGTGGGCAAGGAATGTGGGCCAGAGGCAGCCAGGGTGGATGGGAGGAGGTGGGATCTAGAGCCTTCTGTCCCAGGATGATTAGGGGAAGGGGACCCTTTGCTTTCTCTTTTATTTTATTATTATTATTTATTTTTTAGAAGGCCTGTCTAGAGAATTTTGGTTTTTTTGCTTTTGAGTTTTGTTTGCTTGTTTGTTTGAGACAGAGTTTTGTTCTTGTTGCCCAGGCTAGAGTACAATGGCGCAATCTCGGCTCACTGCAGCCTCTGCCTCCCGGGTTCAAGTGATTCTCCTGCCTCAGCCTCCTGAGTAGCTGGGATTACAGGCACCCGCCACCATGCCCGGCAAATATTTTTGGATTTTTAGTAGAGATAGGGTTTCACCATGTTAGCCAAGCTGGTCTCGAACTCCTGGCCTCAGGTGATCCACCTGCCTCAGCCTCCCAAAGTGCTGGGATTACAGGCATGAGCCACCACGCCCAACCAATTTGTTTGTTTTTGAGACAAGGTCTTGCCCTGTCACCCAGGCTGGAGTGCAGTGGTATAATCATGGCTCACTGCAGCCTCCAACTCCTGGGCTCAAGGGATCCTCCTACTTCAGCTTCCCGAGTAACTGGGGCTACAGGTGCATGTCACCATGCCCAGCCAGCTCTTTACCCTGCGGGGTGGGGCCGGTAGGGTGGTGATGCCTGCCCTGTTTTCAGGCCCCCAGCAGCAGCTGGTCTGTGCCCTGGCTGCCTGCCACCAACCTGCATCCCTGCCCCACAGGCTGCAGCCCCGGACGGAGAGCCTCCTGCGAGCCCTGGTTGCAGAGAAGGCTGACTGCCGTGAAGCCTTGCTGGCTGCTTGGAAGAAAAACCCCAAATGTGAGTTTGACCAGGGCCAGGGGATGGGAGTGGACAGGATGGGGTCACCGAAGCAGGGGCTTTGTGCTTTGTGCACAGTCAGCCCTGGCTTGGCAGAAGGATCTGGCCCCATGGCTGCTGGCCAGCTTCCTGCCACGTCAGGAGAGTCCCTGGGCCCAGGGTCACCCTGACACTATCCTCCTTCCCTCCCCTGCAGACCTGCTGGCCGAGTACTGTGAGTGGCTTCCACAGGCCATGCACCCCGATATCGAGAAAGCCTGGCCCCCCACAACTGACCACTGACCGGACACCTGGCTGGAGGGCCGAAGACTGGAGGGCTGGCAGCAGCCTGTCACCCTGCGACCATGACTGCCTGGCGTGGGCTTCATGGCCTGCTCTCGGGAAGCAGGTCAAGCCCTGGGAACCTCGTCCATGAGAACTCGATACCGTATGAAGCGTGCTGCTGCCCGTGCCGTCTGGCCTGGGGGTGACTTTTTGAACTGATTATTACATGGTGGATGATGATTTCATCTCACGTGCTGGACGCTGTTCTGTTCAGTGTGCTCTTTGGACTACATTAGTCCGCCGTGGAGCAGCAGGGCCGGAGGTCTCTGCAGTCCCTTCCCCGCTGCCCTACCAGAAGGCCAAGGAGGCACGTGGAGGGCTCATCCTTTCTGCAATTCTTCCCTCTAGAGTCAGGGAGGTCCGCCCAGCCCTGGCCTCACAGCCGTCCCAGATGTTAGGTGAGCCACCGAGCTGTGCGTTGACCTTGAGGGGCCCGGCTCGGGGCCCCCAGGCTCCACGCCTTCTTGGGAGGGTGGACGCCGGCACCTTTCCTGTGTTACGGCTGCGGGGAGCGAGCATCTCGTCTGCCTGTGGTCAGCTCTCAGACGGCAGGGAGCGGAGCTGACCTTGGCCGTGCTTGGTCACCATTGCCATGCCGCAGAGGATGGGCCTAGCTAGGCTGGGGCCACAGGACTATTCTGCTGGCCTTGAATGGGGACTGCAGAACCCTCAGTTTGTCTCCCTTGTTCTTCTGTGGCCGAGGTGGGAGGGGTAGGTCCCCCAGCAAGAGAGACAGGAGCACCCCAGACAGGACCAAGGAGTCGGGAGGCCCCTGCCCTTCCGTCCTCCATGGTGAGGGCCCGGACGTCTCCCCAGAGCCCAGCGCTCGCAGGATGGAGTCCGCTCCTGGCTTTGCTTCTGCAGCTTTGGTGGAGACAGTTATGGAATAAAATGTTCCTTGCACCCAGATTATTTTGTGGAATACGCTTGGGGAAGGACACCCAGGTGGCGAGTGTGCTGTCGCGGGACGCGGCCTGGTGGCCGACCTGCCTTCCCAGTACTGCCATCTGCTCTAGGGAGGCCTCTCCTCGCTGGGTTTACTTACCTCCCTGGATGCTCTCGAAGCCCGAGCAGCTGCCTCTCCCCACCTGCCCCATAGCCAAGATGGCAGCCCGGCCCTTCTCGCTCCAGGTTCCTCCCCAGGAGCCCAAGGCAGGGCCGTGAGCCAGGGCCCTGCAGACACGTTTGCTTAACCCGCCCAGTGATTGAGGAAGACCTGAATTCCTCACTAACATGTAGAATTGAGCTGTTTCCCACTCAAAAGTACTGACCTCCAGCTTTCCTGAAATCCCACTGCACATGGGCTGGCAATTCTGAGATGAAAGCGGAAGCCATCATTCCCGCCGCTGTCTCAGGTGCCGGGGCAGCCTCCTTAGGGACGTCCCTGCCTCCTCATCGCACTCCACAGCCAAGCGTCCACAGTTGTAATTAGGTGATGCTTTTTAAAAAATGTTAGGTAATTAACATACCATAAAATTCATTTGAAGGTATACAGTTGCTTTTAGTATATCACAGTTGTGCAACCATTACCATGACCTGATTCCAGAGCATTTTTCTAGCCCTAAAAAGATACCCCGTACCCATCAGCAGTCTGCCCCATTTCTCCCAGTTCCCCCAGCTCCAGGCCCCACGAATTCACTTTCTGTCTCTGGATTTGCGCTTTCTGGACATTTATCTCTTGTTGCCTTTTTTGTTGTTGTTTTTTTGTTTGTTTTTTTAGAAATGTACCATTTTATTACAAAGAGGCTCACAAAAATGAAAATCGTATCTCAAAAAGGAAACTAGACTAGCACCTCCACCTGCAGAATTAGGAGAAGACCGGGCCGGCAGCGTTTCTTGGCTCACTTGAGGCCAGTGGGAAGGTATGAAAACAGGCTGATGTTACCTTAGGAGCCTGGAAAGAACAGGAAATCCTTGAAGACCCAGCTACCCCTTCTAGAATGTTCAATAAGGGCACCTTTCCAAAGCTATTAAGCGGGCACTTGGCATTTCAGGATTTTGTCTTATGGTTGCATAAAAGTATCCCTTTCACCCAGACCTGGCACCCTTTATGGTTCAAAGTTAAGAACTGGGGAAGAAGGCTGGACGCGGTGGCTCAAGCCTGTAATCCCAGCACTTTGGGAGGCCGAGACGGGCAGATCACGAGGTCAGGAGATCGAGACCATCCTGGCTAACCCGGTGAAACCCCGTCTCTACCAAAAAAATACAAAAAGCTAGCCGGGCGAGGTGGCGGGCACCTGTAGTCCCAGCTACTCGGGAGGCTGAGGCAGGAGAATGGCGTAAACTCGGGAGGCGGAGCTTGCGGTGAGCTGAGATCCGGCCACGGCACTCCAGCCTGGGCCACAGAGCGAGACTCCGTCTCAAAAAAAAAAAAGAAAGAAAGAAAATATAAACTCTGACAGGTTGGGGGAGAAAGGTGAGGGACTCGGCAGGAAGCCAGAGCTGGAGAGGTCTGTTCAGGCCAACTTGACCTCCTCCTTGACCCCTTTGGCTTCTGGCTTCTCCTCCTTGGTTTTCTCCTCTTCTGTGACTTCTTTCTTCTCCTCTGGGTCTTTCTCTTTTTCATCCTCTGTTTTGACTCTCTTGGCTTTTTTGAAGTTGGAAGAGTTCTTGCGGCCCCCCTCTCCCTCCTCTTCAGAATCGGAGAACTCTTCCTCACAGGCAGTTCGTTTGTCAGAGGAGCAGATCGAGATGCACTGGTCAGGGTCGTCTTCGTCCTCATCGCCGCTCTCCTCAGGGATTTTGTCCTCAGGAATCGCCTGCATTTGGACCTCGGGTGCATGCGGCAGCACTCTAAGGTTCTCAAACAGTCGCTGTTTGATCTTCTGCGGGTACTCATTGGTGCTCTGGTTAGTCATATTGGAAGGACTGATGTGGAGCTTGAAATCTGGTCCAAAGTATTCAAAGTAGTCGTTGTACGGAAGCTCATTAGGGATCTCCGTATCCAGGGCCACAGCTGTCTCGTATGTCCAGCACCGGGCAACATTATAAATGGTGTAACCACCACCTCCCAGCATCAGCATAGGCAGGTTAAAGCTCTTGACAAGTTCCACACACTTGGCGTGCCCTTTGATGGTTAGACTGAAGCAACCTAACCGATCCCCAGATAGGGAGTCTGAGCCACACTGTAAGGCCACCGCACTAGGCTGGAACATCTCCATTACTTTGGACATGACCGGCTTGAAAATGATCTCACAGGACTCGTCCTCAATCCCGTCTCGGAGCGGGTAGTTAACAGCATAATACTTGCCTTTGCCAGCCTCGATATCCCATAGGTCCCCAGTTCCTGGGAAGTACTCTCCATACTTATGAAAGGACACAGTCATGACCCGGTCTGTGGTATAGAAGGCCTCTTCCACACCGTCGCCATGGTGAATATCAATGTCAATACACAGCACCCTCTGGTGATACTTTAGCGGTTCCAGGATGGCCAAGACGACATCATTGACGTAACAGAAGCCAGATGCCTCAGACTTCTTTGCATGGTGCAGGCCCCCAGCCCAACTCACAGCAATGACTGTCTGCTGCTTATTAAGTTTCACAGCACTTGCCACAGAACCACCAGTAGACAACTGACAACTCAAACAGGCCATCGAATAGCAGACAGTCCTCACCAGTGTTGAATCTCTGCATCTGCTTGCTGTACTCCGACATGTTATCTGGACGGGTGGAGTGCAAGAATTTAATGTAGTCATTGCTGTGACTGCATGTCATCTGCTCAGCATTGGCTTTGTGAGGGCGATGGATGCCCATTTTTCGGTAGAGACCATAGTTGAGCAGCAAATTATGAGTCATGCGGATTCGGTGAGGCTTCACTGGGTGGCTTGTCCGTAGCAGTAATTTCCAACATCCCCGTCGTAATAGTAACAGACTTGGCCGGGCGCGGTGGCTCAAGCCTGTAATCCCAGCACTTTGGGAGGCCGAGACGGGCGGATCACGAGGTCAGGAGATCGAGACCATCCTGGCTAACACGGTGAAACCCCGTCTCTACTAAAAAATACAAAAAACTAGCCGGGCGAGGTGGCGGGCGCCTGTAGTCCCAGCTACTCGGGAGGCTGAGGCAGGAGAATGGCGGGAACCCGGGAGGCGGAGCTTGCAGTGAGCTGAGATCCGGCCACAGCACTCCAGCCTGGGCAACAGCGCGAGACTCCGTCTCAAAAAAAAAAAAAAAAAAATAGTAACAGACTTTCCTCCAGGTGCCCTGCATCTGTGCCGTCTTGCTCGCCTGCCATCCCTACCGTCAGTCGGTCCATCCGCCCTCCTGCCCGCTGCTCCGCTCCTTGTTTGTTTTTTTGAGACAGAGTCTCGCTCTGTTACCAGGCTGGACTGCATTGGGGCAACCTTGGCTCACTGCAACCTCCGCCTCCCGGGTTCAAGCGATTCTCTTGCTTCAGCCTCCTGAGTAGCCGGGACTACAGGCACGTGCCACCACACCCAGCTAATTTTTATATTTTAAGTAGAGATGGGGTTTCACGATGTTGGCCAGGATGGTCTTGATCTCTTGTCCTTGTGATCCACCCGCCTCCGCCTCCCAAAGTGCTGGGATTACAGGGGTGAGCCAACGCGCCTGGTTTGTTGGTTGTTTTTTTGAAAGGATCTTACTCTGTCATTCAGGCTGGAGTGCAGTGGTGCAATCCTAGTTCACTGCAGCCTCCATCTCCTGGGTTCAAGTAATCCTTCTACCTCCCAAATAGCTGGGACTACAGGCACACTCCACCATACTGGGCTACAATTTTCAGTACAGCCAGCTCTTGCTATGTTGCCCAGGCTGGTCTTGAGCTCCTGAAGTATTTCATTCCTTCCTATGGCTGGATAATACCCCAGTGTATGGATAGACCACATTTTTATTTGTTTCCATCTTTTGGCTATTGTGAATAGAGCTGCTGTGAACATTTATATACAGGTTTTTTTTTTTTGTTTTTTTTTTGTTTTTTTTTTTTTTTTGAGACAGAGTCTGGCTTTGTCGCCCAGGCTGGAGTGCTGTGGCCGAATCTCAGCTCACTGCAAGCTCCACCTCCCGGGATCACGCCATTCTCCTGCCTCAGCCTCCCGAGTAGCTGGGACTACAGGCGCCCGCCGCCTCGCCCGGCTAGTTTTTTTTTTGTATGTTTTTAGTAGAGACGGGGTTTCACCGTGTTAGCCAGGATGGTCTCGATCTCCCGACCTCGTGATCCGCCCGTCTCGGCCTCCCAAAGTGCTGGGATTACAGGCGTGAGCCACCGCGCCCGGCTATATACAGGTTTTTGTGTGGATGCATATTTTCCATTCTCTTGGGTATATACCTAGGATTTAAAAAAAAAAAAAAAACCACAAAAAAACAAGAGCACCATTGCCTGGCCAATGTCATTTAGCTTTTATTTATTTATTTATTTAGAGACAAAACTGCATCTGCATGGCTGGTAGATACCTGAAAACATGCACACCCTAGAAAGTGGGCAGGAAAAAAGCAAAGAAATAATTCAGTTCTACTTCTTACCCAACAGATTTGGAAAAATTAAGAATCATGGCCATAGCCAGTGCTGAAAATATAAGGAAAAGAGCACCTTCACACATTGTTAGAGAATATGTAAGTTGCCACAGCCCTTAGAAAAAATCCAGCAATATTTATTGTTTTTTTGTTTTTTTTTTCTGAGACGGAGTCTTGCTCTGTTGCCCAGGCTGGAGTGTAGTGGTGCGATATCTGCTCACTGCAACCTCTGCCTCCCAAGTTCAAGTGATTCTCCTGCCTCAGCCTCCCGAGTAGCTGGGACTACAAGTGTGTGCCACCACACCCAGCTAATTTTTTGTATTTTTAGTAGAGATGAAGTTTCACCATGTTGGCTAGGCTGGTCTCAAACTCCTGACCTCAGGTGATGTGTGCACCTGGCCCTTCCAAAGTGCTGGGATTACAGGCATGAGCCACCACGCCTGGCCCAAAATCTAGCAATATTTAAAATAAACTAGGCATGGTGGTTTACGCCTGTAATCCCAGCACTTTAGAAGGCTGAGGTGAGAGAATCACTTAAGGCCAGGATTTCCAGACCAGCCTGTACAATGTAGCGACACTCCTGTCTCTACAAAAAAAAAAAAAAAAGAAAAAGAAAAAGAAAGAAAGAAAGAAAAGAAAAATGTTTGCTGGAGGTGGTGAAGTATACCTGTAGTCTCAGCTGCTGGGAGGCTGAGGTGGGAGGATCACTTGAGCCCAGGATTTGGAGGCTGCAGTGAACTATGATCGCACCACTGCATTCCAGCCTGGGCGACAGAGAAAGAAGTACGTTTTGAAAAGTATCCATGCCCTTTGACCCTGCATTGCTCCCTGTGGAAATCTGTCCCATCGAGATACCGGCGCCAGAAGGCAAGGAAAGTGCATGTACCAGATGACTGACTACAACACTTCAGTGAGAGGAAACAAAATTACCCGAACCGCTAGGAGGAATGGTAATAAAGCATGCTACCCCTGCGTTAGGAAATACTATGCAACCACGTCCAGAATTTGTCATGAACTCCATCATGCTCGCACCTACTCTGCCGCACCTCTGGAGGAAGTACCCATCAGCTCTCCGGGCGGTGGCTGCACCTCCTTCCCTGTCTCCCCACATCCACCCACGCTCAGGGTGTATTCTCCGCATGGCAGCCAGAGGGAGCCTTTTCAAACCTAAATCTGGTCTGTTACCCTGCGTCAGGCCTCCCAGTGTCTTCGAAGGTAAAGTTCATCCTCATTCACTAAGCTCTGGGGCGGGGCTTTCCTCCTGCCCCTTCAACACAGAGCGCCCTTTCTCCAGCCTCAGGGCCTGGGCACCTGCTGTTTCCTCCGCTACACGCATTGTTTCTGCAGGGGACTCCCCTGGCAGCTAATCTAAAGCAGCCCCCACTCATGCACCCCTGACTTTCCATCTCATCGCTATTCTTGTCTTCATAAAACGTATCGCTACTTGCTTATTGTTAAGTCTCCGGGACTAGACTATAAAGTCCAAGAAGGCTGAGAAAGCTTGCCTGGCCTGTCTTATCCAGGGATACCAGGGAACGTACACTTTACCCGGCACACAGTAGGTGTCGACGCGTGCACAGAACCTGACATGAGGCCCCCAGGAGTTAATGAATGGTCAATTGCAGAACCTTTCTAAGGAATCCAGTGCTTTTCTATCTGTTTGATGAAACAAATAACTGGGAGTGTTCGTTTCAAATGGCATATTGCCGGCCCCATGGCCGACCTACTGAACGCGGATGTCTGGTGGAGGGGCCCAAGGAATTTGTGATTGCGGGCAGGGATGTACGCTGGCGCAGGCCCTTCCAAGGGAGCTTTCTTCGCAGGCAGGTTGATGGGGCTCCCTGGGTCCTCTTTCCAGTCTTCCTTTCTGTGTGACTGTAATTTGCAGGAAAAAGGTAGAAAGAAAACCCTGGAGATGCCGGGGATTGAACCCGGGGCCTCATACATGCAAAGCATGCGCTCTACCACTGAGCTACATCCCCTTGCCTTGCAAGTTGCTTTTCTGGGAATGGTGATACAGAGAGTGCCCTTCGCTTTGCTAGTTCAGGTGTCTCAGCTTCCGAACGTACAGTGCCTCCAGCCACTCAAAGGGGCCTCTGCCCGCTCTGGGAAAGCTCGGAGGCCAGGGCGCCCGGCGCCGGGCCGGATGACCCGCAAAGGGTAGGAACGACAGCGGGAGAAGGCTACAGTCTTAGAGACTGAGTTGCAGAAAATCGTGTATGGCTTGTCCTCGTTAGTATAGTGGTGAGTATCCCCGCCTGTCACGCGGGAGACCGGGGTTCGATTCCCCGACGGGGAGGCTAACAGAATCGACCTTTTGAAATACAGAAGGGGAAACCTTGCTGGCAATGCTTTGCATTGTTCAAAAATATACTGAATATGTATACCAGGATGTGCACGTCGCAGGTGTGCCCGCAACACTGTGAATTAGGGCCCTTTCGAGGATTCATTGCCCTCCAAGGAGAGGTGGGGGGAAGAAAAAAGGGGGTGCTCAGCAGTGGGCACAATAGGTTCATTTTTATGTCAAAAAATTATAGATATGCGCACAAATGTGTGAGTATTTTCATGTTTCTGATTGGCGTCATGGTAACAACAGCAGCAGCAGCCGCCAACAATAAACAGTTCTTAACATGTGCGGGGCAGTATTGGTAAGCGCTTTAGTGTTCACGCATTACATCCTCAAGCATCCTACCAACGTGCCGTTTTCTCCACATCAGACTGATGAAATACAAGCACAGACAGAGGCTCCGTGGCCCGCCCAAAGTCTCATCAGTCACAATCAACTGTAGACATAGGGGGCCTTTGGGGAGAAGGACTCGGGTGGTGGATGGGAGTAACTCTTTGACCTTCCATTTCTGTACGTTTCTGGACTTTTGGAATTCTATTTTTTTCTCCCTTCTTGTTTTTCTCTCTTATTCGATTTTTATCAGAATGATACGTAGAATTTTTAAAAGTCAGATACAACTACTTTTGAAAATAAATGCTTATTCCCCGATGTCTCAGATAAGAATTACAAATTAGACAAAAAGTGTCCTCAGCAAGGCGACTTTTACTTTCTGCAGAAAGGGTGGTGCCCGTCAGCAATTCTGCCACGAGCATACACAAAGTAAAAGAGACATAAGAATATTTATTCCTTATGCATGAGGTCCCTATTGCTGTGTTTTGACTTCGCTGACTGGAGGCAGACCTCACAATTTAAACTAAAACCCGATTAGCTAACAGTTCAAAACTTTTTAAAATACATAAAGGCAGTGAGGAACAAAGGAAAAAAGGATGTTGCTTAGAAAGGACTTAGAAAAGTAATAATATTCCTAAACAAGGGAGGAGTGTAGGCTGCAAGCTGGGACATGCCTGGGCACGTCCAGCACGAATATTTTGACAAAGGTACAAGGACATAGAATGTACTACGTGCCTGTGAGCATGTTTAACATGGATACTAAAGTCAGAGTGGGCTTATTCTGTTACATTTGCTACCTAAGGCTTAACAGATAGTTATTACTATAAAATAAGAAACCTGAAGAAAGTTAGTTTTGAGAAAAGATATCAGTAACATTTATGATTCAAAGGGGAAGCTTTGAAGAGGAACTTTTGCTTTCTACAATTCCTTCCCTTTTAATTTTTATGATGTTTCCTTTTTAAACTGTTTTAGTATGTTTTGGCTTAATTGTTCTACTTGAGCTTTTAAGAGGAGAAGTCTCTTAGAATAAGGTGGGGGAGAGTTAAGATAGGTTTTAGTAGTTTTGGTAAGAACTGTCATTATTAATTTTGTCATTAGCTTCCGGAGGCATGGTATAATATAACATCTGAGAAGGAGAAGTATACCTAATACAGTAGTAATAGAAGTGAGAATTGAGGTTATAGTTTCCTTCCATTGACCAAACCATCCTCCTAGCCAATTTGAAATAGGGTTATTAATTCTAGAATTTCTAGTTAGCTCTTTAGATAAAGCAGTGAGACCTTATAAGGTTCTGGTTATACTTCCGTTAGGAGTAGTGTTATCTGGGATGAAGGTTGTACACAACATTGGGTTTTAATTATAACACAAGCACCACCTTTCTCAGTTAATACTGTATTTAAAGTCATTTTATTTTCCTAGACCATTTTACTAGTGGATCGTAACTGTTCTGCTATTCCTTTAATAGCATCTTTAAATATAGTTAATAAATTGCTGTTGATAGTAATAAATATAGTTTATGCAATATACATTCTTATTAATTGTTATTTGTGGGAGAAGGGATTTGAACCTCACAGCTATCTGATTTCTAGCTTTGAATTTATCTGGTATACCTCGTGGAATGTCAGTTGTATTTAAATAAACATGGGAGTCAAAGGACCTAAGAGAGCCTAAGAGAGGCTTCTCTTGTTTTACGATGTCGTGCTTGTTTGTTTGTTTTGTTTTGTTTTGTTTTGTTTTGTTTCTGGTTCATGAAATGCCAGGGTAAAAGAGATAGCTAACTGAACTAGAGCACAAGTACCACTCCAATTATTTGGCAGAGTGTCCAGTAAAGGTTCTCACAATACCACCATACACCCACTCGGGGATGAATAAGGGCTGACTGACAGGTCCGCTCTTGGAAGTGCCTGACCTCCTGACCTCACTGCATTCTGTTAAGTTTCTTTCTTTTTTTGAAACGGAGTATCGCTCTGTTGCCCAGGCTGGAGTGCACTGGCGTGATCTCGGCTCACTGCAAGCTCCGCCTCCCGGGTTCTCGCCATTCTCCTGGCTCAGCCTCCCGAGTAGCTGGGACTACAGGCGCCCGCCACCTCGCCTGGCTAGTTTTTTATATTTTTTTAGTAGAGACGGGGTTTCACCGCGTTAGCCAGGATGGTCTCGATCTCCTGACCTCGTGATGCGCCCGCCTCGGCCTCCCAAAGTGCTGGGATTACAGGCGTGAGCCACCGAGCCCGGCCGTTTCCTTGGCTTTTAAAATAAAAATTAGGTTGATGTCCTGGAACATGGACAATGGCTATTTCTTCCGGTAACTGAAGATTATTAAGAACATCAACAACTAGTGTTTCATGAGCAAGTTCCTTACCTTTGCTGTTAATTAGTTCTCGCTCAGCCTAAAATTTTCCAAATGTATGAGACACCCTGAAGGCATATTTAGAGTCAGTATAGATGGTTCCTACCTGGTTCTGTAAATATTTTAGGGCCTAACTACGTGCGAGTAACTTGCAAGCTTGAGCAGACCAACTATTTGGTAATCTTCCTGATTTTACTTTTTTAAATGTCTCTTTATCAACTACAGCATATCCATTATGTTGTGTCCTTTCAATCATCTAGGAGGAGCCAGGGTGGTCTTAAACTCCTGAGCTCAAGCAATCCCTCCGCCTTAGCCTCCCAAAGTGCTAGGATTACAGGTATGAGCCACCACCTCGCCCAGCCTAATATCTTTATTATAGAAATAATTTTTTAAATCACTAAGAAAAATCCAAAAATATCAATAGATCACAATCAACAGGTAATGAATTTACAGAAGAGGAAAAATGATTCATTAATAAAACTTACAGAAAAGATTGGCCCTTAGAAGTATTTAAATAAACGAACGTAAAACGCAAGTTACTACTTTCAACCCATGATGTGAAAGTTGTCAGAATCAAAATGAAGTCATGGATTTTAAGTAAATAAATAAAGGCCGGGCGCGGTGGCTCAAGCCTGTAATCCCAGCACTTTGGGAGGCCGAGGCGGGCAGATCACGAGGTCAGGAGATCGAGACCATCCTGGTCTAACACGGTGAAACCCCGTCTCTACTAAAAATACAAAAAATTAGCCAGGCGTGGTGGCGGGCGCCGGTAGTCCCAGCTACTCGGGAGGCTGAGGCAGGAGAATGGCGTGAACCCGGGAGGCGGAGCTTGCAGGGAGCTGCTTTCCGGCCGAAGCGTCCTCCCGCAGGCCCTGGCGGGGTCAACATTCCTGCCACGCCTCGCGCTGCTTGCGGAGTTGCACCCAGGGGATGACCTTTTTCCTTTGCGCAGAGAAGGGGGCTTGAGAAACCCGAGCTCTGAGCCAGGTGGGATTCATTCATTCATGCATGCATGAATTCATTCATTCATTCATTCAGTCAATCAGTCAACAAATATTTGTCAAGCCCCTACAACATGCTAGGTACTGTTCTAGGTACTGTTCTAGGTACTGAGGGACAGAGCGGTGCCGGAGGTAGACGAGGTTCCTGCTCCTCTTGCGTTTGTCATGCTAGCTGGGGAGACAGACAAGGAAAATGATAACGTTAACAATAAATAGTAAGTCCTGGGCCTTGTCGGGAGATATAATCAGAGAAGGCTTCTCGGAGGTCGTGGCCTTGCCAGACGAGGAGGCCACCGCAAGCGGTCCCTATTGAACCTGCCTTCTCAGCTTCGGTGCCAAAGACCCGGGGCGGCGAAACGACCAGGAGGATAAAAGAACAACCTAGCTACAGCGGCTGCCGAAATAGCTCAGTTGGGAGAGCGTTAGACTGAAGATCTAAAGGTCCCTGGTTCGATCCCGGGTTTCGGCAATTTCGCTTTTCCTTCCTGGTGGGGGGGAAAAGGAGATGCATACACGGAGCCGATTCTTTACAATTAATTAAAGGCTTTTACTTTCTATATATATATATTTTTTTTTTTTTTGAGACGGAGTCTTGCTCCGTCGCCCAGGCTGGAGTGCAGTGGCCGGATCTCAGCTCACTGCAAGCTCCGCCTCCCGGGTTCACGCCTTTCTCCTGCCTCAGTCTCCCAAGTAGCTGGGACTACAGGCGCCCGCCACCACGCCTGGCTAGTTTTTTGTATTTTTTAGTAGAGACGGGGTTTCACCGTGTTAGCCAGGATGGTCTCGATCTCCTGACCTCGTGATCCGCCCGTCTCGGCCTCCCAAAGTGCTGGGATTACAGGCTTGAGCCACCAGGCCCGGCCTTACTTTCTATATTTAAGAAAGCCCCGAGCAGTGTCCACGAGGAGCCGGAGGGGCGGAGGGGAAGAGAACTCTCTCGCCACTCACCGTTTGGGTAAATCAAATAAGGTCAAGTTTTTCCCGTCTCCACCTCCTTCATGTCTCAAATGCACTTGCTGATGCCTGTTTGTTCATTTTTGCTTTCTGTTTTTTAATGTCTGCTTTCTGAACTCTCGTGGCAAAATCAAAGACTGAGCAGGAAACGATCGCTTTAAAATGGCATGAAGTCAAGTCGGACCTGTTGTTTTGTGGGAAATACAAAATATTTAATTCTTTGGAACCTGTTTGGGGAAAGCTACATTTACTTTAAGAGAGTGACTTGAAGTCAGCTTCTCATGGGCGGTCCTCGTTAGTATAGTGGTGAGTATCCCCGCCTGTCACGCGGGAGACCGGGGTTCGATTCCCCGACGGGGAGGCTGGTAACGTTTTTACCGTTCCTCTATATCTTCCCTCTCTCTTCCTAAGAATAAACCCTGCAGGTAAACGGGAATCTGGTTCTGTGGTTGTCTGTGGCCTTGCTGCGTGTCACACGGTTACGGAAAAGCAAGAAAAAGGCAGTGCTCGCATGAGGAAGTGTTCATCCATTTCTTTCTTTTTTTTTCTGAGATGGAGTCTCGCTCTGCCGCCAGGCTGGAGTGCAGTGGCGCAATCTCCTCCTCCTCTGTCTCATGGGTTCAAGCGATTCTCCTTCCTCAGCCTCCCAAGTAGCTGGGATTACAGGCGCGCGCCACCAGGCCCGGCTAATTTTTGCATATTTAGTAGAGATGGGGTTTCACCGTTTTGAAACAGGGGTTTCACGCCTACAATCCCAGAACTTTGGGAGGCCAAGGTGGGCGGATCACCTGAGGTCGGGAGTTCGAGACCAGACCGACCCACACGGAGAAACCCCATCTCGACTAAAGATACAAAATTAGCTGGGCTTGGTGGCACATGCCTATAATCCCAGCTACTCGGGGGCTGAGGCAGGAGAATCGCTTGCAGCTGGGAGGTGGAGGTTGCGGTGAGCCAAGATCATGCCATTGCACTCCAGCCTGGGCAACAAGAACAAAACTTCGTCTCAACAAAAAGGAAGAAGAATTGGCAGCGGGGCACGGTGGCTCACGCCTGTAATCCCAGCACTTTGGGAGGCCGAGGCGGGTGGATCACCTGAGGTCGGGAGTTTGAGAACAGCCTGACCAACATGGAGAAACCCCGTCTCTACCAAAAAATACAAAATTAGCTGGATACAAAATTAACTGGGCGTGGTGGCGCATGCCTGTAATCCTAGCTACTCGGGAGGATGAGGCAGGAGAATCGCCTGAACCTGGCAGGCAGAGGTTGCAGTGAGCAGAGATCGCGCCATTGCACTCCAGCCTGGGCAACAAGAGCGACGCTCCGCCTCAAAAAATAAAGAATTAGAAGATCTAAATAGCATTCTAGGCAGAGCGAACAGCAAGTACAAAGGCCCTGAGCTGGGAAGAAACAGTGAGGAGGCTGGTGTGGCAGGAAGAGGAGAGGAAGGAGGGAGGAGAGGGCAGCAGGAGGTGAAGTCAGAGCGGCCCTCAGAGGACAGATTACATCGTACCTTGAAGGGATACAGAGGGCAGGAGGCATGGGTTTGATTCTGAGAGTTTCATGCAGAGAGAAATATTCAGGTTTGTTCTGAGCAGTGCCCTCTGGCAGCCAGGTGGGTGGGCACAAGAGGAAGCAGGGGCACCTGCGGACTGAATACAACCTGTGGGCTTGCTCCTCAACCACGTCCAAAATGATGCCCCCTATGGCGCCATCCTGCTCTTCTGCTGCCAGGGTCTCTCCCCCGTGGCTCCTACTTAGGCTGGGGGAATGAGGTCAGAGGATGGTTTGCACGGTGCTCCCCATTCCTCACCTCCCCACTGCCCTCTTGCTCTCCCCCATCTCCCCAAAACGGGTCAGCAAAGCACCACGCCGGGCTGAATAGAAGAGGCAACTGCCCTCCAGTAGAGTTCTATGATAATAACACGTTTATGACAGCCAGACCCACATTTCACAGTCCCTGCTTCCTATTTACTTATTTATTTATTTGAGACGGAGTTTTGCTCTTGTTGCCCAGGCTGGAGTGCAGTAGTGCGACCTCGGCTTACTGCAACCTCCACCTCCTGTGTTCAAGCGATTCTCCTGCCTCAGTCTCCTGAGTAGCTGGGATTACAGGCACGCGCCACCATGCCCCGCTAATTTTTTGTGTTTTTAATAGAGACGGGGTTTCCTCATGTTGGCCAAGCTGGTCTCGAACTTCTGACCTCAGGTGATCCACCCACCTCGGCCTCCCAAAGTGCAGGGATTACAGTTGTGAGCCACTGCGCCTGGCCTTATTTATTTATTTAATTTTTTAGACAGGGTCTTGCTCTGTCGCCCAGGCTGGAGGGCAGTGGCGCAATCTCAGCTCACTTTAGTCTTGACCTCCCAGACTCAAGAGATCCTCCTGCCTCAGCCTCCTGAGTGGGGGTGGGGTGGGGTGTCTCACTGTGTTTCCCTGGCAGGTCTTGAACGCCTGGGCTCCAGCAATCCTCCCACCTCGGCTTCCTTAAGCACTGGGATTACAGACCTGAGCCACTGCACCTGGCCCAGAGCCTGTGCTTTCTACCAGACACTATTATACATGTTTTATGTGTAACTCACTAAATTGTCACAACAACCAGATGAGGTAGGTACCTTCAAATCTCTATTTCACACATGAGGCCCAGAGGTTAGGTGATGCAATCACAGCTGATATATCCAGCACTTCCTTCCCCAAGTCTACTAACTTTTCTGACAATTCCGCATGGCCTTTGGCGAGGAAGAGTCACAGGTGCCAGCAACGGTCAGGGAACTATGGAGAACGAGGTGGCAGGACATTTTTGAGGCAAGTTTTCCGTATCACAGTAAGTGTCTATTTCCAGCCAAGAAATATCAAGGCTGATGGAAAAAGGTATAGCCTTCAGTTTCCTGCCCTCTCCTAGCTTCTCACCCACTCTTTCCCCAAGGAATGGCTTTGTGATGACCTGAAGGACACTAAACATTGTGGCTTCTCTCCTCTGGTGTGCTTAAGAAACTCTCTTGAAAACAGAGATGCAAATTCACAGTTAAAGAATGGATCTTAGGCCGGGCGCGGTGGCTCAAGCCTGTAATCCCAGCACTTTGGGAGGCCGAGACGGGCGGATCACGAGGTCAGGAGTTCGAGACCATCCTGGCGAACACGGTGAAACCCCGTCTCTACTAAAAAATACAAAAAACTAGCCGGGCGAGGTGGCGGGCGCCTGTAGTCCCGGCTACTCGGGAGGCTGAGGCAGGAGAATGGCGTAAAAACCCGGGAGGCAGAGCTTGCAGTGAGCTGAGATCCGGCCACTGCACTCCAGCCTGGGCGACACAGCGAGACTCCATCTCAAAAAAAAAAAAAAAAAAAAAAAAGAATGGATCTTAGGGCCGGGCACCGTGGCTCACTCCTGTAATCCCAGGATTTTGGGAGGCGGGAGGCGGGAGGCGGGAGGCGGGAGGCGGGAGGCGGGAGGCGGGAGGAGGGGGCGGGCGGGCGGTGCGGGTCACGAGCTCAGGAGTTCAAGACCAGCCTGACCAACATGGTGAAACCCCGTCTCTACTAAAAAATGCAAAAATTAGCTGGGCATAGTGGTGCACTCCTGTAATCCCAGCTACTCAGGAGCCTGAGGCAGGAGAATTGCTTGAACCCGGGAGGCGGTGGCTGGCTTCAGTGAGCCAAGATTCTGCCACTGCACTCCAGCCTGAGTGACAGACTTAGTCTCAAAAAAAAAAAAAAAAAAGAATGTCTCTTTTCGGTGGGCAATTGTAACGCAACTCCTTCCTCCGAGTCGAAGCCCTCGTTCCGGGAAGTGGATCTGTTTCTTTTCAGTTTGCTCATTTTTATATTCAGAACGGTCTGTCTCCCAGGCTGGAGTGCTGTGGGGTGCTCTTGACTTACTGCAACCACTGCTTCCTGGGCTCCAAAAATCCTCTCGCCTTAACCTCCCGAGTAGCTGGGACAACAAGCGCTCGCCACCACATCTGGCTAAGTTTTTGTATTTTTGGTAGAGACAGGGTTCGCACCATGTTGGCCAGGCTGGTCTCAAACTCCTGACCTCAAGTGATCCGCCAACCTCAACCTCTCAAAGTGCTGGGATTACAGGCACGACCATAATAGTTATTTTGGGAGGAAAAAAAAGTCTTCCAGCTGATATGCAAACCTCAAAGTCACTGAAGGTTGGTACGGTTTTAAAGGATGAGAAATCAGAGGTTTCTGGGTGAAGGTACAATCAAGCCAATGCCCTTATTTATTGGAAAGAAACTCAATTTTCCTTCTCTTCTCTTTTGTCTGTGAAGAGGAACATTTAAGAACGGGTCAGTTTTCATTTGTTCCTTGGTTCCGGTATCCGCTAGAATTGTATTTGCAAGGTTATGAAGAGCTGACCTACTTGGGAAACATAAAACAATTATCTTGTTGTTGTTGTGGTTTCGCTAAACTCTAACACTCAGTTAAACACACAAAAGTTTAATTTAGAAAATAACCTTGGCTGGGCACAGTGGCTCACGCCTGTAATCCCAGCACTCTGGGAGGCCAAGGCAAGTGGATCACCTGAGGTCAGGAATTCAAGACCAGCCTGGCCAACATGCGGAAACCCCCATCTCTACTAAAAACACAGAAATTAGCAGGTGTGGTGGTGCACACCTGTAGTCCCAGCTACTCGGGAGGCCAAGGCACAAGAATCGCTTGGACCCACGAGGTGGACGTTGCAATGAGCCGAGATCAGGCCACTGCACTCCAGCCCGGGCGACAGAGCGAAACTCTGTCTCAAAACAAACAAACCAACCAAAAACTAAAAGCCTCTTGCACTCCCATGTGTATTGCAGCTTTATTCACAAGTGCCTGGATGTGGAATCCACCCAAGTGTCCGTCAACAGACACATGGATAGAGAAAATGTGGTGTACATACACAATAGAATACTATTCGACCTTAAAAAAATACAAAACAAAATGAAATCCTGGCATTTTTCCTCTACAAAACAAAAACAAAAACATGCTTAAGTTTGGGGGACATTACATAAAGTGAAATGAGCCAAGCACAGAAAGATAAACACGGCATGATCTCACTCATATGCAGAAGCTGAAATAGTTGCTCTCACAAATAGAGAGTAGAATAGTGGTTACCGCAGGTGGTGAAGGTGGGGGAGGTGGGAATAGCCAAAGGTGGGTTACTGGATACAAAAGTACAGCTAAATAGGAGAATAAGTTCCAGTGTCCCTATAGGGTGAATACAACAACTTATTGTATGTTTTCAAATAGCTGGAAGCATGGATTTTTAATGTCTCCCAACACAAAGAAACGATACATGTTTGAAGGGATGGATGTGGTCATTGTCCTGACTTGAACATTACAAATTGTGTACATAGATCACAACATCACACCACACTTCATAAATATGCACAATTGTTATGTGTCAATTAAAACAGTAATAAAAGCCAAAAATAAAAATGAAACACGTGGAAACAGGAAAAACGCCTTTAAGTACAGAGTATAGCAAGGACTTCCAAAAGGAAGCATAGGAAAGGGAGGGGGATGTAGCTCAGTGGTAGAGCGCATGCTTTGCATGCATGAGGCCCCGGGTTCGATCCCCGGCATCTCCATTACAGTTTTGCTGATTTCTCTATTCATTGTGGTCCATAGCTCCTTATTATTAAACTGCCATGGATGTGATCATTATATGTATTATGATTCCAGGCACTACTTGGAGCTCAGATTTTCACACCAGGCGTGATCTTCCCATTCTGAAATCTCTAATGTTTCAAATGCACATGAGTTAGAAGAGGCTGATGGGAGTAATCAGCAGAAAAGTGTTAAGGCAAAACCTGACTGGATGATTGAAACCACAGCAAACGTGAGCAGGAAGATCATCTGGGGAGTGTACACCACATCTCGTGCCACTGTGATTGCACTGCACTGGTCTCGAGGGCTGTTGACGCATTCCTGGCCATCGGGGGGGCAAGTGTGTAAGTTGCTGGAAGGTCTGGGCCCCCCTGTTTGCCATCTCACTCCTCTGCACTGCCACTAACCACCTCATTTGCATGGGAGGAACCCAAAGGCAAACTCGCATCCCACCAGGGCTTTGCTCTCTGCTTCCTCAGCAACACGTCTCCATGGCTGTAATGCACACGCAATTTACATTTATATTCATACACTGTGTTCCGGGGTGAGGAGACCTGCAAACCTACCCCAAAGGTCAAGGGAGCTGAGAGGCCAAAGAAAGGGGCTGACAAACCCAGTTTCTCAGGAAAAAACATTTATTAGGGACTTACCAACAGAAGCCATAGTCTCAGGGTGGTCATCAGAGGATATAAAGTTCACTGTGCCATAACCCCCAACCCAGGGCTTCTATACCATAGGGAAGGAATATTTAGGACAATTGAAGTCAACCCCTCAAGCAAAGGCAAGAATGTTATATGAATCTGCATAAGGGCAGGATTTATGATCTAGGTTGTTCTGATCTAAGGGCAGAATTTATGGTAACAGTAAAGTAGAAATCTTAGAGGCCTTCCTGGAAGAGGCATTAATCAGAAGTTATCTTGGCAGATTAGCATCCAAGATGGAGTTGCTTTCACCTCCACTGTGTTTCTGTATCTTACCATTGAAAGCAAAAGATGGTGGCTCAGGCCTGTAATCCCAGCACTTTGGGAGGCATGAGGCAGGAGTATTGCTTGAGCCCAGGAGTTTGAAAGCAGCCTGGGCAACAAAGGGAGATCTGTCTCAATAAAGAAAAGAAAAGGAAAGAAACAAAGAAAGAAGGAAAGAAAGGAAAAAAGAAAGATTTACTTGCATGCATGATCTTTAGGCAAAAATAAATACATAAACATAAATAATATTTTTAAAATTTAACCAGGTCCCATCTCTCTAAATAATAATAAGAATGAAAGAAGGGATTCTGCTGCATTCTGTGGTACAGTTCTTTGCAATTATAATGAATTCCTCACCTATCAGCCCCTTTCTTTCGTTTGACTTGACTTCATGTTTTAAATGGTAAAAGCGTCTAATCTTAGATCTAGAGCTTTCATTTTTGAGATGAGGAAACTGAAACTTGTGAACTGACTCACCAGTTAGGTGGTGACGCATTGGTGACAGCTTGTTTCTAATGAGCTTCAGGAAAGGTTATTTCTCCCTGAAAGTCAACAAAGTTTTAAGGGAAAAAACGTTGAAGATCATTTCTGAAGTCATCAGGACTAAAACAAAACTTACATCTTCTGTAACTGCCCAAAGGTTTCTCCTTGCCCTCTGCCTAGACAGAGCCCATTTATTAAGACAGGGAAATTGTGATCCGCCCACCTCAGCCTCCCAAAGTGCTGGGATTACAGGCGTGAGCCACCTTGCCCTGGCATAATAGAGAACGTTTAATTCACACACAGCTGGCAGTGTGGGAGACGGGAGTTTTACTATTACTCAAATTAGTCTCCCTGAAAACTCAGGGATTGGAGTTTTGAATAATAATTTGGTGGGTAGGGAGGTCGGGAAATTGGGAGTACTGATCGGTTGGATTGGAGATGAAATCACAGAGTCAAAGCTGTCCCTTTGCCCTGAGTCAGTTCCTAGGTGGGGGCCACAAGACCAGATGAGCCAGTTTATCAATCCGGGCGGTGTCAGTTGGCCCAATGAGTGCAGAGTATGCAAAATATCTTAAGCACTGGTCTTAGGCTTTTACAATAGTGATGTTTTATCTTCAGGAGCAATTTGGGCATGGACAGAATCTTGCAGTCTCCAGCTGCGTGACTCCTAAACCATAATTTCTAATCTTGTGACCAATTTGTTAGTCCTGTAAAGCAGTCTCGTGCCCAGGCAGGAAGGGGGCTTGTTTTGGAAAAAGGCTGTTATCACCTTTGTTTCAAAATTAAATTATAAACTAAGTTCCTCCAAAGTCAGTTCAGCCTACACCTAGGGATGAACAAAGACAGTGGAGGTTAGGCACAACATGGCGTCAATGAGGTCAGATCTCTTTCATTGTAATAATTTTCTTTTTTTTTTTTTTTTTTTTTGAGACGGAGTCTCGCTCTGCCGCCCAGGCTGGAGTGCAGTGGCCGGATCTCAGCTCACTGCAAGCTCCGCCTCCCGGGTTTACGCCATTCTCCTGCCTCAGCCTCCCGAGTAGTTGGGACTACAGGCGCCCGCCACCGCGCCCGGCTAGTTTTTTGTATTTTTTAGTAGAGACGGGGTTTCACCGTGTTAGCCAGGATGGTCTCGATCTCCTGACCTCGTGATCCGCCCGTCTCGGCCTCCCAAAGTGCTGGGATTACAGGCTTGAGCCACCGCGCCCGGCCTCATTGTAATAATTTTCTGTTATGACTTTGGTAAAGGCAGTTTCACTTCTGTTTTGTTTCTTGTTTGTTTATTTATTTATTTATTTATTTATTTATTTATTTATTTTTCTTGAGACAGGGTCTGTTTCTGTTGCCCAGGCTGGAGTGCTGTAGTGCAGTCACAGCTCACTGCAGCCTCAAACTCCTAGGCTCAAGCGATGCTCCCACATCATCCTCCCGAGCAGCTGGAACTACAGGCATGCACCACCGCCTGGCTAATTTTTGTTTGTTTTGGTAGAGACAGGGTTTCACCATGTAGCTCAGGCTGGTCTTTAACTCCTGGGCTGAAATAACCCTCTCACGCTGGCCTCCCAAAATGCTGGGAGTACACGTGTAAGCCACCATGCCTATTTTTTTCAATTATTTTTATTTTTATTTCTTACTATGACCCCCACTTATATGACATTACTTTGTACCTTATAATTAAATATTTCAGCCAGGCACATTGGCTCACGTCTGTATTCCCAGCCCTGTGGGAGGCCAGGGCAGGAGGATTACTTGAGCCCAGGAGTTCAAGACCAGCCTGGGCAACATGGTGAAACCCCCATCTCTTATTTTATTTTTTGGAGACGGAGTCTCACTCTGTCACCCAGGCTGGAGTGCAGTGGCACACGATCTCCACTCACTGCAACCTCTGCCTCTAGGGCTCAAGTGATTCTCCTGCCTCAGCCTCTAGAGTAGCTGGGACTACAGGCGTGAGCTACCGCGCCTGATAATGTTTGTATTTTTAGTAGAGATGGAGTTTCAGCACGTTGGCCAGGTTGGTCTCCAACTCCTGACCTCAGGTATCCACCTACCTCAGACTCCCAAAGTGCAAAACCCTGCTCTCTACAAAAAAAAAAAAACAAAAATTAGGTGTGGTGCCACATACCTGTAGTCCTCCCTACCCAGGAGGCTGAGGTGGGAGGATCACCTGAGCCTGAATGTCCAGGCTGCAGAGTGAGCCGTGATCATACCACTGCATGACAGAGCGAGATACTGTTTCAAAAAACAAAGAAACAAAGCCAAATATTTCTGCTAGTGCATGACAAGGAAAAAAAATACCTCAAGGAGTTGTTATTGTTAAAGGCTAGTGTTAGGAACTGGAGCTTCCTAGAAATACTCTTTGAAAAAAGTGCTTTTTCAACTACTAAATTTTATTTTACACTTAAAGCTTATTATATGAGGTCACATGAGTAGTCAAATTCATAGAGACACAAAGTAGAATGGTGGATGCCAGGGGCTGGTGGGAGGAGAAATGGGGAGTTAGTTTTTCATGGGGACAGATTTGTTTTGCAAGATGAAAAGAGTTCCAGAAACGGATGGTGGTGACGGCTGATGCACAACACTGAATGTACTTTATGCCTCAAAAAATGTACACTTAAGAATGGTAAATTTTATGTGTATTTTACAATTTTTTTTTTTTTTTTTTTTTTTGAGACGGAGTCCGGCTCTGTTGCCCAGGCTGGAGTGCAGTGGCCGGATCTCAGCTCACTGCAAGCCCCGCCTCCCGGGTTCACGCCATTCTCCTGCCTCAGCCTCCCGAGTAGCTGGGACTACAGGCGCCCGCCACCTCGCCCGGCTAATTTTTTTTGTATTTTAGTAGAGACGGGGTTTCACCGTGTTAGCCAGGATGGTCTCGATCTCCTGAACTCGTGATTCGCCCGTCTCGGCCTCCCAGAGTGCTGGGATTACAGGCTTGAGCCACCGCGCCCGGCCGTATTTTACAATTTTAAGACAAAACCAAACAACGACAAAAACAAAGCCCAAATAGGTTAAATAACTTCCTAATGTTCCTAAACTAGGCAAATTTAGAGACTAGCTCTTAAGTCCGGTTTTGACTGCTGAGATGAATGGGTTATTTTTAACCTGGAGCAGTTTGTGTTCCACCACACAGTTATACAACACAAGTAGAAACAGGAAGAACATATTCCGTAAGGTTTTTTTTTTTCTTCCTGTTTGCCAGGCCTTAACCTCCAGGCGTCCTTGACAACCTTTTCTGGTTATATAAGCGATGACAAAGCAAGGCAAACCCTTCCCACCACCTCTCTGACTCCACCCTTTTTCTTGGGGGAAACAAGTTTGTTGACCCTCACTCATGCTCTCAGATAGTTTCATGGGGCTGGATTAAATCACATACAAGGTGGTGACTTTCAGAAGGTGGAACTGAATCCTTAGGGGGAGGGGAGAAAGGAAGGCGGAAGAGCAGGCACTGATCCACCCCCGCACCGCCCAGCTGCAGCCCAGCAGCCGGGCCCTTTGTGAGCTCAGCCCATCACATGCTCCCTTCCGCCTGCCAATCCCGCCCTGTTGCTGGGCCTCTGTCCCTTCTCCATTGGTGCCAGCTCTGAAGCAATCTTTTCTGGGGCGCCTGCAAAGGACGGATCTGTGGGTGGAACGAACTGAAAACGGATTCAGTGACTCATCCCGATTCTCGCACATTCTAGCACATCGCATTCTAGGTCAGCAGGGTTTAGGTTTTAAGAGCGTGACTTGATACCTGACTCCTGAGTCCAAGTGGGACATTTAGACTTTGGGAACCCTTTCGGAAAATAGAAAAGCCGTCGTTGCAACAACAAAAATCCTTTGTAGGACACGGTTTCTCAATTTCAGCACTATTAACATTTTGGGTGGGATTATTGTGGGAGACTGTTCCTCACAGAATGTTCAGCGGCATCCCTGGTGTCTACCAAGAGTGCTAGTATTAGTAGTAGCACCCCCTAACCTCCCTGAGTTGTGACAACCAAGAATATCTCCACATATTGCCAAATGTCCCCCTGAAGGGCAAATCACTCCGTGTTGAGAACCATTGTTCTAGAGAAGCATCAGACACCTGTGTTTTGGGAGGCCATTTTCTTTTCCTTTCTCTGTCACCTCAGTGACCTTGGAGAAAGGTTTATTTCTGTTTGCTTCAATAACCATTTAAGTCGGGGAATGCTGGGGTGTTTTCAATAATTTTTTTCTGCTAGAGACAACACTGGTTTCTCTTTGTAGCTCACCTTTGGCCCATTACCCACCCTACCCTTATCCCCTCTTCTTCCTTTTTCCTCCTCCTGACCTCCTCTCCCTCCCATCCCTCTGCAGTCAGGGCTGTTTTTTCTCTGTACCTTTTGGACTCTGAATAAAGCTATGTCACAAAGCTGGTGACTCAGCCTTTAAACAACATGAATCACAAGGCTTGCAGCAGAGCAACAGCCAAAAGCAACCAGGGCGTGGTTGAAAGCCAGGCCTCGTCACCTCACAAAGAATCTCAGCTTTTTATTCCTTTCAAAACTCCTTCCCGAAATCTAGGGGAAAAACAAAAAACAAAAACTTTGCAGAAATGTGTATTGGAACTCACTGGGGTTTCCTGCCAATCCTGGAAGATGACACTTATTATTCCTTTTAATTTCCCACTAACACATGAATTCATTCTCTTAAAATTGTTAAAAATTAGAGATGTCAAAGTCTGTTTTGAACATTGCACAGATCTTGGATTTTCATAAATACACACAAACATGGGTTACCATAGAGAATATGTAGCAGGTTCATTTTGCTTTGATGCATATTTTAAGTGTGCCGTTTAAATAATGTAATGTTCATAACTTAAAACAAGAATGTAGTCTTTTCTTAATGGCAAAATATTTTTCAGTTGCTAGCCTCTTTTTCTCTCTTTTTGAAGCTTTCAAGGGTAGAAATCAAAATAGTCTCCCTACCTCCAATACATTTGTAGAAACAGGGACTATTTCTAGAAGACTCCAGAAGGAACAGTGACTGGGAAATTGAAGGCATGAGGGAGACTTTTCACTGTACACTTTAAAAAGACACATTTAAAAAATCTCACCATGTTCGTATTTGTTAAAACATTTTAAAAATATACTGAAGAAATGACACATAAGGATCACAAAATAGGTTGTGGTAAAAATTAAAAAACCTGGCTGGTGATTCTTTTCTCCCCACTTCTTTTATCAAAATAGAATTGCCCTGTAGAATTACATTTCATATTTGACACCCTACCCTGCCCTGAAATAGGGCTGGGATTCTATTCCTGTCTTTTAAAACCTTCGGTTTAAATGGGTCCGATTATTGAATGGATCCTGATTACAATAATCGTACCCATTGAAACCAGAGAAATTTCTAGGCCTCCCTGTTGAAACCAAGTAGGACCTTTCCATACCCGGCCCTCAGAATGTACACGAAGGTGAAAGGACAGTCTAGAAGGATGTCGTTCCCTCAGCCTTGGGTTCCAGCTTAAAAAAAAAAACTGTGTGGGGTTTCCGCCTCACTTTTCCAAATTTAACCTGGACACCAGCTCCTCTGCAGTGTCTCCCCTGGAAAGTTCTCGAGCGTTCCCCAGCTTTAGGGCCGCGCCCGGCCTGAGATCTGCTGAGTCATTGTCCTTGTCCCGCGGCCCGCAGCGGGGGAGGGGCGCGGCACCGGGGAGCCCCCGCGACCGGGCTGGGAAGCTCAGGAAGACTGAGGGGGGCTGAGCAAAGAAAGCCCCGTCATTATCTCAAATGTGACCCAAAAATAAAGACCCGTCCGTCTCGCGGGGTGGGCCAGGGCGGGTCGCGAGGGAGGGGAGGGAGACCCCGACTCTGCGGGAGGCGCTCCGTCCGCGCCCCACGTCCGCCGAACGCCGGGTTCGCGACCCGAGGGGACCGCGGGGGCTGAGGGGAGGGGCCGCGGCTGAGGAACGCGGGCTGCCCACCCGCTCCTGGCGCCGCAGAGTCCGCACCGGGTTTTGGCGCCTCCCGCGGACGCCCCCTCCTCTCGGCGAGCGCCTCCACGTCATGGCCGCAGGGCGCAGCGAGCGCCCTGATTCTTCCGCTTGGGCGCTCAGGACGGCGGCCCGCTGCCCACCAGACTCAGTCCCAGAACCCCAGTCTCAGCAGGAGGACATTTTGGGAGGGGACTTGGGTGACTGTAGGGCACTGGTTTTCTTTCCAGAGACCGGAACGGGCGAGCAAAAGTAGTCCCTTCTCGGCGATTCTGCGGAGGAATTTCCTTGGGGCGGTGAACGCCGATGACTATATAAGGACGCGCCGGGTGTGGCGCAGCTAGTTCCGTCGCAGCCGGGAGTGGGATCGCAGTTCTTGTTTGTGTGTCGGTGTCATCGCCACTTGGTGAGCAGAGGGCTGCTGGGCCGGCCGTGGCTTTCGTGGCCGCTGGGCCGCTCGGTGGGATGGAGGGGGGCCGACGCCGCGGGATGAGAGGCCGCCAAGGGCTGTAGTCTGGGTCCGCGAGCAAGGTGCCCCTGAGCAGCGGGTGGGAGGGGAGCGCAGCAAAATGGCGGCTGTTCCCGGCTCTTGAATGGAAGACGCTTGTGAGGCGGGCTGTGAGGTGGTTGAAACAAGGTGGGGGGCATGTTTTGCGGCAAGAACCCAAGGCCTTGAGGTTTTCGCTAATGCGGGAACGCTCTTATTCTGGTGAGGTGGGCTGGGGCACCATTTGGGGACCTTGATGTGAAGTCTGTCACTGACCGGAGAACTCGCTTTGTCGTCTGTTGCGGGGGCGGCAGTTAATGGCGGTGCCACTTGGCAGTGCACCCGTAGCTTGAGGAGCGCGCGCCCTCGCAGTGTCGTGACGTCATCCGTTCTGTTGGCTCATAATGTGGGGTGGGGCCACCTGCCGGTAGGTGTGCAGTAGGCTTTTCTTCGTCGCAGGACGCAGGGTTGGGGCCTAGGGTAGGCCCTCCTGAGTCGACAGGGGCCTGACCTCTGGTGAGGGGAGGGATAAGTGAGGCGTCAGTTTCTTTGGTCAGTTCTATGTTTCTATTTTCTTAAGTAGCTGAAGTCTGAGTTTTAAACTATGCGTTCGGGGTTGGCCAGTGTATTTTGTGAAGTTTCTTAGGTATCTTTTAAATTGTAATCATTTGGGTGAATATAACATATAGTTTAAGTATTAGGAAGATTAGTACATTGTCTGTTAAATGCTGGTGGTTTTTGGCTCTTTTGTTAGACAATGCAGATCTTCGTGAAGACCCTGACTGGCAAGACCATCACCCTTGAGGTTGAGCCCAGTGACACCATTGAGAATGTCAAGGCAAAGATCCAAGATAAGGAAGGCATTCCTCCCGACCAGCAGAGGCTGATCTTTGCCGGAAAGCAGCTGGAAGATGGGCGCACCCTGTCTGACTACAACATCCAGAAAGAGTCCACCCTGCACCTCGTGCTCCGCCTCAGAGGTGGGATGCAGATCTTCGTGAAGACCCTGACTGGCAAGACCATCACCCTCGAGGTCGAGCCCAGTGACACCATCGAGAACGTCAAAGCAAAGATCCAAGACAAGGAAGGCATCCCTCCTGACCAGCAGAGGTTGATCTTTGCCGGAAAGCAGCTGGAAGATGGGCGCACCCTGTCTGACTACAACATCCAGAAAGAGTCCACCCTGCACCTCGTGCTCCGCCTCAGAGGTGGGATGCAGATCTTCGTGAAGACCCTGACTGGCAAGACCATCACCCTCGAGGTCGAGCCCAGTGACACCATCGAGAACGTCAAAGCAAAGATCCAAGACAAGGAAGGCATCCCTCCTGACCAGCAGAGGTTGATCTTTGCCGGAAAGCAGCTGGAAGATGGGCGCACCCTGTCTGACTACAACATCCAGAAAGAGTCTACCCTGCACCTGGTGCTCCGTCTCAGAGGTGGGATGCAGATCTTCGTGAAGACCCTCACTGGCAAGACCATCACCCTCGAGGTGGAGCCTAGTGACACCATCGAGAATGTCAAGGCAAAGATCCAGGACAAGGAAGGCATCCCTCCTGACCAGCAGAGGTTGATCTTTGCCGGAAAGCAGCTGGAAGATGGGCGCACCCTGTCTGACTACAACATCCAGAAAGAGTCCACCCTGCACCTGGTGCTCCGTCTCAGAGGTGGGATGCAGATCTTCGTGAAGACCCTCACTGGCAAGACCATCACCCTTGAGGTCGAGCCCAGTGACACTATTGAAAATGTCAAGGCAAAGATCCAGGACAAGGAGGGCATCCCTCCTGACCAGCAGAGGTTGATCTTTGCTGGAAAGCAGCTGGAAGATGGGCGCACCCTGTCTGACTACAACATCCAGAAAGAGTCCACCCTGCACCTCGTGCTCCGTCTCAGAGGTGGGATGCAGATCTTCGTGAAGACCCTCACTGGCAAGACCATCACCCTCGAGGTGGAGCCCAGCGACACCATTGAGAATGTCAAGGCAAAGATCCAGGATAAGGAAGGCATCCCTCCTGACCAGCAGAGGTTGATCTTTGCTGGGAAACAGCTGGAAGATGGGCGCACCCTGTCTGACTACAACATCCAGAAAGAGTCCACCCTGCACCTGGTGCTCCGCCTCAGAGGTGGGATGCAGATCTTCGTGAAGACCCTCACTGGCAAGACCATCACCCTTGAGGTGGAGCCCAGCGACACCATTGAGAATGTCAAGGCAAAGATCCAGGACAAGGAAGGCATCCCTCCTGACCAGCAGAGGTTGATCTTTGCTGGGAAACAGCTGGAAGATGGGCGCACCCTGTCTGACTACAACATCCAGAAAGAGTCCACCCTGCACCTGGTGCTCCGCCTCAGAGGTGGGATGCAGATCTTCGTGAAGACCCTCACTGGCAAGACCATCACCCTTGAGGTGGAGCCCAGCGACACCATTGAGAATGTCAAGGCAAAGATCCAGGACAAGGAAGGCATCCCTCCTGACCAGCAGAGGTTGATCTTTGCTGGGAAACAGCTGGAAGATGGACGCACCCTGTCTGACTACAACATCCAGAAAGAGTCCACTCTGCACTTGGTCCTGCGCTTGAGGGGGGGTGTCTAAGTTTCCCCTTTTAAGGTTTCAACAAATTTCATTGCACTTTTCTTTCAATAAAGTTGTTGCATTCCCAACTGGTGTGGTTTTTTAAAAGTTAAGGTTATTTTGCATTAGACTGGGTGAAGGGGATCAAGGTTTTCAGTTTACAAATGTTGCTGTGGTAACAGTGAAATGTCAGTGAAGGGGTTGACCTTAAGATAGTACGAACTGTAGAAGGTGGGTGCAAATAAAAGCCGGCTTCAAGACCAGATTGGCCAATGTGGTGAAACCCTATGTCTACTGCAAATACAAAAAGGCAGGTGTGGTGAGTGTCTGTGATTCCAGCTACATGGGAGGGTGAAGGAGAATCCCTTGAACCAATTAAGCGGAGGTTGCTGTGATCTGAGTGCCACTGTACTCCCGCTGGGGGAACAGCAAGACAAAAAAGTTGTTGGGAGATGGAAGTATTTTACATACGTAGATTTAACTCTTAAGTTAACTTTGAAAATACTGGTTTGTGGGTGATGTGTGAGGTAAGAGAATGGGAGAATTACCAGAACACCAGGAAGAAGGAAGGAATTTTAAAAGGTGGGAGTGGTGGGAGGGTAACTATGAAAGGATGCTTCAAGTACATAGGTCTGTATAAATGCACATTGAGCTGCATAGACAGTCATGGGATCAAATTTTAAGAGGATGTGGTAGGTAAAGGATTAAAAAGCATAGCCACCAAGGTGTAGAAAAGGAATTGGTTAGAGAATGAGCTATTCCTTGAAACAATTCTTGCTGATAAAATGTCAGATTTTATGTGACTACAGATGGAGGATTGGCACATAACCAGTGGGGGAAACAATTGACCTTTGGATTTGTCCCAAGTGTATGGTAGCATTTGCCCAATCGAATGGTCCTGGTAAGGTGTTGACTAGAACCAAAGGTGGAAGTTGCAGGGAAACTGGTTTAATACAAGGGGTGGACACCAGGCAGTCATCCAGAGGCCCTTTAAAGGTCTTGGAAGGTTTTTCCCCAAAGGGAATCACTCCTTCCCTTTTCCCCTAAAGTTTTAGGGGATTCATGAACAACCTCTGCTGTGGAAGAATCTCACGTTGGCAGCAATTGTAAAGCAGCTAAGGGTGGCTTAAACCAGTTTTAGCTTTAGGGTTAGGGTTACTGGACTAAAATTTGAGAAATCTGTAAATCTTAAGGAAATCCTTTGTGAGTTTTCATTATGAGTGCATCTAATGTATAATAATTTCCATGACCCTCCCATGCAAGTGAGTACGTGAATCAGGAAACATTACAAGAACCCAACAAACTCAACCACTACTAGGCAGGCGATCACTTCCAGTTAGTATGCAAATTTCTGTGTAATTTTAGTGCCCATTAAAATCTGTGTGACCTTAGTATAAGGAAAAAATACCTTGAATAGTGTCTTAAAGATGTACACTTGGTGTCAGGCATTGCAACGTTGATAAATCAGTGTTAAGTGCTTTTTGAAAACTTCAAAGCTGCATCAAGTCAAGTGCAAGAAAGGCCGTGGCTGCTAAAGCTGTTGAAGATGTGGGATGTGGGAACTGGGTCATATTGGTGTTACAGCATTGTGCAGAGCCGGCAGGATCTTGGCATGAGCAAACATTAGTCTGTTTTAAGCTGTGTGAGTGTTGTAGAGGTGAGGATGCTCACTTGAAAACTCACTGAAGAACACTTGGCCCCTTGAACTAAAGTGCTTCTATCAAGTTCAATGAGAAATTCCGAATTACAAGCATAGGTACTAGAAAAGTTTTGAAAAGCAGTATAGAGCAACATAAGCACATTCATAAAATTAGTGATGTAGAAAGTGAAATTTCCATGTATTGTCACTCCCAGAGGAAAAAAAAAATATTTATTTACCCTTTTTAAAAATAGGGGATTTCAGGCCGGGTGCGGTGGCTCACGCCTGTAAGCCACTTTGGGAGGTCAAGGCAGGCGGATCACCTGAGGTCAGGAGTTCGAGACCATCCTGGCCAACAAGGCAAGACCCCCATCTCTACTAAATATGCAAAAAATAGCTGAGTGTGTTGCCAGGTGCCTGTAATCCCAGCTACTCGGGAGGCTGAGGCAGGAGAATCGCTTGAACCCACGGTATGGAGGTTGCAGTGAGCCGAGATTGTGTCACTGCATTCCAGCCTGGGCGACAGAGCCAGACTCAGTCTCAAAAAAAAAAAAAAAGGGGGGGATTTCACTTGCTTCCTAGGTTGGTCTCCAACTCCCACCTCAAGTGATTCTCCTGCCTCTGCCTCCCAAAGTGCTGAGATTATAGGTGTGAGGCACCACGCCAGGTCTTTAATTTAATTACTGTTTGTAATTAAATACATACACATTTTGTGTGTTAGTGTGCAGGTTTATAAAGTCAAAGGTGATAATAACCCATTTAAATTCCCTACTCAATTTTACTTTCCAGGGATACTTTTCTTTTTTTGAGACAGTCTTGCTCTGTCGTCCAGGCTGGAGTGCAGTGGCGTGATCTCGGCTCACTGCAAGCTCTGCCTCCCGGGTTCACACCATTCTCCTGCCTCAGCCTCCCGAGTAGCTGGGACTACAGGCGCCCGCCACCAGGCCCGGCTAATTTTTTCTGTTTTTAGTAGAGATGGGGTTTCACCGTGTTAGCCAGGATGGTCTCGAGCTCCTGACCTTGTTATCCATCCGCCTCGGCCTCCCAAAGTGCTGGGATTACAGGCATGAGCCACTATGCCCAGCCAGCACTTATTTTTGTAATTATTCATGATTACTGTATTACTGTCCTGTGATATTTCTCAATTTTTAAATTTTCAAAAAAATTAGGCCGGGCGCGGTGGCTCAAGCCTGTAATCCCAGCACTTTGGGAGGCCGAGACGGGCGGATCACGAGGTCAGGAGATCGAGACCATCCTGGCTAACATGGTGAAACCCCGTCTCTACTAAAAAAAATACAAAAAACTAGCCGGGCGAGGTGGCGGGCGCCTGTAGTCCCAGCTACTCGGGAGGCTGAGGCAGGAGAATGGCGTAAACCCGGGAGGCGCAGCTTGCAGTGAGCTGAGATCCGGCCACTGCACTCCAGCCTGGGCGGCAGAGCGAAATTCCGTCTCAAAAAAAAAAAAAAAAAAAAAAAAAAAAAATTAATCCTTAATGTGCATATTTTTGAATCGTTAATATGACTGTTTGAGGTGATGTCTTCATGTGTTTCAACCACTTAAAAACTTTTAAACAGTATATAACAAAAAATCTTCCAGGCTGCTCACTGCTTACACCCATAATCCTGTAATCCTAGCACTTTGGGAGACCGAGGTGGGCAGATCACCTGAGGTCAGGAGTTCGAGACCAGCCTGGCCAATATATATGTATTGGCAAAACCTCATCTCTAATATACAAAAATTAGCTAGGCGTGGTGACGCACACCTGTAGTCTCAGCTACTCAGGAGGCTGAGGTGGGAGAATCACTTGAACCTGGGAGGTGGAGGTTGCAGTGAGCCAAGATCGTGCCACCACACTCCAGCCTGAGTGACAGAGTGAGACACGGTCTCCAAAAACAAACAAACCAACAAAAAAAGTCTTCCATCCTTGTCTCCCATCCACCCCTTCCCCCCAGCATGTACTTTCAGACTTTATGCATATATAGCGAGTACTGTATATACATAAATAATAAAAAATTTTATATATAATATATGTAATTCCCCTTTACACGAAAGGTAGCACACTGGTCTGTACAGTCTGTTCTGCACTGTGCTATTTCACTTTATATTTTTATAGTTTGACAGAGTTCTAACATTTCTTTCTTTTTTTTTTTTTTAACAGAGTCTTGTTCCTGATTGTTAAATTTTAAAGCATCCCTAAGTTTGGTTTCACACTTGAATGAATACCATATAAGGATTCACTTACATCGATGTGGTTGCATGAATGTTAAGAACAAAATAACATTGTTTGTATTTATTTAAATTAGTGTTCCTTTTATAGTTTGCCTGAAGGCACAACAAAACCCTCACCAAGATATTACAATTGTGACTCCCATACAGGTATACTGTTTAGCCATTGGCAAGCGCCTTTTAAAGGAGTCAGCCAGCTTAGTGTGCAGTGTTTATTTCTGCCGGAAGAGGGAGCTTCAGGGACAGACTTTGGTTTAGTCATGAAGCCTGCAGCACTCCCAAGCGGTTGTGGTTGACCAAGCAATTTATGCTTTTACCTTTCTACTTCCAGAGGCTTGTTCACTTATCAGTAAGCATTAATTTACTATCCCCTCAGATGCCTTTTACTTTCTTCTTTTCTGCCTAGAATAAGCTGCTCTTCCAATTTTGCAGCTATATGTTTCCACCCCAGCTGGAATTTCTCCGTAACATCCATTGTAGCTATTCTTCAATCTAGAGCCTCTATTTCCTGTTATAGCTGGTCAGGTCTAACTCCTCAAAATACTCTGCACCCTGCTTCCCTTATCTGCTGGCCACTTTTTTTCCCCCACATACACACTGCCATTTACCACCCTTCACTCAGTTGTTCCCTGCCACCTCGACAAATTTAAGTCAATAAAATAGAGTAAGTGTTCCTGATTGTTAAATTGTAAAGCATCCCAAAGTGTGGTTTCACACTCGAATGAACACTATGTAAGGATTCCCTTACATAGATGCGGTTGCATGAGTCTTAAGAAAAAATAACATTATTTGTATTTATTTAAAGTACTGTCAAAATATAATGTCAAGATCTAATTCAAAGATTCCACAAAGCCTTCCTTGACTGCCCCAACTGAAGATTATCCATTTTCCCTGAAATCCCATCAACTTTTCTATTTTGTACAGAGGCTCATGAGACTCTGTCTAAAAAAAAAAAAAAATAGAAACCATCAAATGGCTTGCTTCTGTTCTTTGATTTGTTAGTAAGCAAAAATGACGCATGGTGACAGGAGTTATGTGAGGCTGTCAGGTTGACTGGGAGGGGTTTGTGATCCTACTTGCAGATGGTCAGGAGAGGCTTTCAGGAAAGACTCTATTTATATGAGACCTGGAAGATGGGCCTTAGCTTTGCAGAAGGTACAGAGTCAGGAAATAGCACGGGGGCCGGGGGCTGGAAGACTTGGGCATATTTGAAGAACAGAAAGGAGACCAGCGTAACTGAGGTTGGAAAAGCAAGTGAAGAGATGGGGCTGGAGGGCTTTCAACAAATACCAAATGCTTGGTCTGGAGTGGGGCCCAGGCATCAGCATTTAAAAAAACTCTCCTAGTGAAACGAATGGCCCTGGGAACCACTGGCTTCAAATGTTGCTATCAGTAAATGGATGAAATACCTTTGAAATACTTTTTTTTTTTTTTTTAAAGAGTCTCACTCTGTTGCCCAGGCTGGAGTACAGTGGCACGATCTTGGCCCACTTCAACCTCTGCCTCCCAGGTTCACACGATTCTCTTGCTTCAGCCTCCCCAGTAGCTGGGATTACAGGTGCCTATCACCACTCTTAGCTAATTTTTTTTGTGTGTGTATTTTTAGTAGAGACAGGGTTACACCATGTTGGCCAGGCTGGTCTTGAACTCCCGACCTCAGGTGATCCACCCACCTCGGCCTCCCAAAGTGCTGCGATTACAGGTGTGAGCCACTGTGACCAGCTGAGTAAATGGGTTAAATATCTTTTAACTGAATTAATACAAGGTAATTGTATTGAGGAAGAGTGAGCTTCAGATACATTAATAAAATAAAAAATACAAAAATTAACTGGGAGTGGTGGTGCACACCTGTAGTCCCAGCTACTCAGGAGGCTGAGGTGGGAGGATTGTTTGAGCCTGGGAGGTGGAGGCTGTAGTGAACCATGCTCGCGCCACTACACTCCAGCCTGGGTGACACAGCAAGCCCCTGTCTCAAAAAAGAAAAAAGTTTCATCACTACTAGTTACTATTTGAGATCTTTTTTTTTTTTCTCTGAGATGGAGTTGTGCTCTTGTTGCCCAGGCTGGAGTGCAATGGTGCAATCTTGGCTTACCGCAACCTTTGCCTCCCAGGTTCAAGCGATTCGCCTGCCTCAGCCTCCGAGTAGTTGGGATAACAGGCATGCACCAACACGCCTGGCTAATTTTTTTTGGATTTTTAGTAGAGACAGGGTTTCTTCATGATGGTCAGGCTGGTCTCAAACTCCCGACCTCAGGTGATCTGTCCGCCTCGGCCTCCCAAAGTGCTGGGATTACATGTGTGAACCACCACACCCGGCTTGAGATCTTATTTTTAACAAATGTAGGTATCCATTTATGTATTTCTTTATTCATATTTTAGGGATAGTGTCTTGCTCTGTCACTCAGGCTAGACTGCAGTGGTGCAACCATAGCTCGCTGCAGCCTTGAACTCCTGGGCTCAAGCCATTCTCCCATCTCAGCCTCCCAAGCAGGGAGGACTACAGGTGTGCACCACCATGCCTAGCTAATTTTTTGATTTTTTTTTTTTTTTTTTGTAGAGACAGAGTGTCACTATATTGCCCAGTCTGGTCTTGAACTCCTGGCCTCAAGCAATCCTCGTGCCTCAGCCTCCCAAAGTACTGGGATTATAGGCATGAGCCACTGTGCCCAGCCCCTAGTTATTTATTTAATAAAAACTTGATTGAGCCTCTACTGTATTAGGATACTTCCAGTGGAAGAAAATTCAACCCAATTGGCCTAAACAATAAGGAAATATATTGGTATTATCTTCAGAGTAAGACATTCAGAGCTAGGGCTCTGGCCTCCTCTCTGTGTGGTCTTTTTTTCTCAGGTTGTTAGCAAGATGGCTAAGCAGTTCCCGACATCACATGTAGACAATGCCCAGAGGAAGGGAATGTGACATCTCTTTCCTGTGATTCCTGTTAGGAGCAAGAAAATCTTTCCCAGAAGTCCTCTTAGCGGACTTGCCAGCATTAGCCAGAATTGGGTTACATGTTCATTGGGTTTTGTTTTATTTTTGCTTTTATTTTTTTGAGACAAGATCTGGCTCTATTGCCCAGGCTGGAGTGCAGTGGTACTATCTTGGCTCACTGCAACTTCTGCCTCCTGAGCTCAAAAGATTCTCTCACTTCAGCCTCTCAAGTAGCTGAAACTATAAGCATTCACCATCATGTCTGACTAATTTTTTGTATTTTTTGTAGAGTTGGGATTTCCCCATGTTGGCCAGGCTGGTCTTAAATTCCTGAGCTCAAGTGATCCTCCTGCCTCAGCCTCCTAAGTAATTAGGAAAATAGGTGTGTGCCACCACACTTGGCTAATTTTTGTATTTTTTGTAGAGATGGGGGTTTCACTATGTTGCCCAGGCTGGTCTCGAACTCCTGGTCTCAAGTGATCTGTCCAACTCAGTCCCCCAAAGTGCTGGGATTACAGGTGTGTGGGCCACTGTACTCGGACCATGATCATTCTTTTTAAAATTTTTAATTAATTTTTTTTTTTTTGAGATGAGATCTGGCCCTATTGCCCAGGCTGGAGTGCAGTGGTACTATCTTGGCTCACTGCAACTTCTGCGTCCTGGGCTCAAGCGATTCTCCCACCTCAGCCTCCCAAGTAGCTGGAACTATAAGCGTTCACCATCATGTCTAGTTTTTTGTATTTTTTGTAGAGTTGGGATTTCCCCATGTTGGCCAGGCTGGTCTTGAACTCCTGAGCTCAAGTGATCCTCCCACCTCAGCCTCCTAAGTAATTAGGAAAATAGGTGTGTGCCACCACACTTGGCTAATTTTTGTATTTTTTGTAGAGATGGGCGTTTCACCATGTTGCCCAGGCTGGTCTCGAACTTCTGGTCTCAAGTGATCTGTCCAACTCGGTCCCCCAAAGTGCTGGGATTACAGGTGTGGGCCACTGTACTTGGCCCATGATCATTCTTTTTAAATTATTTATTTATTTATTTATTATTATTTTTTTAACATCCGGTGCAGTGGCTCACGTCTGTAATCCCAGCACTTTGGGAGGCCGAGGTGGGCGGATCACCTGAGGTCAGGAGTTGGAGATCTCAGCCTGGCCAACGGTGAAATCCTGTCTCTACTAAAATTACAAAAAATTGGCCAGGCGTGGTGGTATGCACCTGTAATCCCAGCTACTTGGGAGGTTGAGGCAGGAGAATCGCTTGAATTCAGGAGGCGGAGGTTACAGTGAGCCGAGATTATGCCACTGCACTCCAGCCTGGGCGACAGAATGAGACTCCACCTCAAAAAAAAAAAAAAAATTGGCCAGGCGCGGTGGCTCAAGCCTGTAATCCCAGCACTTTGGGAGGCCGAGACGGGTGGATCACGAGGTCAGGAGATCGAGACCATCCTGGCTAACACGGTGAAACCCCGTCTCTACTAAAACATACAAAAAAAAAAAAAAAACTAGCCGGGCGAGGTGGGGGGCACCTGTAGTCCCAGCTATTCGGGAGGCTGAGGCAGGAGAATGGCGTAAACTCGGGAGGCGGAGCTTGCGGTGAGCTGAGATCCGGCCACGGCATTCCAGCCTGGGCCACAGAGCGAGACTCCTCTCAAAAAAAAAAAAAAAAGAAAGAAAGAAAATATAAAATCTGACGGGTTGGGGGAGAAAGGTGAGGGACTCGGCAGGAAGCCAGAGCTGGAGAGGTCTGTTCAGGCCAACTTGACCTCCTCCTTGACCCTTTTGGCTTCTGGCTTCTCCTCCTTGGTTTTCTCCTCTTCTGTGACTTCTTTCTTCTCCTCTGGGTCTTTCTCTTTTTCATCCTCTGTTTTGACTCTCTTGGCTTTTTTGAAGTTGGAAGAGTTCTTGCAGCCCCCCTCTCCCTCCTCTTCAGAATCGGAGAACTCTTCCTCACAGGCAGTTCGTTTGTCAGAGGAGCAGATCGAGATGCACTTTTTTTTTTTTTTTTTTTTTTTTACAAATGGTGTCTCCCTCTGTTGCCGAGGCTGGAGTGCAGTGGCATGATCACAGCTCACTGCAGCCTAAACCTCCCCAGCTCAAGCCATCCTCTTGCCTCAGCCTCCCAAGTAGCTGGGATTACAGGTGTGCACCTCCAGGCTTGGCTCTTATTCTTTTTATTGTTTTTGAAACTATAAAACCTATTTTTAAAAAATGTTTTGGTTGTTTTTATTGCTGCTTTTCCTTTTAGGCTTAGAACACAAGTTTTGATGGGAAACAGGTTAGGACACCTTCGTCTCTTCCATGGCGATGGTCATAGAGAAACAGGACATATTTATAAACTCTCAAGCGATCTTAAAATGTGCAAAAGCTGCCGACCTCCCGGGAGTGAAGGGCAAAGCTCGTCAGCATCAACTGTGGCTGGGGAGTGACCGTAGGCAAGAGGGAGGGGCAAGTGTAACTCGGTGCTGTGTGGGCCAGTGTTTAGGGGCCAGTGCGTCCCTGCAAGCGCATGGGACAGTGGTCTGTTCTGCACTGTGCGTGAGTCCTCGAGGAAGTCCACTTACCAGTTTCCCCTCACTGGTATTTTTGGGAGTTTCTGAAGAATGCTTGTACTCTCTACAAATCTGTGATTGTCGTCATTTGTCACTCAGCCAGCTGGCTGCCTTGGGAGATTCTGCCCATGACCTCTTGACACCTTAGACTTGGCTTCTCTGGGCTGCCTCAGGGATCCGGCTCTTTCCTTAGGACAGCTAGACATGGGGATAGTGAAAGGAAATTGCAACGCGGAGAAATCACAATTGTGTGCCGCAGATATAAATGCTCCAAGGTCCTGCTCCTTCCCTGGGGGATCTGATAGGTCATTCCTGTCCTTGGCCCAGAGCTGACATCCTTCCTTAGCTATATCCCCCAAACCTTCAGCCAAACCTCACCCCCTTCTGTGGAGCCCAGTGTAAGGAGAAAAAAAAATTTGCCTCCTACCCAGATGACATCATCATAACCTCCAGATGATGTTATTGCCATTCTGCCCGCAATGAAGACAAAGTTAACGTTAGTTTGCAGGAATTTCAGCATATATATATATATATATGCTGAATTTATATATATATATATATATAAAAAACAGAGTTTTGTTCTTGTTGCCCAGGCTGGAGTGCAGTAGCGAGATCTCAGCTCACTGCAACCTCTGCCTCCCAGGTTCAAGCGATTCTCATGCTTCAACCTCCCGAGTAGCTGGGATTACAGGTGTGTGCCACCACACCCAGCCAATTTTTGTATTTTTAGTACAGACGAGGTTTCACCATGTTAGCCAGACTGGTATTATTGTCATTATTTTTTGAGACAGGGTCTCACTCTGTTGCCCAGGCCAGAGTGCAATGGTGAGATCATGGCTCCCTGCAGCCTCGACTTCCCCAGGCTCAAGTGATCCCCCCACCTCAGCCTCCCAAGTCGCTGGGACTAATAGACGTGCACCACCATGCCCAGCCAATTTTTGTGTTTTTTTGTAGAGACAGGGTTTCACCATGTTGCCCAGGCTGGTCCCAAAGTCCTGGGCTCAAGTGATCCACCTGCCTCAGCCCCACAAAGTGCTGGGATTACAGGTGTCAGCCACTGCGCCCGGCCCTAACTTTTTTTTCTTTTTTTTTTTTTCTTTAGAGATAGAGTCTCGCTCTGTCGCCCAGGCTGGAGTGCAGTGGCACTATCTCAGCTCACTGCAAACTCCACCTCCCGGGTTTACGCCATTCTCCTGCCTCAGCCTCCCAACACAGCAAAACTCCTTGTCTACTAAAAATACAAAAAATTAGCCGGGTGTGGTGGTGGGTGCCTGTAGTCCCAGCTATTGTATTTTTTGTAGAGATGGGGGTTTCACCATGTTGCCCAGGCTGGTCTCGAACTTCTGGTCTCAAGTGATCTGTCCAACTCAGTCCCCCAAAGTGCTGGGATGACAGGTGTGGGCCACTATACTTGGCCCATGATCATTCTTTTTAAATTTTTAATAATTTTTTTTTTTTTTTTTAACACCGGGTGCAGTGGCTCACGCCTGTAATCCCAGTGCTTTGGGAGGTCGAGGTGGGAAGATCACTTGAGGCCAGGAGTTTAAGACCATACCTGGCAACATAACAAGACCCCTGTCTCTACAAAAGACAACAACTTAGTTGGGTTAATTTAAAAATAGATTCTTTAGTTTCAACACCAATAAAAAGAATGAGAGCCAGGCCTAGAGGTGCAGGCCTATAGTCCCAGCTACTTGGGAGGCTGAGGCAGCAGGGTTGCCTGGGAGGTCAAAGCTGCAGTGAGCTATAATTGCATCACTGCACTCCAGTCTGGGAGACAGAGTAAGGTTCTGTCTCCAAAAAAAAAAAAAAAAAAAAAAAAAGGAAAGAAAGAAAAAAAGGAAGAAGATGATGTCTGGATATAAGGGACTCTGATGTCAGGGTGTGAGTCTGTTGTCCTTTCTCTCATAGTTGCAAGATTATTGCCACAACTCCAGACATCACATCTGTATTCAAAGGAAGAGGCAGGGAGGATTGGGGTCAGCCACATGGGTTTCTTTTACGAAGAAAAGCGTTCTCTGACTTCCTTCAGGTCTCATTGGTCAGAACTGGGTCCAGTGGCCTTTAATAGCTGCAGAGTAGGCTGCGAAGTAGGGAGTAGGGTTTTTATGTTTGGTTTAGACCAAGGTTTCTCTAACTCAGCACTATTGACAGACGTATTGGCCTGGATAATTCTTTGCTCGGAGCTGTCCTGTGCATTGTAGGATGTTAACAGCATCCCTGGCCTCTACGCTGTGGACCCCAATCATCCTTAGCTGTGATAACTTAGAAAGTCTCCAGACATTTTCTAAGTTCCCTGGGAGGCAAAATTTTCCCTCCTTGTAAACCACTGGTTTAGACCAATTATAATCTATTAGTTGAAGCTGAATGTGTCGTTGCCCTGAAAAAAAATCAGAATGCCATAAAGGTCATGGATTTGAGGGTAGGCAGTCAAAAGCAGCTGTCTTCTGGATAAACTCAATGTACACATCCTTTTTGTTTGTTTTTGAGATGGAGTCTCACTCTGTCGCCTGCGCGATCTCGACTCACTGTAAGCTCTGCCTCCCAGGTTCATGCCATTCTCCTGCCTCCGCCTCCTGAGTAGCTGGGACTACAGGCACTTGCCACCATGCCCAGCTAATTTTTTGTATTTTTAGTAGAGACAGGGTTTCACTGTGTTAGCCAAGATGGTCTCGATCTCCTGATCCTCCCGCCTCAGCCTCCCAAAGTGCTGGGATTACAAGCGTGAGCCACCGCGCCCAGCCTTTTTTTTTCTTTTCTTTTTGACATGGAGTCTCGCTCTGTCACCCAGGCCGGAGTGCAGTAGTGCGATCTCAGCTCACTGCAAACTCCACCTCCCGGGTTCAAGCAATTCTCCTGCCTCAGCCTCCCAAATAGCTGGGATTACAGGCACCTGCCATCATGCCTGGCTAATTTTTGTATTTTTGTAGAGATGGGGTTTTGCCACGTTGGCCAGACTGGTCTTAAACTCCTGACCTCAGGTGATCCACCCGCCTTGGCCTCCCAAAGTGCTGGCGTGAGCCACCTCACGTAGCCAATGTACACATCTGTAGGCCAGTGATTCATTCTCCCGGCCCGCGGGATAGTCGAAGCAGGCCCTGGAGGAGGGGGTGGGAATTTGGGGAACAAGAGATACAAGAAATGGAGACGAGACAGTGCTCTGATCAAGTCTCGTTTAATGGCGGTAATGCAGTGCCTTATATACACTTGGAGGGAAAGGGGTTGGGCCAGAGGCAGAGATGATCTCATCGCAGAGGGCGTGACCAAGTAGGTATTGGTTTCTCTGGTCGAACGTCATGTTGCACCTGCGCTGTCAGGTAGTAATTTTCGCGGGCGCGGGAAAAATGGGTGAAGAAGAAGCAGGAAGAGCGCCATCTTTTATGAGGTATTAGTACAGGGGAAAAAAGGCAAAGATAGGGAGAAGGTGTGGGGTGGAAACGAACATAGCTCAGGCGTCTTCAATCGTCAGCTACTACTCGCTATGGCCAGGGCGTGCAGCTCCGGACAATTCATAAAGTAAAGTGTGCATGACGCCACTGCGGGACTTGTTAAAGATACAAATGCAGCCAGATGCTGTGGTTTACACCTGTAATCCCAGCATTTTGGGAGGCTGAGCTGGGAGGATCAATTGAGGCCAGGAGTTTGAGACCAGTCCAGGCAACATAACAAGACGCTGTCTGTACAAAAAATTAAAATGAAAATGTCTCAGCCCTTCCGCCAGGGTCTGACTTAGCAAGGCCTGGGTAGGGTCAAGAATCTGCATTTTTAATCAGACCCCATGGGATTCTGGATGTGGCTAAAGAAACATGGCCGCACACAGCCTTCGTGCTCTGGGTTCCTCCCACTTTTCATTGGTGTCACTTCCAAAAACCTCTTCCTCACTGGGTGCTCTTCAAAAATTGGGCCAAATTGTCCACATTGCAGGATAATTCAGGTTCTTGTGCCCTGGTATTCACTGGAATCTCCTCAGGTAGTACCCAGGTGCCCAGCAGGGGCCAGCAAAGCAGAGGTGCTAAGCAACCACGTGCAGCCCAAACATTCAGAAAAACTGTTACAGGCCGGGCGTGGAGGCTCATGCCTGTAAACCCAGCACTCTGGGAGGCCGAGGCAGATCACCTGAGGTTGGGAGTTTGAGACCAGCCTGACCAACATAGAGAAACCCTGTCTCTACTAAAAATACAAAATTAGCAGGGCCTGATGGCGCATGCCTGTAATCCCAGCTACTCAGGAGGCTGAGGCAGGAGAATCGCTTGAACTCAGGAGGCAGAGGTTGCAGTGAGAAAGAAAAGCTGTTACACATTGCTATATATCAAATGAGCCAGTTTTTTCAATACCCCCTCAAACTTTTTATTATAAAAATATTTCAAGCATACCAAAAAGTTGAAAGAAAAATAGGGGCCGGGCACGGTGGCTCAAGCCAGTAATCCCAGCACTTTGGGAGGCCGAGACAGGCGGATCACGAGGTCAGGAGATCGAGACCATCCTGGCTAACATGGTGAAACCCCATCTCTACTAAAAAATACAGAAAACTAACCCAGTGAGGTGGCGGGCGTCTGTAGTCCCAGCTACTCGGGAGGCTGAGGCAGGAGAGTGGCGTAAACACGGGAGGCGGAGCTTGCAGTGAGCTGAGATCCGGCCACTGCACTAGAGCCTGGGCTACAGAGCGAGACTCCGCCAAAAAAAAAAAAAAAAAAAAGAAAGAAAAGTAGACTAGCATAATGAATCTTCCTCTTAGATTCAATAGTTAACATTTTGTTGTATTGGCTCTATCCATCTACCATCTATTCATCCATCCATCCATCCATCCATCCATCATCTAGCTATCCTCTATCTAATCTATTCATCCATCCATGTGTCTATCTATCCTCTGTCTGTTCATTCATCTGTCTGCCTATCTATGTATCTATCCATCTGTCTATCATTTATATATCTTACATATATATTTTTTTTATTTGAGACAGAGTCTCACTCTGTTGCCCAGGTTGGAGTGCAGTAGGGGGAATCTCAGTTCACTGCAACCTCCACCTCCTGGGTTCAAGGGATTCTTCTGCCTCAGCCTCCCAAGTAGCTAGGATTAGAGGTACTTGCCAGCTAATTAAAAAAAATTTTTTTTTTATTTGTAGTAGAGACAGAGTTTCACTATATTGGCCAGGCTGGTCTCAAACTCCTGACCTCAAATGATCCACCCATCTTGGCCTCCTAAAGTGCTGGGATGACAGGCATGAGCCACAGTGCCCAGCCTTATCTATCTATCTATCATTCATCCATCTATCTATCATCTATCTATCTATTTATGTATGTATCTATATCTATGTATCTATCTATACCTCTATCATCTATCTATCTATTCATCTATCTCTCTATCTATCCATCCATCCGTCCCCCCTTCCCTTCCTCCATTTGTTTATCCATCCATCCTTCCATCCATCCATCCATCCATCCATCCATCCATCCATCCATCCATCCATCCATCCATCCATCCATTCATCCTTCCATCCATCCATCCATTTATTTATCTATCTAATATGTTGATCATCTATCCTATCTATCTATCATCTGTCCCTCCATCTATGTATCCATCTATCTTTCTATCTATCCAGCTATCAATCTTTCTGTCCATCTATCTGAATCATTGGAAGAGAGGTTACGAACATCACATTTTTACCCCTAAATACTGCACTTCAGCTTGCCTCTCCTGAGGGTAACTGTGATACTATTATCACATCTAATAAATGAATCCCATAATTTTATCTATTATTCAGTCTACATTCAAATTTTCCTGAGCATCCCAAGAATATCTATAAGAGCTAATTATTTTTTGAACCAGGATCCGACAAATGATTTTCATGTTTTGCTTTGGTTATGACATCACCTTCTTCTCTTAATCTAGAACAATCCCCTGCTTTTTTCCTTTCTAGGACATTGACAATTTGGGAATCCAGGCTAGCTGACTTAAAAATGTCCCAGAGTCTGGAGGTGTCTCATGATTTCCTCATGAATGTGTATTGTTTTGAAAAATATAATACAGAATAGAAAGCATTTCTGATCTCTCCATTTGCAGCTCTTCCTCACGGGTCCCTCCCACTTTCTCTCTTACTCAATAGCTGCACCGCGTCTTCGTGTCCAAGCAAAAACCTTTCTCTCTCTCTTCCTCTTACTCCTCCAGCCTAACTCATCAGCAAAGCCCATCCGCTCAGCCTCCAACACACACCTAGGCTCTTTCAGCCCTGTCCCTTCACCGACAGCCGTGTCCAAGCCCCCATCTCCTCTCCTCTTCCCTCCCGACTAGTCTCTGCTCCCACTGGGCCTCGGACAATTCATTCTCCTCTCAGCAGTCTAGGAGTGCACAGATCTCCAGAAAGATGATGGCTGGAGCCACATCCCTCGTCCCTCATTTTCAACGCTCTCTTTGAGCAAATACAACAGTGGGGAGAGGAAAGTACTCGGGGTCTGAAGGGAGGAAGTGAGGGGGAGCCCAGGGTCCCGGAGAGGTATATGCCGGCACCCTCCTCACTGGCCTCACTTCTGCCTCTTCCCACTCCCTGGTTTGCCAGTCCCAGTGAGTTACTGGAACCAAGAACCCTTCCTGGCTGAAAACTCTCCCAGGGCCACCCAGGCTATTTACTGAAGTATTTATTTATTTTGAGATGGAGTCTTGCTCTGTTGCCCAGGCTGGAGTGAAATGGTGCTATCTTAGCTCACTGTAACCTCCGCCTGCCAGGTTCAAGTGATTCTCCTGCCTCAGTCTTCTAAGTAGCTGGGATTACAGGCATGCACTACCACACCTGGCTAATTTTTGTATTTTTAGTAGAGACGGGGTTTTGCCATGTTGGTCAGGCTGGTCTTAAACGCCTGACCTCAGGTGATCCACCACCTCGGCCTCCCAAAGTGCTGGGATTACAGGCGTGAGCCACTGTGCCCAGCTCGCCCAGGACATTTGGAGCACAATCCCAGCTCTTGGCTTTGGACAACCAGGCTCACCTCTGGCCATTTTGCTCCCACTTAGTCTCCCTTAGTCACTTTTTTTTTTTTTTTTTGAAACAGGGTCTCATTTTGTCATCCAGGCTGGAGTGCAGTGGCATAGACAAAGCTCACCGCAGCCTTGACCTCCTGGGCTCAAGCAATCCTCCTGCATCAGCCCCTCAAGTAGCTGGGACTACAGGCATGCACCACCGCACCTGGCTAATTTTTGTGTTTTTTGTAGGGAGGGGATCTCACTATGTTGCACAGGCTAGTCTCAAACTCCTGAGTTCAAACGATCCTCCTGGCTCAGCCTCCTAAAGTGCTGGGATTGCAGGTATGAGCTACTGCGTCTGGCCCCGTAGCTACCGTTACATTCTTCACAATGCCTGTCACTATCTGGAATTTTCTCACTAGTTGTGTATGTGTACACACACAGGATTATGTACACATACGCCATAACCGACCAGGCGTGGTGGCTCACGCCTGTAATCCCAGCACTTTGGGAGGTCGAGGTGAGCGGATCACTTGAGATCAGGAGTTCAAGACCAGCCTGGCTAACATGGCGAAACCCCGTCTCTACTAAAATACAAGAATTAGCTGGGCATGGTGGCATGTGTCTGTAGCAGGAGAATTGCTTGAACCTGGGAGGCGCAGGTTGCCGTGAGCCAAGATTGTGCCACTGCACTCCAGCCTGGGCAACAAGAGTGAGACTCCGTCTCAAAAAAAAAAAAAAAAAAAGAAAGAAAAATGAAAGACAAGGCTATGCAACTCGACTCTAAGAAGCTAACCGCATGTGACCTTTTAAATTTAAATGAATTAAGATTAAAAAACTGTGTTCCTCAATTGCGCCAGCCACATGTGAAGTGCTTGATGGAAACAGGTGTCTGGAGCCACCATACTGAACAGAGCAGTTATAGAATGTTCCCATCACTGTAGAAAGGGGATAGTTTCCCTTTCTCAAAGTTCTATCATTCAGTCCACAGCAGGGTATTCATTTATTTATTTATTGTCATCCAGGTTGGAGTGCGGTGGTGTGATCTCGGCTCACTTGCAGCCTCCACCTCTGGGACTTAAGCGATCCTTCCACCTCAGCCTCCCTAGTAGCTGGGTCCACAAGTGCAGGCCACTACGCTTCTTGGCTAGTTTATTTTCTTGCCTTCTTTTTTTGTTTTGTTTTGCTTTGTTTTTTGAGATGGAGCCTGTCTCTGTCCCCCAAGCTGGAGCGCAGCAGCACGATCTTGGCTCACTGCAGCCTCTGCCTTTCAGGGTTCAAGCGATTCTCCTGCTTCAGCCTCCCAAGTAGCTTTGACTATAGGCTTGAGCCAAAATTCCTGGGTCATTTTTGTATTTTTAATAGAGACAGGATTTTGCCATGTTGGCCAGGCTGGTCTTGAACTACTGACCTCACGTGATCTGCCTGCCTTGGCCTCCCAGAGTGCTGGGATTACAGGTGTGAGCCAGAGCATCCGGCCCCCTTCCTCCCTTCCTTCCTTTTTTCCTTCCTTTCTTTCCAGACGGGGTCTCATTATGTTGCCCAGACTGGGAGAATAATTTTTTTTTATTAGTCCATATAGATCTGTCTTATTTTTGTTTCCAGCTACAAAATATTCTATCGTGTAGATCTGTACTGTTTGAGATGGTAATCACTAATCACACATGGCTATTTAAATTTGTCTTCTTCTTCATTTTTATTTTTCAGAGATGAGGTCTTGCTATGTTGCTCAGGCTGGAACGTAGTGGCACAATCATAGCGCACCGCAGCCTCAACTTCCCAGCCTCAAGTGATCCTCCCGCCTCAGCCTCCCGAGTCCCTGGGACTATAGGTGTGCAGCACCACAGCCAGCAAAATTTAAATTAATTAAAATTAAATAAAGTTAGTCCCTCAGGTGTACTGGCCACATTTCAAATGCTCAGTGGAAACACATGACTGGAGCCACTGTACTGGGTGGCGACACAGGCTACTTCCATCACTGCAGAGAGCTCTATCGGATGGTGCCGGTGTAGATGGACCACACTTCAGCTAGCAAACCCTTCCTGTTGGATATTCAGCTTGCTTCCAGTATGGTGCTACTAAAACCAGTGCAATGAAAGCTATTCTTTTTCTTTTTCTTTTTTATTCTTTTTGAGATTGGGTCTCACTGTCTCCCAAGGTGGAGTGCAGTGGTGTGATCTTGGCTCACTGCAACCTCCACCTCCTGGGTTCAAGTGATCCTCCCACTTCTTTCCACTTCTTTCTCCCAAGTAGCTGGGACTACAGACATGCGCCACCATGCCCAGCTAACTTTTGTATTTTGTGTAGAGACGGGGCTTCACCATGTTGCTCAGGCTGATCTCAAATGCCTGCCTGCCTCGGCCTCCCTAAGTGCTGGGATAATAGGCATGAACTACATCACCCAGTCAAGGCTATTTCTTTTTTTAAAATTTAAACAGGGGCCATGCTAAACTACTCTGTATCATTCCAATTTTAGCATATGTGCTGCCAAAGTGAGCACAAGTATTTTATTTGTTATTGTTATTATTATTTTTTGAGACAAAGTCTTGCTCTGTCACCCAGGCTGGAGAGCTGTGGCATGATCACAGCTCACTGTAGCCTCGACCTCCTGGGCTCAAGTGCTCCTCCTACCTTAGCCTTCCAAGTAGATGGGACTACAGGCATGCACCACCATGCCTGGCTAAATTTTTGTATTTTTTGTAGAGATGGAGTAGCACTATGTTGCCCAGACTGGTCTCAAACTCCGGAGCTCAAGTGATTGGCGCACCTCAGCCTCCCAAAGTGCTGGGATTACAGATGTGAGCCACTGTATCCGGCTGGCTATATTTATCCATAGATTTTTGCCTTTGTGTGCATATATATCTGAAAGATAACTTCTCAAAGCAAACTTGCTGGGTCAAAGGCCATATGCATTTTAAATTTAGACAGGCTTTGTCAAATTCCCCTCCGAAGAGGTTACACAAATTTACCCTTCTACCAACAGCAGCCAGCAGTGCCTGCTTCCCCATACCCTAACAACACAAGGAGCTTCTCACACTAATTTTGTATTTTTAGAAGAGATGGGGCTTCTCCTTGTTGGTCAGGCTGGTCTTGAACTCCTAACCTCAGGTGATCCACCCGACTCGGCCTCCCAAAGTGCTAGGATTACAGGTGTGAGCCATCGTGCCCGGTGATAGTTTTACCTTTAAAATTGTTCTGTGTTCCCTCACACAATAAGGACCTCATTGATTATTTCACTTGACAAAGTCACTTTCCATGTGGAAAACACTTCTTGAAGCCCTTGGGATCTCAGCTGGGGACGTGGGGACTTTGCCCTCCAGGAGGGCATCTAATGTTTGTAATGATTGCCTCATCTGTCATTTGCACTGAGCTCATGTTGCTAATTATTAGCTATGGTGGATGCAGAGAGAAAGACGGAATTGGATGTGGAACGGCAGAAGCTATGACAAGCTGCAAGAGGGCCTGGCTGTCACTGTTTACAAAATTACAATATTTCTCAAAGGTAATTTTGTTATAAAGTAATTGTGCAGTTTGTTCATTTAACTGTGCAGTTTATTTGTTCATTTAACAAATAAGGGACTGTAGAGATGGGGTCTTGCTATGTTGCCTGGGCTGATCTGGAACTCCCGGGCTCAAGTGATCCTCCTGTCTCGGCCTCCCAAAGTGCTGGGATGACAGATGTGAGCTACTGCACCCAGCCGGCAGGGCTGTCCTTTTTCACTTGCCCCAACCTCAGTGGCTGATGTACTGATTTGCTCCTGGAATCTAAGATTCATGCAGCCACAGAGGGACAACCCTGGCGACTTAGTTGAAGTGTGTAACATTGAAAAGAATTATAGCCGGGTGCAGTGGCTCACACCTGTAATCCCAGAACTTTGGGAGGCCGAGGTGGGCTGATCATAAGGTCAGGAGTTTGAGACCAACCTGCCCAACATGGTGAAACCCTGTCTTTACTAAAAATACAAAAATTAGCTGGGCATGATGGCATGCACCTGTAATCCCAGCTACTTAGGAGGCTGAGGCAGGAGAATTGCTTGAACCCGGGAGGTGGGGGTTGCAGTGAGTTGAGATTGCACCACTGTACTCCAGTCTGAGAGACAGAGCATGACTCTGACTCCAAAAAAAAAAAAAGAAAAGAAAAAAAAAAAAGAAAAAAAAGAATTATGGTGTGCCCATGCTCACAGCCGAAATCAGAAAACAACTCTAAAAAACAACCCTAAAAGTCCACCAGTGTAGGCCAGTCACAGTGGCTCATGCCTATAATCCCAGCACTTCGTTCTGTTACGCAGGCTGGAGTTCAGTGGCACAATCTCGGCTCACTGCAACCTCCACCTCCCGGGTTCAAGCAATTCTCCTGCCTTAGCCTCCCCAGTTGCTGGGATTACAGGTGCCTGCCACCACACCTGGCTAATTTTTGTATTTTGAGTAGAGACGGGGTTTCACCATATTGGTCAGGCTGGTCTTGAACTCCTGACCTCAATCTATTCACCGGTCTCGGACTCCCAAAGTGCTGGGATTACAGGCGTGAGCCACTGCACCCAGCCAAGAACACTTTTTTTTTTTTTTTTTTTTTTTTGAGACGGAGTCTCACCCTGTTGCCCAGGCTGGAGTGCAGTGGCGCGATCTCGGCTCACTGCAAGCTCCGCCTCCCGGGTTCCCGCCATTCTCCTGCCTCAGCCTCCTGAGTAGCTGGGACTACAGGCGCCCGCCACCGCGCCCGGCTAATTTTTTGTATTTTTAGTAGAGACGGGGTTTCACTGTGGTCTCGATCTCCTGACCTTGTGATCCGCCCGCCTCGGCCTCCCAAAGTGCTGGGATTACAGGCTTGAGCCACCGCACCCGGCCCTTAAGAACACTTTTTATATTTTATTTTCACACTGAAAATCAGTCACATTTGCTTCAGCCTCAAAGAGCGTGAAATTAAATGAGTACTGATAGCAAACCGCACTTTTTTCTAAACAGGAAATTTGTTAATGGGTATGGAGTTGTAGTTTTGCAAGATGAAAATGGGGACCGACTTTCAGTTTGGGAAGATTAAACCGTTCTGGAAATGAATGGTGGCAATGGTTGCACAGCAATGTGAATGCCCTTGGTGTCACACATACAAATGGATAGAATGGTTAAAAACTATGGGCATGGTGGTAAGACATGGCAAAGTGTTTAGAAAGCAGGCAGAAACAGGAAGCAATTGTTGAGTCTTCCATTTGGGGGGCTTCTAAAATGTTCCCTGAAGGTGGAGCAGTGCCCCCTCCCAGCGTGGGGAGGTTTCTGTGCGTGCTCACGGGCACCACGCTGAATTAGGGACTGGCAAGGGCCCTGGTGAAATGTTACCGAACTTAAATTGAGAGTCCACGGCCCAGAAGCCAGAGCATCTCTCAAGCATATGGAGGCTGTCTTGGCACCCCAGTTCTCCCCAAGGCCGCCACAAAAACACAAGGCAGCCACAAGGGGGAGTGGGGAGGTGACTCACTCCTAGCCGGGTGCTGGCATCACCTAAGGGAAGTGGGCATGGAGTGTGGTACCCGCAGGCGGCGCCACCGTTCCCCACTCCCTCCCTGCACCCCTCCATCTCCTCCGTCCTTTAAAAACTGTGATAAAATACCCATAACATAGAACTCGTCATTAAAAAAAAATCACCATTTTAACCATTTTGAAGTGTACAGTTCAGTCGCATTTAGGACAATGTTATGCAACCACCTCCTCCATCTAGTTCCAGAACATTCCTTCACCCCCAAAGGAAACCCCTGCACCTATTAGGAGTCACCTCCTATTTCCCCCTCTCCCCAGTCCCTGGCAAATACCAATCTGTTTTCTGTCTCTTTTTCTTTTGTTTTTTAGACACGGTCTTGATCTGTCATCTAGGCTGGAGTGTAGTGGTGCAATCATAGCTCACTGCAGCCTCAAATCCCTGGCCTCGAACAATCCTCCTGCCTCAGTCTCCCAAAGTGCAGAGATAACAGGCATGAGCCCCGCTGTGTTCTGTCTATGGATATGCTTACTCTGGAGATTTCCTATCAATGGAATCTTGCATTGTGTGGTGTTTTGTTTCTGGCTTCTCTCACTTTTTTTTTTTTTTTTTTTGAGACAGAGTCTTGCTCTGTCACCCAGGCTGGAGTGTAGCGGTGTGATCTCAGCTCACTGCAGCCTCCGCCTCCTGGGTTCAAGTGATTCTCCTGCCTCAGCCACCTGAGTAGCTGGGACTACAGGCGCCTGCCACCATGCCTGGTTAATTTTTTTGTATTTTTAGTAGAGATGGGGTTTTGCCATGTTGGTCAGGATAGTCTCGAACTCCTGATCTCAGGTGATCTGCCCACCTCAGCCTCCCAAAGTGCTGGGATTACAGGTGTGAGCCATTGTGCCTGGCCCTGACTTCTCTCACTTAGCATCATATTTTCAAGGTCCATCCATGGTGTAGTATGTATCAGTGTTTTAAAAAAATTTTTTTTTAAGAGGGAGGTCTCTCTGTGTTGGCCAGGCTAGTCTTGAACTCCTGACCTTAAGTAATCCTCCTGCTTCAGCCTCCCAAAGTGCTGAGATTAGAGGTGTAAGCCACATGGCCAGCCAGTATTTCATTTCTTTTTATGGCTGAATCACATTCCATGGTATGGACAGACCACATTTTCTCATCCATTGATGGGTATTTGAGTTGTCTCCCAAATAGTTTTTTAAATGGTTAAAAATGAATGAGTATGATGTGATGTGTATTTTTGCTTTTTGCTGTTATGAATACTGTTGCTATGAACATGCACAGACAGGTATTTGAGTGCCTGTTTTCAGTTCTCTTGGATGTATACCTAGGAGTGGAATTGCTGGGTCATATGGTGATGCTATATATAACTTGATTCTTTTTCTTTTCTTTTTTTTTGTTTCAATCAAGCAGACCGTGAGCCAGAATGGGTTCAGAGAGACTCCCCGTACGTTAAACTTGTTGATGAACTGCCAAACTGTTTTCTTCCCCTTCCTTTCTGATTTTGATGAGCAAAACTTCTCAATATAGAGACTTTCAGCTCATCCTTGAATCTCCGCCACTCTCTGCACAGCAGCCAGGGATTCCCTTAAAGCTTGCACACGACTCCTGCCCCATCCCTACTTAAACCCCATTAACTGCTTCTTCCCAACGCACACACAAAAAATGCAACTTCCTCTGTGAAGGCTATGAGGCCCTACAGGACCAGGGCCTCCCGATCCTTGCCCCCCAACCACTCAGGTCTGAGGTCAAAGTCATTTCCTTGGAGAGACTCCAAGACTGTCCTATCTGTTGTTCCTCCCACACCGTCTCTGTCTTCCACATGACTCTGATTTTGTTTTTCATCACACTCATCACAACCTGAGCAGAAGGAAAGATGATACCTCACTGCAGACCACAAGGTCTAGCTGCCCTGGGCCCGTCCCTGGTGCCACTGTCTGTCTCACGGTCTGTGCTCCAACTGCCAAACCAGCTCCTGCCACAGGCCCTTTGCACTTGCTGCCCACCCCTACCCAAAATGCTCTGCTCTCATGGGTGACTTTTTCTCAGTTACTTGGTTTTGACTCAGATTTTACCCATCAAAGAGGCCCTCTGTGGTAGGCTGAACAATGGCCCCTCCAAAGATGTCTGCATCCTAATTTTCTGGGACCTGTGACTGTGTTGCTTTGGGATTAAATCAAAGGTGCCAAGATTGGGAGATGACCTGGGGCTTACCTGGTGGGTTGATGTAACCACAAGGGTCCTTATGAGAGGGACACAGGAGTCAGTCTTGGGGAAGAAGGTGACGTGGAGACAGAGGCAGCGGCTGGAGTGATGCACTTTGTGGGTGGAGGAGGGGGCTATGAGCCAAGGAGTTCAGGCGACCTCTAGAAGCTGAAAAAGGTGAAGAAACGGATTGTCCCTTAGAGCTTCCAGAAGGGATGCAGCCCTGCAGACTCCTTAACTTTAGCCAGGTAGAACCGTTTTGGACTTCTGACCTCCAGAAATGAAAGATAATGAGAAGATAATCAATTTGTGTTGTTTTAAGTCACTATGTTCATGATTTGTTACAGTAGCTAACAGAAAGCTTCTTGACCAACCCAGGCCCCACCCCAGGCAGAGTCTAAGCCGCTCCTTTCTTAGCTGTTCCCTTATTGTCCTCATTTCATTGTCGCTTGAGTATCCTACAAATGGAAGCTCAGAGCTAGTTCAGAGCATGTGTGTGTGTGTGTATATATATATATATATATATTTTTTTTTTTTTTTTTGAGATAAGGTTCCACTCTGTCCCCCAAGCTGGAGTGCAGTGGTGCGATCATAGCTCACTGCAGCCTCAACTGCCCTGGGCTCAAGTGACTCTCCAGCCTCAGCCTCCCCAGTGGCTGGGACCACAAGCACGCACCATCACACCTGGCTAATTTTTAACTATTTTATAGAGATGAGGGTCTCACCATGTTGTCCAGGCTGGTCTCAAACTCCTGGGCTCAAGCAATCCACCCACACATCAGCCTCCCAAAGTGTTGGGATTATAGGCAAGAGCCACCACACCCAGCAGTTTGCAAATTTTAAAACTTTCTGACTGTTGCCAATCTGTCCTCCAGAAACATGTTGCCAATTCCCAGCTTTACCCACACCAAGGGAGAGGTCGCTTCCCTCTACTGTTGGCATCGTGGTTACAGAAAACACTGCTGTCCTCCCTGAGGGCACCGTTCCCTCCCTCCCCTTCCCTTAACCACCAGTTAAAGGATATGAAGGCTCAATCTCCCAGGCTCTTGACATTTTCATGTACTGTTTCCTCTGCCTGCAAATCTTTTCCCAGCTTTGAGTGGCAGGCCTATTTTGTCATTTCCAGGTTAGTTTAACTCAGAGAGGCCTTCCCTGGCCTCCCAACCTAAGGTTGCCATCAGGTCCTGCCTAATCCTACTATCTGTTTTACTTCTTTACTTAGCCCTTTTGGTTCCCTGGTATTTACTTAAGTCTCCAGCATTCTCCACAAGCAGGGACCTCGTCTGTTTCACCGCTGTATCCCAGTGCCCAGAACAGTGCTTGACGATAGTAGGTGCTCAATAAATACGTGTAGACTAAATAATGAATGAATAATAATGTATGTTTTTCTATCTTGGTGAGCTATTTCTGTTATAGTTTTGAGTCTTGTTATCTTCCCAAAGCATCCTTCCTAACTTCAAACCATTCTTAATTAGTTCTCAAGATGGAGTAATAGGAATGGTAGTTGGGTAGGAACATAAACAAGTTTTCAAATGTCAACAATAGTTGATTTTTTAAATACAAGAAGAGACAAAAAGGTCACATATTGTATGACTTTATTTATGGGAAATATCCAGAACAGGCAGACGCACAGAGACAGAAAGCAGACGAGTGGCTGCCAGAGGCTGGAGGAGGGGAATGAGGAGGGAGTGTTTAATGGGTACAGGGTTTTATTTTGGGGTGATAAAAATGTCTGAAACTAGGTAGAGGTGGTGGTTATACAACACTGTGAATATACTAAATGCCACTTTTTAATTAATTTTTTTTTTTTGAGAAGGAGTCTTGCTCTGTTGCCCAGGCTGGAGTGCAGTGGCATGATCTCAGCTCACTGAAGCCTCTGCCTCCCAGGTTCAAGTGATTCTCCTGCCTCAGCCCCCCGAGTAGCTGGGATTATAGGCACCCACCATCATGCCCAGCTAACTTTTGTATTTTTAGTAGAGACGGGTTTCACCATGTTGGCCAGGCTGGTGTCGAACTCCTGGGCTTGAGTGATCCTCCCACTTTGGCTTCCCAAAGTGCTAGGATTGTAGGTGTGATTCATTGCGTTCGGCCACTTTTTAATGTAATGTAATTTAATTTAATTTAATTTTTTTTCTTGAGGCAGGGTCTTGCTCTGTTGCACAGGCTGGAGTGCAGTGACGCCATCTCGGTTCACTGCAGCTTCAACCTCCCGGGCTCAAGTGATCCTCCTGCCTCAGCCTCAAGAGAATTTGAGACTACAGGTGCATGCCACCATGCCTGGCTGATTTTTATATTTTTTTGGTACAGACGGCATCTTGCCATGTTGCCCAGGCTGGTCTCAAACTCTTGGCCTCAAGTGATCCTCCCACCTCAGCCTCCCAAAGTGCTGGGATTACAGGCATGAGCCACTGCACTCGGCCTACTTTTTGGTTTTTGGAAGTAGCTCTGTGGACAGGTGTGAGATGATACCTTACTATGGTTTCAATTCGTATTTTTCTGGTTATGAGTGATGTTCATCTTTTCATTTGCTTATTGGCCATTTGTATATCATCTTTGGAGACAAGACTATTCAAGTATTTTGCCCCCTCCTGCTTTTTCTTTCTTTCTTTTTTTTTTTGTGAGTCAGGTTCTCGCTCTGTCGCCCAGGCTAGAGTACAGTGGTGTGATCTTGGCTCACTGCAACCTCCACCTCAGCCTCCTGGGTAGCTGGGACCACAGGCACACACCACCACACCCAGCTAATTTTCTTTGTATTTTTATAGAGATGGGGCTTTCACTATGTTGGCCAGGCTGGTCTCAAACTCCTGAGCTCAAGCGATCCTCCCACATCAGCCTCCCAAAGTGCTGGGATGAGAGGCATGAGCCACCACACCTGCCCCCGCCATGTTGCTTTTTGTTTGTTTGTTCGTTTTTGAGATAGGGCCTTGCTTTGTCATCCAGGCTGGGGTGCAGTGGCTGCTCACGGCTCACTGCAGCTTCAGTCTCCCAGGCTCAAGTGATCCTCCTGCCTCAGCCTGTAGCTGGGACTACAGCACTCACCATCACACCTGGCTAATTTTTTCATTTTTTGGAAAGATGGATTCTTGCTATGTTGCCCAGGCTGGTCTTGAACTCATATCAAGTGCTCTATCTACCTTGGCCTCCCAAAGTGCTGGGATTGTAGGCATGAGCCATCACAATAAACTTTTTGCCATTTTAAAAATTAGGTTATTTGTTGATGAGTTTTAGCATATTCATCCTTTGTTTTTTTTTTTGAGATGGAGTCTCGCTCTGTTGCCCAGGCTGGAGTGCAGTGGCCAGATCTCAGCTCACTGCAAGCTCCACCCCCGGGTTCACGCCATTCTCCTGGCTCAGCCTCCCGAGTAGCTGGGACTACAGGCGCCCGCCACCTCGCCCGGCTAGTTTTTTGTATTTTTTAGTAGAGACGGGGTTTCACCGTGTTAGCCAGGATGGTCTCGATCTCCTGACCTCGTGATCCGCCCGTCTCGGCCTCCCAAAGTGCTGGGATTACAGGCTTGAGACACCGCGCCCGGCCTCATCCTTTGTTAGATATATGATTTGCAAATAATTTCTCCCATTCTGTAGAAGGAATTCTGTTGATTGTGTCCTTTGATGTATAGTAGGCTCTGCCTTTTTATGAAGAAATGTTAAAGAATTCACAAGTGTTTTTTTTTTTTTTTGAACCGAAGTCTTGCTCTGTTGCCCAGACTGGAGGGCAGTGGTGTGATCTTGCTCACTGCAGCCTCCGCCTTCCAGGTTTAAGCAATTTTCCTGCCTCAGCCTCCCAAGTAGCTGAGACTACAGGTGTGTGCCACCACCCCCGGCTGATTTTTTGTAGTTTTGGTAGAGACAGGGTTTTGCCATGTTGGCCAGGCTGGTCTCGAACTCCTGACCTCAGTGATCCACCCCCCTCAGTTTCCCAAAGTGGTAGGATTACAGAATTCATAAATGCTTTAAAACCATCCCTGACCAGGCATGGTGGCTAATGCCTGTAATCCCGGTACTTTGGGAGGCCAAAGCAGGAGGATCACTTGAGTCCAGGAGTTTGAATCTAGTCTGGGCAACACGGCAAGACCCTGTCTCTATAAAAAATTTTTAAAAAATTAGCCAGGTGTGGTGGCGAACACTTGCTGTCCCAGCTACCTGGGAGGCTAAGGTGGATCTCTTGAACCCGGGAGGCAGAGGTTGCATTGACACCCCAGATCACACCACTGCACTCCAGCCTGTGCGACAGAGCCAGACCCTATCTCAAGAGAGGGAGAGAGGGCCGGGCACGGTGGCTCATGCCTGTAATCTCAGCACTTTGGGAGGCCGAGGTGGGTCTTCCCGAGGAATAGTCTTACTATGTTGCCCAGGCTGGTCTTGAACTCATATCAAGTGCTATATCTACCTTGGCCTCCCAAAATGCTGGGATTGTAGGCATGAGCCATCACAATAAACTTCTTGCCATTTTAAATGGCACGAGATCAGGAGTTTGAGACCAGCCTGGCCAACATAGTGAAACTGCGTCTCTACTAAAAATACAAAAAATTAGCCGGGCATGGTGGCATATGCCTGTAGTCTCAGCTACTCAGGAGGCTGAGGCAGGAGAATTGTTTGAACCTGGGAGGCAGAGGTTGTAGTGAGCTGAGATCGCACCACTGTACACCAGCCCAGGCGACAGTGCGAGACTCCATCTCAAAAATAAAAATAAAAATAAAATAAAAATAAAAATAAAAAGAGGGAGAGAGAGAGAAAGAGAGAGAGAGAGACAGGGAGACAGAGAGAGAAAAGAAAGCCATCACTACATATAAAAGGGGTTTTGGCAAAAATAAGTCTTGTCCTGCCTTGACTTCCCTCCCCAGAGGCAACCTCTATTACCAGTTTGCTGTATAGCTTTCCAGTGATTTTCTTTGAGTTTTCTAATGTAACATTTCCACAGACAATTGTGCAATTTGTTTTTATGCAAAACGAACCTTGGCTGGGGGCCTCAGTATCCCCATTGGTAAGACAAGGGAGTTGGAGTGGATAATTCCTAAAGACTGCTGGGAGGAACACAGCCCGCATGTTGGGAAAGATCCCAGCCATGCTCCTCGGCCCTCCTTTCATGAAGGTTTATGAAGGCTCTGTCTTGATTTTTTTTTTTTTAAGACGGAATTTCACTCTTTATTGCCCAGGCTGGAGTGCAATGGCACGATCTCAGCTCACCGCAACCTCTGCCTCCCGGGTTCAGGTGATTCTCCTGCCTCAGCCTCCTGAATAGCTGGGATTACAGGCATGCACCACCACGCCCGGTTAATTTTGTATTTTTAGTAGAGATGGAGTTTCACCATGTTGACCAGGCTGGTCTCAAATTCCCGACCTCAGGTAATCCGCCCGCCTTGACCTCCCAAAGTGCTGGGATTACAGGTGTGAGCCACCGTGCCCAGCCAGCTCTGTCTTGAGAGGTTATTTCTTTTTGTTGTTGTTGTTCTTTTGATAGAGGGTCTTGCTCTGTCGCCCAGGCTGGATTGCAGTGGTGTGATCATAGCTTGCTGCAACCTCTACCTCCCAGCCTCAAGTGATCCTCCCACCTCAGCCTTCTGAGTAGCTGGGACCACAGGCATGCACCACCACACCCAGCTTATTTTTGTATTTTGTATTTTTTGTAGAGAAGGGGTCTCACTGTGTTGCCCAGGCTTGTCTCAAACTCCTGGGCTCAAGTGATCCTCCCGTCTCAACCTCCCAAAATGCTGGGATTACAGGCATGTGCCACCATAACCTGGCCCCAAAGAGGTTATTTTTTAAAGGAGAAAGCCATTTTCTCTGAACAGCATTAGCGTCTGTTCTGTGGGAATACAGGAGTTCTTGTTTTGTTCCACTTAATAAGAACTCAGTTCCTCCTGTCAGCTCGATGCTGGGAAAAACTCTAATTTCAGTTCTTTATTTTTCAGAAACTCCAAAGAACATGGAAATGAGACCACAGGAAGAATCCAGAACTACTACCCATCATAAAATTTCTATCTGCAAGTTGTGTCTACAGTGTGCCAGTTATTGATGAGGGTGAGGCCGAAAGTGGGACAGTGTGGGGAAGATTTTTTAATTGCTCCCCAATTACCATATTCCTTTTTTCTTTTCTTTTTTTTTTTTTTTTTTGAGACAGAGTCTCACTCTGTTGCCCAGGCTAGAGTGCAGCGGCGTGATCTTGGCTCAGTGCAATCTCCGCCTCCCGGGTTCAAGCAATTTTCTGCCTCAGCCTCCCGAGTAGCTGGGATTACAGGCACCCGCCACCACGGCCGGCTAATTTTTGTATTTTTAGTAGAAACGGGGTTTCACCATCTTGGCCAGGCTGACTCCCTCCCAAAGTGCTGGGATTACAGGCATGACGCCTGGCTCATATTCCTCTTTTCTTTTTAGAGTCCCTAAAGTTCCAGAGGGGCATACGTCACCCAGCTAGAGGTGATGTTTTCCAGCTTCCACTGAAGCTAGGTGTGACCTCGAGATTATGTTCTGGCCTATAAGATACAGGTAGATGATGTGATGGGAATACTTCCAGGCCACATGGTTAGAAGGGAAGCTCCTAACCTTCTAACCTTTCTCCCTCTCTTTGAGCTGGAACATGGACAGGGTTTGAGAAGCCAGCTCTGTCCCTGGGGATGGTGGAGCAGCTGGATGCTGGGTCCCTGGGTCCCTGGGTGACCACATGGAGGTGAATCTCCTGCCTTCTTAGACTAGTAGCCACCTCTGCAATGTTAAGGGAGAGAGGAATACGTTTCTAATTTGTTAGAGCCACTGTATTTTGGGGTCTCTTAGGAGCTCAACGTATACCCTAATACAGGTGGCTTTCACCTTTTTATACAACTTTTTTATTTTTTGAGACAGAGTCTTGCTCTGTCACCCAGGTGGAGTATAGTGGTGTGATCTCGGCTCACTGCAACCTCCGCCTCCTAGGTTCAAGTGATTCTCCTGTCTCAGCCTCCCAAGTAGCTGGGACTACAGGTGCCCGCCACCATGCCCAGCTAATTTTTGTATTTTTAGTAGAGACAGGGTTTCGCCATGTTGGCCAGGCTGGTCTCAAACTCCTGACCTCAGGTGATTTGCCCACCTCGGCCTCTTGAAGTGCTGGGATTACAGGTGTGAGCCACTGCACCTGGCCCTTTTTATACAACTTTGATTTTTACTTTTATTTTTTTTTTTGAGACTGAGTCTCGCTCTGTTGCCTAGGCTGCAGTGCAGGGGCACAATCTCAGCTCACTGCAACCTCTGCCTCCTGGGTTCAAGTGATTCTCCTGTCTCAGCCTCCCAAGTAGCTGAGATTACAGGTGTGCAGCACTGCACCCGGCTAATTTTTGTATTTTTAGTAGAGACGGGGTTTTGCCGTATTGGCCAGGATGGTCTCACTCTCTTGACCTTGTGATCTGCTCGCCTCAGCCTCCCAAAGTGCTAGGATTACAGGCGTGAGCCACCGCGCCCAGCCACTTTACTTCTAATGAAAGAAAAGATCTTGTTTACAATAGCAACTGTAATGATAAAATATTTAACAACAAACTTCCCAAGGAGTGTAGAGGATACAAATGTAAAAACCTTTAAAAAAATTATACTATTGTTGAAATATAAAAAGAGACTTACATTCATGGGAATACAGTCTTTCTTCTTAGAGAGGAAGAATCAGCTTTGGAAAGATGCCAAGAGCTTGCTAAATTTAACTAGAAATCCATGCAATCCCCATTAAAATACCAACACAACATTTTGGGAGGTTTGAGAAAATGGTGCCCAAGTTCACCAAAAGATGTGAATAACGGAAAATTGCCAGGAAAATTTTAGAAATAAAAAATAACGAGGGGGTCAGGCACTGTGGCTCATGCCAGTAATCCCAGCACTTTGGCAGGCTGAGGTGGGAGGATTGCTTGAGGCCAGGAATTCGAGACCACCCTGGTAAACACAGCAAGACCCCATCTCAACAAAATTAAAAAAAAAAAAAAATCAGACCAGGCATGACAGCTCATGCCTGTAATCTCAGTGCTTTGGGAGGCCAAGGTAGGTAGATCACTTGAGGCCAGGAGTTTGAGACTAGCCTGGCCAACATGGCAAAACCCTGTCTCTACTACAAATATAAAGAAATGTCAGCTGGTGTGGTAGCAGGCGCCTACAATCCCAGCTACTTGGGAGATTGAGGCACGAGGATCGCTTGAACCCAGGAGGTGGAGGTTGCAGTGAACAGAGATTGCTCCACTGCATTCCAGCCTGGGTGACAGAGCAAGACTCTGTTTTTAAAAAAAAAAAAAAATCAGCCAGGCATGGAGGCGTGCACCTGTAGTCCCGTCCTAGCTACTCTGAGGGCTGAACTGAGAGGATCGCTTGAGCCCAGGATGTAGAGGCTGCAGTGAGCTATGATCGCATCATTGCACTCCAGCCTGGGTGACAGAGCGAGGCCCCATCTCTAAAAATAATTATGTATATCTATATAATTATATATTGTGTGTGTGTGTGTATATATATACACACACACATACTGTATATATATATTTCAATGTTTTACCTGGTTTTATTTATGTATTTATTTATTTTGAGACAGAGTCTCACTCTGTTGCCCAGGCTAGAGTGCAGTGGCATGATCTCAGCTCACTGTAATCTCTGCCTCCTGGGTTCAAGCTATTCTCCTGCCTCAGCCTCCTGAGTAGCTGGGATTATAGGCATGTGTCACTAAGTCCAGCTAATTTTTGTATTTTTAGTAGAGACAGGGTTTTGCTATGTTGGCCAGACTGGTCTTGAACTCCTGGCCTCAAGTGATCTGCCTGCCTCGGCCTCCCAAAGTGTTGGGATTACAGGCGTGAGCTACTGCGCATGGCCTATTTTATTATTAGTTATTGTTGTTAATCTCTTACTGTGCCTAAATTATAAATTAAATTTTATCATGGAGAAAACCAGTCTATACCGGGTTCAGTGCTATCTCAGGTCTCAGGCGTCCACTAGGGATCTTGGAACGTATCCCCTGAAGATAAGGAAGGACCCCAACGCTCCGCTGGAATTCAAAATAACCCGCCCACTCCACAGTGAGGTGGGTAAAAGCCAGTCTGACAGTGCTTTGATGATCTTGTACTCTCTACTCTTTGCTTTTGCAGAACATTAATCACCAAATGTTTTCCACATTTTGCAAGAGGAGAACAGGTGTCGGGGGTGAGGGAGGGCCTCGCTTTCATCTAATAGGCCTTTCTGTTCTTTCTGTTTCTCTTGGATTTTGTGAAGCTCAGACTCCAGCATCTGATAACTCAGGTTCAAATTCGGGCCTGGTTACTCCCTCCCTGTGTCCCTGTGTGACCTTGAACAAGTTACTTTATTTCTCTGTGCCTCAGTTTCCTCATCTGAAAAGTAGAGATAATATTGGTTCTAACTCCAGAGGTGAATGTGGGGATTCAATGAATTAAAATGTAAAACAGTTAGAACACTGCCATGCATGAAGTTCAGTCTTGATGAATATTAGCTATTATTATGATCAATATCTGCCATGGGACAAGGTGCAGGGGCACATACCTATAATCCCAGCATTTTGGGAGGCAGAGGTGGGAGGTTCACTTGAGCCCAGGAGCTGGAGACCAGCCTGGGCAACATAGGGAGACCCTGTCTCTACAAACAATAATAAAAAAAACAGGCCAGGCACAGTGGTTCATGTAATCCCAGCACTTTGGGAGACCGAGGCAGGCAGATCACCTGAGGTCAGGAGTTTGAGACCAGCCTGGCCGACAGGGTGAAACCCTGTCTCTACTAAAAATACCAAAAATTAGCCAGGTGTAGTGGTGGGTGCCTGTAATCCCAGCTACTTGGGAGGCTGAGGCAGGAGAATCACTTGAACCCAGGAGGCGGAGGTTGCAGTGAGCTGAGATGGCGCCACTGCACTCCAGCCTAGGCAGCAAGAGTGAAACTCTATCTAAAAAAAAAACAAAAAAGCTGGGCATGGTGTGCATCCCTGTGGTCCCAGCTACTCGGGAAGCTGAGGCGGGAGGATTGCTGGAGCCCAGGAGGTCAAGGCTGCAGTGAGCTGCGATTGTGCCACTGCACTCCAGCCTGGGCGACAGAACCAGACCCTGTCTTAAAAGAAAAATAAAATCTGTCATGGGTTGAATTGTGTTCCCAAAAAGATAGGCTGAAGCCCTGTCCTTTGATACCTCAGAATGTGACTTCATTTGGAAGTAGGGTCATTGCAGATGAGTGACATCCTGCTGGAGCAGGTTGGGCCCCTAATCCAACAGGACTGGCGTCCTTGTAAGAGCAGAGCCATCTTGTGAACACAGATGTACACGGGAAAGATGGTGTCAGACTCAGGGATGATGGCCCCATGACCTCAGAGGCGTCTGCAAGCCAAGGAGCCCCGAGGATTGCCAGCCAGCCCCCTGGAAGCTGGAAGAGCGAGGAAGGAGCCTCGGAGCCTTCGGAGGGAACATGGCCCTGCAGACATCCCCATCTCAGACTTCCAGCCTCCAGAACTTCCAGAGAGTAAACTTTCTGTTTATTTATATCTTTTTATTTTTTTGAGACGGTCTCACTCTGTCACCCAGGCTAGAATGCAGTGGCACAATCTCAGCTCACTGCAGCCTCAACTTCCCTGGGTTCAGGTAATCCTCCCACCTCAGCTTCCCAAGATGCTGGGAGTACAGCCATGCACCACCACACCTGGGTAATTTTTGCATTTTTTTAGAGATGGGGTTTGGCCATGTTGTCCAGGCTGCTCTTGAACTCCTGGACTCAAGTGATCCTCCCACCTCGGCCTCCCCAAGACCTGGGATTGCAGGTGTGAGCTACCGCGCCCGGCTTTCTGTTGCTTTAAGCTGCCGGGTTTGTGGTGCTTTGTATGGCAACCCTAGCAAACTAACACTATATCTATTCACAATTGTTTGATAAATTAAAACAAAAACAAGTCTTGAAAGCATCTCTTTCTCCCTCCTTCCTGTGCCTGGGGGTGGGTGGGGAGTCTGTGTTGAGCACCCCAGCTGAGACCAGGCAACTGCAGTGGCCTGCGAAGGTGTTTGGACTTTGTCCTGCAGACCGTGAGAGGCCCCTGGAGGTTCTACATTGGGGAGTGACTATTTCCTGGGTGTTTTAGGAAGCTCAGCCTGCCTGCCGGTGGAGGGGGAAGGGGGGAGGGGAGAGGGTTCCGGCCAGTTAGGGGACTGGAGCTGTCATCCAGGCAGGAGATGGTGTGATCTGGATCAGCAGTTCTCAAAGTGTGGTCCGCAGACCAGCAGCACCAGCGAGCTCAGGAAACTTGCTGAAAATGCAGTTATCAGGCCCACCCAGACCTACTGAATCAGGCGCTCCAGGGGTGGGGCCAGCCCTCTGGGTTCCACTAAACCTCCAGGTGGCTCTGCTGTTTGCCCAAGCGCAAGAACTCTCGCTGGGCTAAAGGAAGAGGGTGGAGAGGGTACGTCAGTCCTGTGGGGCTGCAGGACAAAGTGCCACCAACTGGGTGGCTTAGAACAACAGAAATGCATTTCTTACCTTTCTGGAGGGCAGAAATCAGAAACGAAGGTGTCAGCAGAGCCCTCTGAAGCCTGGGGTGGGGAGGAGCCTTGCTGCCTCGTTCAACCTCTGAGGGCCAGCAGCCCCCGGCATTTCTTGGCTTGCAGATACAGCACTGCAATCTCTGCCTCGATGGCACATGACATTTTGTATGTGCCTCTGTGACAAGATCTTCTTCTTCTTTTTTTTTTTTTTGAGACGCCGTTTCGCTCTTGTTGCCCAGGCTGGAGTGCAATGGTGCAATCTTGGCTCACTGCAACCTCCGCCTCCCGGGTTCTAATGATTCTCCTGCCTCAGCCTCCTGAGTAGCTGCGATTACAGGCACCTGCCACCATGCCCAGCTAAGTTGTTGTATTTTTAGTAGAGACGGGGTTTCGCCATGTTGGGCAGGCTGGTCTCGAACTCCTGACCTCAGGTGATCCGCCCGACTCGGCCTCTCAAAGTGTGGGATTACAGGCGTGAGCCACCGCGTCCAGCCCGATGTCCCTCTTCTTATAAGGACCCCTTTCCTATTGGATCAGGGCCCGCCTGAATCCTGCAGGCCCTCCTCTTGATTTAATTGCATCTGCAAAGACCCTGTTTCCAAATAAGGTTGCAATCACAGGGACCAGAGGCCTAGGACTTGGGCATATCATTTTTTGGAGGGACACAATTCTACCCACCTCAGATGGGGAGAATGAAAGGATGCAAAAAACATCAAAACAAGAGAAATGTTAGTGATTAGAAATGTTAGTGTGGGGAGTGGAAGTAGGATGAAAAGAGAAAGAACTCAAATGCCCTGCTATTGTTACATAAATAACAAAGCTGGGGTAACTGCGGTGTTCTTTTTCTCTTTTTCTCGAAGAGGGACATCCTCCGGCTAGTATTTCAGAAACTTTATCCTCAGTTCTTGGGACTCATAAATACACTGTTGAAACAAACGCCTTCTCACCTGACAACCTCTCTCTCTTCCCCGTGGGGCGGGTTGGGGAGGAAGGAGTGAGCAAGGCCCCCTGTCCACCCACTCATGGAGCCAGGGTACAACTGCGCTAACTCTCGCTGAGGGTGACACCTTAGAGCCAAGTTCAAGTTGAAGTTCAAGGTCCCAGGATCCAGAGGCATCTGAAGCTGCTCCAGCTCTCAGCTGTCTCAAGGGAAAAGATAGTCTCAGAGACAGTCTAGGACCTGTCTTGGTGAAGAGCCAGGTAGCCCGTAAGTGTGGGAGCTCCTGCCTCTGACACCAGGCATGGCTGAAAGCATTTGTCCTTCTGGAAGATTCTGTTCCACCCATCACTCCAGAGTGAGTCAGAAGCCCCTGAAGGGTTTGTGAAAATGCAGATTCCTGGGCCTTACTCCCCAGTGTCTGAGTCACAGGTCTGGGGTGAGGACTCAGAATCTGCTTGCCTGACTTCCTTCCTTCCTTCCTTCTTTCCTTTCTTTTCTTTCTTTCCTTCCTTCCTTCCTTCCTTCCTTCCTTCCTCCCTCCCTCCCTTCTTTCCTTTCTTTTATTTCTTTCCTTCTCTTTCTCTTTCTTTTCTTTTCCCTTTTTTCTCTCTTTCCTTCCCTCCCTTCCTCCCTCCTTTCCTTCCTTCCTTCCTTCCTTCCTTCCTTCCTTCCTTCCTTCCTTCCTTCCTTCCTTCCTTCCCTTCCCTTCCCTCCCTCCCTCCCTTTCTTCCTTCCTTCCATCCTTCCTTCCTTCCTTTCTCTTTCTCTTTCTTTCTTCCTTTCTTTTTTTTTTTTTGAGACAGGCTATTGCTCTATTGCTCAGGCTGGAGTGCAGTGGTGTGGACATGGCTCACTGCAGCCTCGACCTCCCAGGCTCAAGAGATCCTCCCACCTCAGCCTCCTGAGTAGCTGGGGCTACAGGCACTTGCCACCATGACTGGCTAATTAAAACAATGTTTTTTTGTAGAGATGGTATCTCACTATGTTACCCAGGCTGGTCTCAAACTCCTGGGCTCAAGTTATCCTCCAGCCTTGGCCTCCCACAGTGCTGGGATTACAGGCGTGAGCCACCACGACTGGCCTGAAAACCTGCATTTCTATCACATTCCCAGGTGGCCTGGTGCTGCTGCCCTGGAGAACACCTGGAGGAGAACCAAGACCCCCGATGAACGGCTCTCAGCCTAGTGTGCATATGAGAATCACACAGGGAGTTTCAACACACACCAACCCCTGTGCCCGACCCAGACCCTGGGAGACCGCTGAGTGCGGGCCACAAGTGCTGGCCCCCAGGGAGTTCTAATCATTGGCCAAAGTCGGGGTGAACAGCCGAACTCCTTCTCACCCATCAATGCCACTTCAGATACCACTTCCTCGGCAAGCCCTTCCTGACTTTCTCCAGTGGGGGTAGGTCCCTCATTCATTCATTTGTTCATTCATTCATTCCACAAACCATCACGCCCCTTGCATGCACCGGGCCCTGTGCTGGTGCTGGGGATTCAGCTGTGAGGCCAGGTAAGGTTTTTGCCCTCGTGGTGTTTCTCTGAAGAAACATGGAGGAAACAAGTGGTGAAAAGTCAGGACAGACGATGTCAGGGTGTGATGAAAATAAAACAGAACGACGATGAAAATAAAACAGGACTAAAGAGCATTAATTAATTAGAGACAGGGTCTGACAGTCACAGTCTGACAGAGCCAGGTATGGTGGCGGGTGCCTGTTGTCTCAGCTACTAGGGAGGATTACCTGAGCCCAGGAGTTTGAGGCTGCATCTAAAAAAAAAGAAGGAGGCAAGAAATTCGGATTGTGGACCTTTTGTTTGTTTTTAGATACTTTCTTGAAAGCTGCTGCCACAATCGTGATGCTCTCACATTCCATGGTTCGGTTCCTCCGACGCACAAAGTTCACTCCTACCTCAGGGCCTTTGCGCGTGCTATGCCCTCCGCCTGGAGAGACAGGGTCTCTAATTAATTAACAGGGCCACTCTGTTGGCCAGGCTGGAGTACAGTGGCACAGTCATGGTTCACTGCAGCCTTGAACTCCCAGGCTCAAGCAATCCTCCCGCCTCAGCCTCCAGAGCAGCTGGAACTACAGACACACCTATCATGCCCAGTTAATTTTTTCTTTCTTTCTTTCTTTCTTTCTTTTTTTTGAGACAGAGTCCCACTCTGTCGCCCAGGCTGGAGTGCAGTGGTGCGACCTCGCCTCACTGCAACCTCTGCCTCCTGGGTTCAAGTGATTCTCCTGCCTCAGCCTCCCGAGTAGCTGGGATTACAGGTGCACACCGCAGCTGGCTAATTTTTGTATTTTTAGTAGAGATGGGGTTTCACCATATTGGCCAGGCTGGTCTCAAACTCCTGAACTTAAGTGATCTGCCCGCCTCAGCCTCCCAAAGTGCTGGGATTACAGGTGTGAGCCACTGCGCCAGAGAAGAGTGTTACTTTAGAAGGGCTGGTTGAGGAAGGCCTCTATGAGGAGGTGACGCTGGAGCTGCCTGTCGAAAAAGCCTCCATGGTGCCCTTTTAAACAAGAAGAGCGTTTGAAGCGGGGCTCAGAGCCTGTGCTGGGTCCTGCGGTGGGCACGGGCTGACTCCATAGGAAGAACTGAAGGAAGCGAGGGTGGCTGCATTCCAGAGAATGGAGAGGGAGGCAGAGGAAAGCGGCCTGGGGAGGACCTAGAGTTTATGCAACAGGAAACCAACGGAGCTCAAGCAGGAAGTAACACAATCCCACTCGCTTTGAAAAAGGTCCACTCTGTGCCCCTGGAATGCGCCCTGACCGAGGCGGATTCCTCTCCCTGAGAGCGTTTTCTCAGGTGTCACGGCAGACTCATTGGTGTGAGAGGAATCTCTTTGTCCCGCTGGTGTGTGATCTTTATGAGAAGGTGATTAACGTGCCCATAAGAAGTGCTCAGTCAGTCACAGTCTGACAGAGCCAGGTGTGGTGGCGGGTGCCTGTTGTCTCAGCTACTAGGGAGGATTACCTGAGCCCAGGAGTTTGAGGCTGCATCTAAAAAAAAAAAAGGAGGCAAGAAATTCGGATTGTGGACCTTTTGTTTGTTTTTAGATACTTTCTTGAGAGCTGCTGCCACAATCGTGATGCTCTCACATTCCATGGTTCGGTTCCTCCGACGCACAAAGTTCACTCCTACCTCAGGGCCTTTGCGCATGCTATGCCCTCCGCCTGGAATACTCTCTCTGGGTCTTCCCATGGTTGGGTCTTTATCCAGTTCTCCGTTAAATGTCACCTTCCCAGAGAACCCAAACCTTCACTCGCTCTCTC